>NW_024610108.1:1200000-1595000 GCF_016920785.2 Ixodes scapularis | reverse complement strand
TACGTCGTCTCGTCATATAAATAGCAAATATTTAAACAATTTAGGCGCGCCTCCGCATCTCTTTCGGCGCCGACCACCTGGCGGCGCTACTTATTTTCCAAATTCTGTTTACAAAGTTTGACGGCGTTTTCATACATCTAGCGGTCTCCTACACTGTTTTTTCTTTTTTTTTATTATTATTATTATTTTCTTTTTTTTTTTTTTCGCTTTTGTTTTGCGTTGTTCCTGCGGAGTGATAGTTCTTGGTGAGCTCGGACGCTTTCCAACGCATTAAGATTCTGGAGTGCAAACTTGTAAGAAACCTTTGCAGCCGTGAGTAGTATCAATACCACCTAGAAGACAAGGCCTGCGCATGACGTTTCGTTAGTAGATCCCCGACCCGCCCCAAGCGGCAAACACCCCGAAGCTTGACGAGAGTAGGGGCCGCGTCGCAACTACGTCGCATTCACTTGCGGCCGCAGCTGTGTGCGTGACTGCTGAGCGCGAGCTGATAGCGAGCTTCCAGTGCATTTGCGACGTGCACGCGAACGCTCCCTCGGCCAGGAGCGCGAGCTAGCGCGCGCTCCTGGCTTTGAGACGCGCATTTCTAGCGCGCGCGCTCGTTCTGCGGAAGAACGCTTCGAAGCACCCTCGAAAATGGCGTCCAGTGTCAGCGTCCAGCGTCCAACGAAGGGCTTTTCAGCCCTTCGCGCAGCAGTAAGGCACTTTCGCTCATGCATTTGACGCTCCACGTGAACGTCTAACTTCGTCGTATGCTATTTGCAAGAGACACTCGGCGTGAGCATCTGTTTCATTATCTGTTACACAAACCACTGAAGCAGGCGGTGGAGCAGACAAGGTAGCAGACGATGTTGCTCATCCGGGCTAGCTAGGGGGCGCTGAGGGGATCTACTAGTGATGACGTTTAGAGGAGGAAACGCGCAGGCCTTGTGTTCTAGGTGGTATTGGTAGTATGCAGTCGGCGCTGCTTGCACGCGATGTATTTTCGACGCGTTTTGTCCGTCTTATTGCCCCCGTGCGTCGGCGTACCTGGTTTCTGAAAGTGTGCGCGTCTCCCACGTGCATCTTAAACCATGCGTGGTCATTGCATGTTTTCGCTTGAGGAGATATCCATTTCCACCAGTGAGTAGTGTTCATTCGCCGCCGCTTCATCGCGATGTGCTTTCGACGTCCTTTTGCTTCTCTGCGCCGCCCGCCCTCCCTGGTTTCCGAAGGTGAGCGCATGGTTTCGCTTTGCAGTGCGCGCTCTGCAGCGTGGTGTTGTGGCGTGGTTCCAATGAAAGTGCCTGTGGGTGACCTCGCGTGCGTCCGTAATTCCCTGCCTTCGGCCTACTCAGCCTGGACGTCATTTCTGTCCTGTTACGTGCTGCTCAGTGCTCAGTGCTGTGCTTGTGCAAGGCCTCTGGTGGGGGTGCCGTGTCCTACGTATCGCCCAACAAGGTTCTACTTGTGCCCCTTATTAATTCATTAATATGTGTCGTGTGTGTGTGTGCTCTTTGAGCAGTTTCCGTTCTTGTGCCGTCCGTCCAGTGAAAGGATTTTTTTTTTTATTAAGTTACGGCGCTTGTTTTCGTGCAGCTCTACGTGGTCGTGTCCTCGTACGCAGTGGTGTGTTTGTGGAAAGTCTCTCGTTGTGTTGTGTTGTGCAGTGCAGTGCAGTGCTGTTCGTGCGCCAAAGCCTCTGGATAAAAGAAAAAAAATATATATATTTTTTTTTTCTTGAGAACATGCTGTGTGAAGCCCAAAGTGTCAACCATGCATTTTAAATCAAGGTTTAAACGACTGAGTGATCCACAGGTACACATTTCGTCACTCCATATCGTATCTGGAAGGTTAAAATCCCCACCAAGTAGCACACAGTCATTAGAAACACTAGAAACCAGATCGCTAAGTTGGCATAAAACAGTGGGGTCAGAACTTGGGGGTCTGTAGAATACGCCTACAATAAGATTAAAACCATCAGGCAGTCTGACCCGACACCACACTGACTCAACTGTATTTCCAGCTATATCTAGTTGGTAACTTTGTAAGGAGGTACTAATAAGCAAAAAAACTCCTCCTCCGTGCAGCGACCTATCTCTTCTGTAAACATTGAAATTGCTGGGAAAGACTTCATGATCAGGAACCAGAGTCATCCAACCATGACTCCGTCCCAAGGATAACATCAGCCTGTACAGATTTGATCAAACCGGACAATTCCTCTATTTTGTTTTTTACACTTCTGCAATTCACGACCATCAAAACAACATCCCTCCGTGATACTATTTTTTTTTTATCAGAGGGGCGTCAGGCACGTTTCACGGGTACAACCTGCTCGGTCTCGGTATCCCAAGTAAACACTTTTCCTTTGATTACAAGCTTATTATGCGTTAGTTTTACTTTGTTCGTTACGTCCTCCCTTTTAGCTTTAGCGTACGCCCAAAGATGACGTCGCTTTGCTCTAACTTCCAATGAGTAATCGTCAGACAAAGACACGAACGTACCCTTTAACTTGTATGCTTTTCTCATGATAGCATTTTTTTCAACGAGGGACGAGAAACGCACTAACACCGGTCGTGCTCTTTCCGCCGAGTATCTCCCAAGCAGGTGAATTTTTTCTATAACCGACGGCCTAATATCAAGTTTCTTTTCAAAAATTTCTAAAATCACCTTTTCGTTTAGCAATGCGGGCGTTTCAGCCTCACTCTCGGCCACCCCGTAAACGACAATATTGTTTCGCTTGCCCGCGTTTTCTAGGTAGCCAATGGGCGCGTTCAGTAGCGCCTCCCTTGCCTCTGAACGGAGTGATTCGAGTCGGAGTCATCGGAGCGCCTACTGAACGGCAAAAAAACCCGCGGCTCCAAACTTGCTTCTACGCAATTTCCGCTTCCTCCCCTGTGCCAGACGGTCTCCGAATAAACTGGAAGCAGACGATGGCGAGCACGATCGCTTTTATTTGACGCCGGTATTGAAGTCTTTACAGGGTCGTTGAAGAAAAAGCGGGTGATTGTACACATCAGCGGTGCTGTTCGAAGCGATGCAACGCGATCGAGCCCTTCGCTTGGCGGTGCAAAGGCAGCTACTGTCATAAAAGCCAACAAAAAACGTCGTCAGCACACGCAAAATATAGAGCTCGGCGAATCTACGCCGCCGGTTGCGATACTTTTATACGGCCATACGTTTGTTCTGCCCTTCGTAACGAACTCGTATACACACGGGAAGTTCGGCCGCGCTCGGCGATCAAGGTTTTGTCGGCCGAAGCGAGCCTCAGCCAACGTGCACCCCGATTTAGCTACGCAAACAAAACATTAATCGGTATCATGCTCTGCGTGAGTGTCCAACCGGCTTCCAAAGTCGCGGTCATACCCTGCCTTGCTCTGTTGAGCGCGGACAGGACTATCGTCAATATTACCGAGTTTCCGTGCAACGGCGATCAAGACACGGCGTCAAATGAACGTTTGCGTTGTTTATTAGCATATTCAAACCAAACAAAATGAGGTCCAATGCATTTTCCGAAAGAGCCTTACCTCAAAAAGAAATTCGAACGCGTTATTCGTCTTACCTTGAGCACTTTTCATTAACAAAAGCGAGCAAACCGCACACCCGCGACAGAACCGAAGCAGTTTATCCCGCCATATTGTTTGTTTTTTCCTCTCTTGGGCGCCGGAAAACGTCACCAGTCAGGAAATTACGTCATTTTAGCTCCTTTGACTCTACGTGCACCGTCTCCGGACTCGGTGCTTCGGAGCTTGACTCCGAAGCCCCGGAGTTACGTGCACCGGAAGTGACTTTTGGCCGTCCAGTGGAAGGAGTCAGTGACTCCTTGACTCCGGGGCCGCTACTGAACGCGCCCAATCCTGGAACCCAAGGAGTGAACCCTGCATCCGAGGTCCTTGACTAAGTTCTCACATCTTTCGAGGTTGGGGACAAGTTGCGAAAATCCCTCGACTTTCGTTTCAATTGAAGATAACCGCTGATTTGTTTGGCGAATATGTTCGTCCAATCTGTCTCCAATCGACGATATGCTGGCATTAAGGGCCCTCTGGCCATCGAGAATTGCCGCAAGCTGAGCTTCAGAAAACGGACCCAGGTTAAGCTCAACGTCACCGCTCAGCAAAAGAACAATAAGACAGAGCGAATCAAAACAGTCGGCAACACACTTCAAGAAGGCCCTCGGGCGAGGCAGCACTACCAGGCAGACATTATTGCTTTTCACATCAAAATAAAAACGGTCTTTACCAACCTGGATGACGAACAACAGGTGGTTAGGTCGTGGCCGCATGCCTGGAGTGCTATCTCGCCCACTGACGAGGTTGGCAAAAGGGGCGTTGCAGGAAGGTTCCGGTGATGTTGATGACACTGGGGCTACACGCACATAGAACGGCGTTGCCAGATGAAATGTCCCGGCGGCCGTTAGAACCAACGGGAATCCGCAGGCCCCGACGTGGTCCGAACAAGCTGTTGAACAAGTCGACTATTGATAGTTTTTCGATAGTCGACTATCGCTAGATAGTACTATCAATAGTCTCTTTACTATAGATAGTCAGGTTTCTGGCGACTATCGATACTATCGATTGTACTATCAATAATTTTGCACCACTACATGCAACACTTGTAGTGCTTCAAACATCAGCGGCATGCTGGCGACTGTTCAATCTTGAGGCGAATAACACTGATTCTCTTTACCCCAGCCGAGTCGTCTGCTCACTCAGGTCACGTGGTTTGAGATTGCGTACTCCGGCATTAGCATGTTTTATATGTGCAGTCTTGTACAATTTATTATATATATCGGTGGTTTCCTCTCAAATCGGGAGGCTAAAAGGGTCTAGCTTTTAATTTTGACGAAAAAAGTATGTTTTGGGGGCATTTCTCAAATGAGGGAGGGAGCAAGCCGCAGGTTCCCCAGATTTTTTTTTTCTAGAGTTATAAAGCGTAGAAGCCACAGTGGCAGAAACTGCTTTTTTTGCCTGCCATCAGGTTGCATGTTTAACACCCTCTGCTGGCGCTAGTCTTTTTCCTCCACCCTCTAAACGCTTTCCCCTCATTTAATAGGTACTACAAGATACCTAAATGTATTCAGATTTTTTAGGAATTTCATTTGTTCATAAAAAAAAAGGTCAAACTCGTCGTTCAGGTCAATTTTCGGTCAGCTTTGACAGTCCTAGCTTTGTCTTTAAGGTAAATTTTCTTTCTTTAGCCCTAGAGAAAGGCCAAAGCAAGCCCATTATAGATACAATATACCATTATGATCTGTTCTCTAACCACACTGCCACCTTCACGTAAATGTTGTGAGAAATAACAAATGTTGAAAGTTTAAAATCGATTTTCTCAAAAACCCCATTTTGGTAAATTTTTTTTTTTTAATTTTGTTAGATATAGCAGTTGACTATAAGAAGAAACAATCTACAAATGTAATATTTTGGTTGTATGTCCTCTATTTGAGCCGCAATCGTGTGAAATGTTGTGCTCATTTTACTAAAATACAACAACCTTACCGGCATTGTGAACCTCTACAATTTCGAAAACACTGTAAACGACTAAATTTTCGCAAGGACCTAATTTTTGCGAATTTCGCAAATCGCCTACAATACGCAAAAAATATGTCCCGCGAACAATTCGGGCAATATGTGAACGCTACGGAAGCTACACTCAATTCGGGAAAATTAGAACCCGCGAATAATTTCAAATTCACAGCTTTAGCCCGATTCGCGAAAATTTGAGCCCGCAAAAATTAAGTCGTTAACAGTATATTTTTATTTTCGTTTACGTTTTTGAAAAAGAACATAAAGTAGACGAGCCGCGAGCGACTTGACGCCGCCCAGTTTTTTGGAAGGGGGATTCATGAAGCCGCTTCTCGCCATGCAAACTTTTTCTAAGCAACTAGCGCGCGCACTTGGGCCCGTACATGAGTTCACGGTCTGTTCTAATACAGTTCTAAAATGAGGCTTTGCTTCGGCGACTCGCTTATATGCAACACATATCAGGTTCAACAACCATTCCTGACAACAATAAAGTCGAAAAACCAGTGGCTTCAACTTCGAGGTCAGCCCAGCGTGTTTGTCGACACTGCTCCTTCCGCAGAAATGATAAATTCGCACCAGCTGGCGGCCCCGTGGGGAGAGCCGCTCTAGAACCCCTAGAACTGCTTTCCTCTCTACTTTGCAAACATGCTATATTTATCAGGTCTCCTTCTCGCTCTTCGATCTGGGAAATCGTGACAGAGACTGCTCATCCTCGTCCGGTGTTCGTCGAAGTAGGTGTGCACAGAAATTGTTCTTCTGTTTGAAGAAAGGCAATAGTGTTTGCGCCATGAGTGACAAGTTCAGCGCGGACCAACTGCCTTGCGCCGATTATTCCCAGAGGTCCAATTCTTGGAGGGAGCCAAGTACACAAAGTTTCGGAGCGAGTAAGTTCGGATGACGCCCTCGGCAACAACTGCTTCAAAATGTTCTACACAGTAACTGAAGAACTTCAGCGTGAACAAAATGCACCGTCATCGACCTCATTGCTGCCATCCCTGGGGCCAGCGGAAACATTTTTCAATGCCGAGGAATCCCTGGGTCAAGGAGTCACTGAAGTGATCGACGCTGCTGAAGTAAGTGTCATGCCTTTGAAACTTCCTTCCAGCATAAGCCCTCGAATTCGGAAAGCCTACATAAAGGGAAAACAGACTGGGGCTACCGAGGAATTCAGAAAGAAATTCGGTCGCAAGCTGAGTGATGTCTACAAAGAGCTTGATCTGGAGAATGAGCCATGTTCCTCGTGCACAGAATGGACAAGGAATTTGCGAGCTGCCCACGTGAAGTGCATGTCACAGCACGAGTGCTACCGCCTTCTATCCCTCTTGCCGTCTCAGATTTGAAAGAAAGATGTTTTCAAACATATCCCCGAAGCCACAAAGCACGTTTCGGACAAAACAAGAAAGATAAGGAGAGAAATGCGAGTCTAGCCGACATGTGACCCATATCAGGGATGTCCGCTGGACAAAAATGATGTTGCACAGGCACTTTCATATCACACAACTGATGCCATGCACTGCATGAGCCAAAGTGCAAACAAGAGGGACGTTGTGCGGATTGTGACCGATAGTCAAGAAGGTTTTGTTGCGAAGCAGTTTATGACCTGATCTGTCAAGGAAGCCAACAGAGTTCAAAGCGAACCACCCGGACTCAAAAATGGGCCTACCGATTCCATTCGCTTCGTCCTAAGCGGGTTAAAAAAGGACCAGTTTATGAACAATGTGTATGTGTGTCCTGCGCTAACCTCACTTCTCTGAAGAATGCAATTGGGTGGATTATGTCTTTTGAAGATGTCCCTGGACTCTTCCTCTGCAATGCCCCTTCGCAAGACTGCTTCTTGCTAGAATGTGAAGTCTGAAGAGGAATGATGCATCTCTGGCTAAGCTAGGACTCAAACTCAAAAACAAACTAGAGCTTGCCTTGTGGGAATGCGGTGGCAAGTTCATAAAAAAACATTTAGATGCCACTGCTTTTTTAACAAGTTTCAAAAGTGGACAAAACAATACATTTTCCACTTCTTCATCAGACACGCCCAGCGAAGAGCCGTATGGCTTGAGAAAGCGCATGTGAGGTCACGTGCCATCATCTTGCAGTTCGATTTTGCTGAAAACTGGAGTGTCGTGATCCAGTACACAGTGCAAGGACATCACTGGAAAAGCAAGGTGGTGTCCATCTTTACCTGCTTGGCTACGACCAAACAGGGAACAATAAGCTTCGGCAAAGTGAGTGACAACATTGTCTATGAGTCGTCCTATGTGCTCCTTGTACTCTTTGTCGTCAAAGGGCAGCTGGAGGAAGTATTGCCTATTTTCACGCAACTCCCTTATATTTCAGACGGTGCTCCATGCCACTTCAAAAACAGGTACCAGGTGTACGAATTTAAAAAAAAGAATGTCATCACCAAGTGGATGTTTTCCGGATCGGGGCAGGGAAAAAGATTGTGTGATGGAGTGGGTGGCGTGCTCAAACACCAGGCATCCACGTATAACTTGACAAATACGAAATGTATTCCATAACGAATGCGCAAAGCATCGTTAAGGCACTCAGACCAAAAGTCAAAGGGATTGTTCTACTCTCAATTGCCCAAAAGAAGCTCACAAGTTTCCGGGAGCTCGAGAAAAAAGAGTGGGCGAAGGTAAACACACCAAGAAGCATCGCATCCTCACACGTGTGGAGGAAGACACTGGAGGAAGGCGCCTTGAACGTTGCCCTAGAAAAGATTTGTGAACGCACAGAGTAGTTGCATACACGTGTCAAGGCATGCATGTACCACTTTGTGCCCCGAAATTTAGAAAATCATTGATTTCATACCGGCATGTTCAAAACTGCAACTGTGGACTGCGTGGCTCCTACACAGTGAAAACTGATTCACAGTTACGTTGAATTAGTAAAAAAATGCATTAACTTCGGAAAATCTGTCATCTATGTTTTTGTGTTTTTTACTGTTTCTGTGTGCATATTTTTACATTACTGAGGTGCAAGAACTGTGCAGTCAACAGTCTGTGATCTGCAAGATGTGTGAGATCTGCAAGATGTGAGGCAGTCCAGCGGAGTGCACAGCACGGTCATAACTTCTCCGTTTTGACCCCCAGGAAACTAAGCTGGGATAATCTGCAACTACATCGTCATCGCAGCCACAGCAAGGCAGTGCATGGGCCGACAACAGGCCACTATCAAGAACGACGTCACTTCGTCGCCGCCCAACAACATCTACCAGGCGGCGCACACACACGGCATATAAGCGGCGCCAGGCGAAGGAAGGACGCAGTCCAGCGGAGTGCACAGCACGGTCATAACTTCTCCGTTTTGACCCCCAGGAAACTAAGCTGGGATAATCTGCAACTACATCGTCATCGCAGCCACAGCAAGGCAGTGCATGGGCCGACAACAGGCCACTATCAAGAACGACGTCACTTCGTCGCCGCCCAACAACATCTACCAGGCGGCGCACACACACGGCATATAAGCGGCGCCAGGCGAAGGAAGGACGCAGTACAGCGGAGTGCACAGCACGGTCATAACTTCTCCGTTTTGACCCCCAGGTGGGTGCAGGCATTTGCCTAGCAGTTTGTTGTACTTGTTACTCCGCTGGACTGCCTTCCCTTTGCACTGTCGTTATGTACTACGCGGGAGAGTCAGACGAATGTTTGGCATGCTTAAAATCAATCGCAGCAGACAGCCAAGCGCTAAAATGCTCAGAGTGTGGGAACACCTACCACATCGGGAAGTGCGCAGGCATCACAAAAGCAAAGTTAAAAGCCATGGAACCAGAGGGACTCCCGTCTTGGAACTGTGTCACCTGTAGAGTGCATTCTCAACGGCAAGCTCCCCAAAAAGATAGCCAGGAAACAGCAATGGCAAGCAAAACTGACGAACAAAAACACACAGCTATGATGGAGCAGATATTGAAAACAAACCAGAAGCTAGGGGAAGTCCTATCTAGAATCGAGAAAATCGAACAGAACCTAAACATCCAGTCTCTTAAGCATGACACCACGATTGAAAAGCTTGATAAACAAGAAAAAACTACTCAAGCGATAGAAACCTCGATAACCATGCTTTCCAAGCAATATGATGACCTTATAAAAAAAGTAGACTCATTAACACGTGTCACGACCGAACTAAAAAAAAAGGACGAATGAGATCGAACAGCTCGGGTATGAAAGGGATGCAAGGATTAAAGATCTTGA
This sequence comes from Ixodes scapularis, assembly GCF_016920785.2. Taxonomy (NCBI): domain Eukaryota; kingdom Metazoa; phylum Arthropoda; class Arachnida; order Ixodida; family Ixodidae; genus Ixodes; species Ixodes scapularis. The sequence goes on along the minus strand of NW_024610108.1, from coordinate 1,585,312 downwards.
ACGGGCAGTGGAAAACGCGGAACAATACTCCAGAAGAAAGAACATAGAAATTCATGGAATTACAGAGCACGATCGCGAAGACCTGACAGCAGTCATAAAGAACCTGGCAACAAAACTGAACTTATCAGTGCCTCAGCCCGATAAGATTGAGTCGATGCACAGACTTAAAGCGAAGGATGGTAAGATACCTCCTATCATTGTACGCTTCAAGGACAGATCGGAACGAGACAAATGGGCCTCCAAACGTACAGCCTTGAAGGACGAACAGGTGTACATCAACGAGAACTTGACCAGGCTACAGCGGTGATTGTTTTGGAATACAAAGGATTGTGCGAGGGATATGAGTTATAAATACGTCTGGATGAAGAACGGAAAAATATTTGTGAGAAAGAGGGACGGAGCGGCTGCAATTCGAATTGATGACGAAAGTGACCTGAACAAAATTCAATAATGTCTTTCGATACATTTGAAGAATGGGATAATCATACCAAAAAAGTTCTAACCGAAGACGGAAAAAGGAAAGAAGACCAGATCCTACATATCGTTCAAATAAATGTTAGAAGCCTTGAGAAGCACAGCGATGAATTGAATGTTTACATAGCACATGCACTAGTTGATATCGATGTGCTTATACTTACCGAAATAAATGTTGAGATAAACGAACCGCTCCACTTCCCCATACATGGGTACCATGAAATGTCTGTACGACGCGAAGGGAGGAAAGGAGGGGGGATACTGATATACGTTAAAAATGGCTGGCTTTTCAACCATATTGAGGTATCTTTGCAGCATGCCGAAGCTCTTGTGATGAATATACATAAAGCCGCTATATCGTTCACTATATGTGCCATCTATAGACCACCCAGTGGAAATCTACATTTATTCTATGAAGAATTTGATAAACTGATAAACAGATTTAACAACAACGATTATATAGTTATAGCAGGCGACTTAAACATTGACGTTTCGAGTCAAGATAAATACAGAGTCTCGGATTACCTGAACATATTGTCCAGTTACGGGCTAGAAAATGTGATCAATGGTTACACTAGAGAAGAGCACCTCGCAGATAAAATCACAAGAAGCAGCATTGATCATATAATAGCCCGAACCAGCAATTTATTCTTTATAGGTGGCATAATTAAACAGAAAGTAGCAGATCATTACTTCGTTGCTCTACGGATATTTGAGGAAAACTGTACACAACAGATGCAAGAAATTCAATACAAACAAATTATTCACAACAGAAAAGTAGATTACAGTATAAAGAAGTACAACTGGAACTCTCTTTTACATCTTGAACATATAGCCCTTTATGAAGCGGTGGTCGAGAAACTTGGGAGCATATACGAAAGTTCAAAAAAGACGATCAAATTAAGAAAAAGAAATTGTAGCAACCGGTGGATTGATAATGAAATAGTTGAGTTAAGTTTTGAGAAAAATAAATTATGGAACAGATGTAGGCAAAATCCGCAAGATAAATCTTTTAAGGAAGAGTATAGGCGAATAAGGAACAGGGTAACAGCAAAAATAAGGTTATCCAAAAAGAAGTTCCGTACAGCACAGCTCAAACAGTGCGGGAAGAACATCAGGGAAACGTGGAATACTGTTAATCAAATCATAGGCAAACCCCCCAAAGATAACGCGGACGAATCTCTAAAGAAAAATTTTGCAACAACCAATTTCGATACACTAAGTGATAGCTTCAATCGCGCTTTTGTTAAGCAGGTGCAAGACCTACGTAAGCACGCAAACAAATCTACCACAAAACCTAATTTACGGAGCCGTACACAAAACTCCGCGTACATGCCGCAAATAACAGAAGTAGATCTACAACATATAGTTAGCAATATAGTAACGTCAAAACCGCCCAGATACGACCAAATAAGGCCCAGAGATCTGCGCGTTCATTTTAACAGTCTACAAAATGTTCTTTTGGCGATATTAAACGGAATTTTTAAACAGGAGATATACCTAATAAGATGAAGGTGTCGATAGTGCGGCCAATTTATAAAAAAGGGAACAAAAAAGATGTTTCCAATTACAGGCCCATAGCTTTATTGTCAGTCATTCATCAGATAATGGAAAGATTTATTTTAAAAACTATGACCTCGTTTTGCGACAAATTCTCGTTAATAAGTAACTGTCAGTACGGGTTCCGGAAAAATAAAAATACGTCACTTCTACTCGAAGACGTAGCGGATTTTATTAATGAGAAGATAGACAATAATAAAATTGTACTTGCCTTATTTTTAGACTTAACTAAAGCGTTCGATACAATAGATCATGATATTCTACTAGATAAACTAGAAAGTCTGGGATTCCGAGGACCGTTCCTTAGATTTTTCAAAAATTACTTTACCAGCCGAACACAGAAAGTAAGAATTAGCAATAGTATAAGTGACACCATCAACCTCACCTGCGGTGTACCCCAGGGATCGGTATTAGGCCCAATGCTATTTAATATATACATGAATGACTTTGCTTCTTTGCCTTTAATATCAAATATATATCAATATGCAGACGATACCGCTTTAGTTCTAGCAAACGAAAATTATAGTTCTGCGGCGTCCGCTTTACAAGAAGACATCAAACAAATAATGAACTGGTTTGTAAAAAACTACATTTTTGTAAATGAAAACAAGACTACTTTAATGTGCTTCAGAACCCATCAAAAGCGTATTCACCTCACCAAACCCATATTTTTACATTCTGCGGAATGCACGAATTGTTGCTGTCCACCACTACCATACGCAACAGCAACTAAATACCTAGGAATTTACTTTGATGAACATTTATCCTGGAATTTGCATACAGATAACCTAATAAAGCAGTTGAGGATGATTTCATCTTACTTATACAGACTTCGTAGTCACGCGGACGTCACATTAAGGAAAACAGTTTACCAAATGTTAGGTGAATCAAAATTGAGGTATGGTATAACAATCTACGCATTCTGTTCGAACACCAAAAAGCAAAAAATTGATAACATGATAAAAAGAATGGTAAAGAACGTCACTTATGGAACCCGGCTCGAGCACATCCCATTCGAAGAACAGCTTATCGAACTTAATCTTCTGGCGATAGGTAATCTGAGGAACTATACAATCATCACGTCAAACTACTTTACGGCCGATTACAAGACAAAGTCAACCAGACAAAAACAGCTTAGGAGGACCGAGAAATATGATATTCCTAGAGTATATACGAATTATGGAACACGATCAAGAAATTATTATGTCCCGAACCTCTTTAACCAACTTCCTGGCAATTTGCAGGAAATGCAATCGTTACGTACTGTGAAAAAAGAAATATTGAAATGGGGTCAAAGCAGTTCGATTTGATTTTGGAAGTGGGCCCTTGGATTTTATTCACAATCTCGCCTTGTCACTTATGTCAAACAATTTTGTCGCTTCTTTTTTTTTTTTTATTACTGATTCATGGCCGCTGCTTGTGTTGGTTTTTGTGTAGTGACTTTGCTGTTGAACATTTAGTTTCGAATATTTTCTTGTTGCTTTTGCGTTTCATTATCGGAATTCACGAGCAACGTCTATGGTATCTTTTTTACATATGTATATATTTTTCATTATTTTTTGTTTTTCGCTCGGATAGACATTTTCCGTGTTGAGCGTTACTTGTCGTTTTTGGTTACTGCTGCATGCGGTGTTTCTTCTTTTTACGCGGGATGAATATAACGGATATGATTGCACGACGCAAAGTTCAATCCGCGAAGTGCTCATGATTATTGAGCCACAGTACGACACCCCACGGGTTCTTGAAATTTAGTTTTTGTTTTATTCTTGTTTCTTTTTTTTTCCTGGAGTAATGCGTTTGGGGGGGGGGGGGGGAGGGAGACTTGTAGAGCTGGACTGCCCGTTCCCACACACAAGCACACATGTGCTTAAGTGAGACGATTCTGCAAAATGTATTTTTGAAAGAAACCTGGAATAAACTATTCTATTCTAAAAAAAAAAAGAACAAAACCCGGTGCATATTTCCAGAAGATTTATGTACAAGATTTGAATAATATGAGAACTTATCATTTAATTGTAAACGGCTGGATAATGAGCAGCCACCCTCATTTACTTGAACTACTCTATATAGAAACAATTTTTGATATGTTGCGTGGTCTGTTGATATGTATCTACTTGTTACTCACTGTTTTGTAGTGTGCTTATGTGGTTTCTCTCTTATTTAAAGATTTAAATTGCAATGATTATCACAAGTTCACCTACTTTATGTTCCTTTTTGAAAATGTAAACAAAACTAAAACATATTTTCGAATTCGTAGAGGCGCACAATGACGGTAAGGTTACTGTATCATAGTCAAATGAGCACACTTTGCACATGATTGTGGCTCAAATAGAGGACATACAACCAAAACATTACATTTCTAAATTGTTTTTCTTTGTAGTCAACTATTATGTCTAAAAGAATATAAACGAAAAGTTACAAAATTGGTCTTTTGACAAAATCAATTTCAAACTTTCAACATTTGTTATTTCTCATAATGTTTACGTGAGAGTGGTGGAGCGGCTAGTCAAGAGATTATAATGGTATTATTATATCTATAATGTGCTTGCTTTGGGCTTTCTACAGAGCTAAAGAAAGAAAACTTACCTAACTACAGACAAACAAGGACTTGTCAAAGTTGATCAAAAATCAGTGTGAACGAGCAGTTTCTTTTTTTTTTTTTTTATAAACAAATAATTTTTTTAATAATATTTGAATACATTGCGGTATCTTTATAGTACCTATTAAATGAGAAGGAAAAGCTAAGAGGGTAGAGCAAAAAAACTAGCACCAGCAGAGGGGATCAAACACACGACATGCGACGGCAGGCAAAAATACTAGTTTCTGTCACTGTGGCTTCTACGCTTCGTAACTCAAAAACAAAATATTTGGGGAACATGTGGTTTGCACCCTCCTTCATTCGAGAAATGCTCCCACAACATATATATTTTTTTTTTGCCAAAATTAAAAATTAGACCCTTTTAGCCTGCCTGATTTGAGATGAAACCATCCATATACTATAAACGTAATATAGAAGACTCTAGCAAAGTTGAAAGTACGAAATTAATATTTACGATTTTCCAGTAATCGCGAGACCACAGACCAGTCCCGCAGCTCCCCACACTTTTCGAATAACCGGCTCCGGCAGCAACATTTTGATCCCTCATACGGACTCCGATTCTGGCAAAGTCACGTTGTGTGTGAGCTGCTGGCTCTTTGAAGAGGAATGCCGAGACATTTAAAAAAAGGAAACTGAAAGGAAAAAGTCTAGCCACCACTGCAGGGAGCGTACACGGGCAAGAGATGGGTCGACGACATTAAGCCTTTTGTCCCACGCTTCTACCACTGCTCTCGTGTGTGGTTCTTCTGGGTTCTCTCGATACTACAGCCTTACGGCATTCACCTGAATTCGTGAAGAAAGTCCTGCTATGGTGTGAGTGACATGTGTGGCAACTAGTCAACAATTACACTGGCCGATTATCGATAGACCTCTCTGCCTCGACAGAGAGACTTTTTGGAGTTTGTGTTCAAATTCTGTTGTGACGGATAGTGCGGGATGTATAGGTATGATCGACAAGTGAGAATTAACTTATTTACGGGCTTGGTTGGTCATGTATGATGCGAGGAGAGCGCTGCAGTCAGTTGCTTTAATCCCGCGATAGAATGAAATCTTCTTCTTCGTCGTTATCTGTGGGCAATTTTGTCGACGCTTGTAAATATGCGTGCTAACATTCAGGTTTTCACTGAAATATATTTACTGCAGTGAAAACCGTTTAATGTTTAATGCGACACGAGCAAACGCTTTGCATTGGGCCTCTCATTGGCTTCGTACAACACCCGGTATAGTTGGCTTCTGTCCAACTGCATGCCCTAAAAACTGGTTTTGTGAAAATAATGGCGTTATAGGAGGAGGAATGAAGTTTATTGTAACTTGAGCAGACGAAAGCTCGTGGGTCGTCCTAACGTGGGTGGCTGCCTCAGTCCAGGATGCCATGGTCCCGCGCTTTATTTTTAATTAATGGCTTTAATAATATTAAATTTAATTATTTCAATACTATTTTACTGCTTTGGTATCGGGATATATTAGACTTTTAAGCGAGAAATTAGTTTGGTAGGTACCCGCTAACCAATGTCATGATTTGCGAAAAGAAAAGGAAAAAAGAGAAGTGAAGAAAAAGAAGAGCGGTATTGCGGGTGCAAGAGGCATTCAAAGCTGAACCAAGAGCCATGACGGTCGGCTGCTCAAACAGTGCGCTACCCGGCTCCATCCTAGCGTCAGTGTTGTAAACATAACCGGCTTCGTCCCGGCTTCAACACGCTCACCATGAGCGTAACTGGCTACACCTGGGATCAAGGCACCTGGACCCGAGGTGGAGCTCTTGTTCACAAAGTGACCCACCCTTTGCAGAAAACTGATCCCCTTTTCTTGTCTTTCGACCCGAACCACTCGATCAAAAACCTTCGTAGCAACTTTCTGGAACGGGAGATGATTGAGGGAGAGCAGCCTATTCAAGGAGGGCTCTACTCGAAGAAGTTGTCTCCACTTTAATCCCAGCTGCTCATCAAGCCCGTCAGGTTCCTCACAAGGTCACATGTTGAGTGAAACAACTTGGAAAAAAATGATAGTGTGTAGAGCCACAGAGATATTCTCTCTGCCAGTGCAACGCCTCCTCTATAAGGTAATGCCTGTCACATGAGCGATTTCCCCCGGATCATGTTTTTCCCATTCCCTCTCCCATTTGCTAGAGTTTGCCGCGTGAGACGCTGGCACCTGACACTCGCACCGGGCAACGCGTCTCCCTTCCCGGGCCGGGCACGCCACAGTCAGCCTTGCTTGATTGCCACACGTGCATCGGTTTCGTGATGTTTTCCTCTTTATTATTTTGCTGGGAGTAGACTGGTCATCATGCACTACTGCTGCGTGCCGTTGTGCACATCAAGTGCACGAAAGAAGGATCCCGGCGTGTCGTTTCATGAGGTACCGGCCGACCTCGTGTTGCATGAGCACTGGATTAAGCTGATTTCGCGGAAGGACTGGGTGCCTAATTCAACATCAAACTACTCCGTCATCTGCAGTAAACATCTTGTTGCAGCAGACTTCAAAGACAACACGAAAATACGCCAATTGAAGAAGGGAGCGGTACCGAGCGTATTTGAAGGCTACCCATCCTACATGAAGCCGGAGCCTCCCAACGTGCGTCGTGACGCAAGAGTTCGGAAACGCGCACTGGAGCTCGATCGCGAGGAAGGACCTGCAAACAAAGAGCGAAACACTACAAAGACTGCAAGCATAGGCGATCCACAGCCCGTCGAGAGCACTGCAGAAATAACCGAAGCTTCTGTTGATGTTGTACAACCAAGCATCGGACCAGCTTGTGTAAGTGCGACTGCGACAGTGCAACTGTGCCCAGCGGCTGCAGCTCAACACACGCGAGTCCTGCGCATTTTGAAGCATCTGCGAAGCGATCCTTTGCGTCGCAGACGGAGAAGATGAGAACGAGTTCTTGCGGCTTCGTTGATCGCAGGAAGTGGAGGGCAAAGGAGCGAGCCCTTTGGCTACAGATCGAAAGACTAAAAGAAACAGTCGACCGATACAGAGAGGAGCTTCGTAAGCTCAAAGAAGACAACCCCGTCAATGTCTCTCTGGGTGTCGTCGCGGGAGCTGAACAAAAGAATGTGAAAGCTGCGTTCACTCTGGACCAGGTGACCAACTACAGCAGGAAAAAGCCAACATGGTCTGAAACGACCGTGAGGTATTGCATAATTCTCAGAAACCTATCCACGAAGGCCTACAAGTATGTTTGATGCGAACAACTGATGAGTCTGCCATGCAGAAACACCCTGCAAAAATACATGGGTATGACCATTGGTGAGGCAGGATTCAGCCCCCTGGTTCGCTGTAGATTGGAAACGGAACTCCAGAGCTTAACTGCACCCCAGTCGAGAGTGTGCAGTTTGGTAGTCGATGAAATGCACATCAAGTAGAAGCTGGAGTACCACAAGCAGAGAGATGCCTTCATTGGTGACGTGGATATGAGCCAGGACTTGGATCACCTGATCTCAGCTGACAACCACAACTTAGCAAACACATTGCTTTGTTTTCTGCTGTGTGGCCTGGCCGGCAGCTTCAAAATACCTGTTGGGTATTTTTTTACCAAGGGCTGCACTGGAGCTGAGCTTGCAGAAACCATTGTCCACGTCACAAAGAAGACTGAAGAACTCGGATTCAAAATTGTGAGACTGGTTACGGATAATCACAAAATAAACGTTGCCGCAATGGATGTCCTGTGCAAAGGGCCTGCCACGACGTCAGCTCCGCATCCAGCGGATCCTTCAAGAAGACTTTTTCTGGCCTTTGACCAGTGTCACATTATCAAGAATGTCACATCACAATTTCTTGTGAAGGAAATTGGGGGTCAAAATGAGATCTCAGCGGCTCCTTTGAAGCAGCTCTACAAGATGCAGCAGGGATCCACGGTGAAGCCAATTAAGGTTTTGAACAAGGAAGCATCTGTACCCTTCAAACATAAAAAAGATGAGTGTGAGGCCCAGCTGTAGAAATCTCCACGCCCATGACAGCTGCACAGCAGTACATGAAAGACCAAACTGGACATACATGCGACATTGAGTTTGCGTCAGTGGGCCCAACCATGGAGTTCATCAAGATGATGTGCAAATGGTTCGCTGTCATGGATGTGAGCAACACCAGACAACATTCGCGATGGATGGATGGATGGATGGATGAATACGGCTGAGCCCTTTGGATCGGGCGGTAGCTTACGCCACCTAGCCATTTTGTTTTACCATTTAAGCTTAGAATATTTAAATGTGAAATCTATATTCACTCCGCAGTGCAAAGAAAGTGAGGCTATGAAACCCCCTTGCCATCAGTGATTAAGAAAATACCTAGTTTTCTCTCGATTTCTGCCACCATTCACTTAATCTTTGCTTGGTAATCTCTACAGTCTTGAAATCCACTCTCCCTTCGCTGTCTCTAAAACCCAATGACTTTATTAAATCTATGTTTCCAGCAAAATGGACGCCACCAAGCGGGAAAACCGGGAACCAGGCGGACCACGTCGCTCCGCGCCCCTCCGTGTCTCTGGTGGCTTTTGCGGACACGTGTTGTCGGCGCGGTGGCGAACAGTATAATTTCCAGGTGTAATTGCACTTCGAGTTCGTCTGAGGACGTAGTCGTAACATCTGAGACGGTGGTGATGTTTGTTTGCGACAGACTACCTGACGTTTACTTTAAGGTGTAGCTAAGAGGGCGGGTGGTTAAAGAAAGAGGACTCGATTCTCAAGCAGAAGCAGAAGACTTGCTGAAAAAGATTGAAACGATTGAACTGTGTGTTGGTGCTCTGGATCTCAAGGGTTACGATCCAAGCTTCTTCACTAAACGACTCCAGGAACAGGTGATGTCAAGACAAGGGACATACTTCAACAGGAATTGTCTCGACAGAGTGGAAGAAAAAGGCGAGCATTGTTCCATTTTTTTTTTTTTTTTTGCAAAACACTTCATTTCATTATTTCTCAGTGCATTTTATTCTAGAACTCAAAAATTTAATTGACATATTCTTCTGTTTGTAGGAGGACAGTGCGTCATGTGCAAGTACTTCCGAAAAGTACTTTCGACAAGACAATCAAGAATTCGACGAGCCACTGCGACGGAGCGTCGAACAGTTGCTCAAAAGCTGCGATGTGCTTCACAGCAAAACAGGCATTTTGCTTCGCGGATTGGGGCAATGAAAGATACCATTCGCAAGATGCGTGCGCTTAATGCCTCAGCTACTGAAGAAGCTCTTAATGAGCAGATCTCCAAACTCCCACCAAAGCAACCAGAAAGTGTCAGGCAATGCTTTCTTGCACCAAGGGTGAAGAAGAGAGGCTTTCACCACAGCAAGATGCGGATTTTAGAGTGCATTATTATGAAGAAGAAAAGTGTCCGTCTCTACGACCACGTGCGGGACAACGAAATCTTTGCTCTGCCGAGCAAGTCCACGCTCAAGCGGTATATGGCTGTCTACCGAACCTCATTTGGATTTAGTAAGAAAGTTCTAGAAAAGCTGAAACTCAAGACACAAGACAAAAACTCCTTCAAGAAGCATGGTGGGCTGCTTGTTGACGAGTTGAAGCTCTTGGAGCATCTGTGTGTGAAGCACTCTGGCCAGATCGAAGGTTTCGTGGATCTGGGCGACTACACCTCTGCGGAAGAAAAGAGTGTGCAATCGGACCATGGGATGGTAATCATGTTTGTACCGTTCGTCAGCAAGTGGAGGCAAGTAATTGGGACATTTGCCACAAGCGGCAACATTAAAGGAGATCTGTTGGCTCAAGTTCTCATTGAGGTCACAATTCTTGCTGAAAAAAGTGGTCTATTCTTGGACTTTATTACGTGCTATGGCGCAAGTTGAAACCGAAGGGTGTGGAAAGTCTTGAATGTTGACGGAACACGAGGCAAGATAAAATGCAAGGTAGAACACCCCGTGGACGCAAGCCACTACATCCACTTTGTCTCAGACTTCCCGCACCTCATTAAGTGTTTGAGGAACGGACTACTCAAATGTCCATTTAACACCCCGGATGGGAATGTAAGTGCATTTTTTTACGTCTCCTACTAGATTTGGCAGTCAGGAAACTGAAATGGTTAATACATGAACTAAATTTAGTAAAAAAAAATGAAAATAACTGTAATGGGTCATCACATCACATGACACATTGATATTATGTGAGGATCACGTCCTCAACAGGCAAAAGATCCAAATGCTGTCGCTTTACATCTTCCTTGGCAGCAGACAGAGAGAAGACATAGTCTTATTTAGTTCTCTAGTTCTAAATTGTGAGTTTGAACAACAGAAAAACAAAACTACTTGAAGAATATTTCGGTATCAGTGCAAGAGGATGAATTAAGCTCTAATTTAATAAATCTTTGTTTTCCTGCCAATTTATATCAATATGGTTTTTACTTATCTAGGTAACAATGCACCACGTCAGAGAAGCATTCAAGATTGACGCTAGCAGCCTGATACTTAAGGCTATGCCTGGAATCACGAAATGTCACCTGCAGCCGAATGCCTTTGAGAAGATGAGAGCTGGGCTAGCGTTCCAGTACTTCAGGGACAGGGTTCTCCAGGGCCTCCACTTTTACAAAAATCAGATTGAAGCAGGGACCGGAGTTGTCAGTGCTACGCAAGAGTTTTTCAAGTACAATTCAAGTCACAAGGGATCCAGTCAACGGGTGACAAAATATACAAAATGGGGCTGTTAGACACATTATTCGCAATACATGTAATAATAGAGGTATGCACATTTATCTATTGTTCATAACTGTGAGCGCTACTACGACCTAAGTAAATGATTTAATTTGTTGTATTTCTTTCTTGGCCATAGATTCAGAAGGCAGGTAGAGGTGCAAGGCACCCCCCCCTTTCCCCCCCAACCCCATTGCCCCATAAAAAGTTCTTAGCAGAGCTCAGTCATTAATAGGGACACTCACACTAACCAAGGATAACAAAATAAAACATCAGAAATGCATAGGCAATATTTAAAATTGATGATGGGTCATGTTGCATTTCTTGCCCCAGGAAGATGAACCGGCTCATCAGTGTCATGACGTCCCGATTCACGGCCGAAGCTTTGCGACCCAACTCGTCCTCCAGAGCAGTCATCGCAAGCTTCCTGGGGTACCTGGCAGCTTGGGAGAGCCATGCGAACGGGGCTGGAGGCTTCCTCAGCGAGTCAACAGCTGTAGGTCTGCGGGCGACTTTGTCGAGCACACTCGAGCTTCGGTCGTACCTCACTCAAGAAGTAGGCTACAAGTACATCATGACATTACGTCTAATCCAGGATCCGACCGAAAACTTCTATGGGATAGTGAGACAGGTTTCAAGCTGTAATGATCACCCGACTCCTACTCAGTTCCTAATGACAATGAACTGTATGTCTTTTTACAGTTTGGTGAAAACTGTGAGGTATGGAAATGCTGACCCATGTGCACTAAGTGCATTGCTGGAAACAGGAGAAGACAGCAACAATTGCCCACCTAGCAGCAGTAGCTCGTGGCATCAAGCAGATGACCTCATGAAGTCTGGAAATTTGCCTGATGCTGGGGTGGCTTTGTCACCTTCCTTTGATCATGAGCAGCACATAGAGAGGAGTGACTCACGACTCGTCTACAATGTGTACGGCTACATTGCAAAGAAGTGTGTCATGAAAACAAAATGTGAGCCTTTCAAGCAAACATTGACAATGCCGGCCGTTGAGGGCAGTTGTGGAATTGCTAGGCTTACTCTCCACAAGGATAAGGGAGGACTTCTGTACCCTCGTAGTGCGCTCTAACACTTTGAAAGGAGGCTTGAGGACATGTTCACTGAATGTTTTAGTAGGAAAAAGTTGCACACCGAGAGCATTTTAGACTTAGTTACCCTGGTGAGGGCGAGGTGGATTTGCAGCATCGGTTGCAGTGAACATGCCGCTGCACCAACAAAAAAAGTAATCAGCTTTCACCTGACACTCGGCAGCACTTTTTTGTTAAGGGTATAAACACCGAGGAAAAAAGTCATAAAGGGAAAGTGCCAAGCACAAGAAAATAAGCAAGAGCTCGTAAAAAAAAATATATATATATATATATATATATATATATCTTTTAGTGTTACGTTGGCATTACAGTTGGCATCTCAACCCCCGTATTCTGGGTTTCCCATAATGCATCTTAATTTTTGTTCTATTTCAAGACACACTGTGTCACCGCTGTTATGTCAACAAATGTTTGTGGTTTCCTGTTGTGCAGCCATCAGCCGGTATCTCAGTGAATAAATGCATTGACATTCGAAAAAGGAATGAGTTTCTTTATCGAGGCGCATAATGTCAAGGTGTCATACCAAGCTCGCAAGCATCGATCGGTTCTGTGCATGCCGATCAGATCAGCATGGACAGAACCTTGCCGCACACGCTAGTAGCACGGAAAACGAGAGATGCCTTGTAATTTGTCTAAAACTGCAGTGACTTAGAGTTGTAATTAATCACAGTAGAGCCGCGCCGCTACCGAGCTGCATGGCTCGCAGAGCCGCATGGCTCGCAGAGCCGCAAACGTGACCGGAACCCCCCCAAGCCGTGATCAAAAGGAAGTCAAACGATTTTTTAAAACACGCTCGGTGCTCAAATTAATATAGTTACCTTACCATGATTGATTCAGAGGCAAACACAAAACTAACGATTGGTAAGAGCCGCCTAGTTTGGCCAATGCACGCTGGAAAGTTTCAGGAGGAAAAGCTTACAGCGCCACCGCCGCGTCGACATCAAACGCATCAGGCCGAGCCGTCCCGTGAGCCCACTACAACTCTCTAGGCCACTGTAGTTCGGCGGCGCACGTTGGTTTGGCGTGTTGGGCCTCGTTGTTTCGGCCAGTTTTCGTGGCGAGCGGAGCGGTGACTGTGTTTGTTGCACGTATAATCATAGTATCCCCCTAGTCGCAATGGGTTCGCGGCGCAATGGCGAACTCCAAACCTCAAAAGGGGTACTTTCAGGTGTTCCTAAAATCCTACAAGCAGGAATTCCCGTGCTTCGTGCCGTCCAAGAAGGGAGAGAAGTTTGGATTCTGTCGCACGTGCACGTGTGATGTGAGCGTTTCACACGGTGGCAAGGCTGACATCAAGCTGCACATCGCTTCGCGTAAACACCAGGGATATGTGCGAGCTGCAGATAACCAGTCGAATCTGGTAAGTTTCCTTCAGAGTGACAACGACTCTGGTGCAATTCGTGCAGAATGCCTCTACGGCATTTCTGGTTGAGCATAACATTCCTTTGAGTGTGAGCGACCACGCCGGACTCCTGTTCCGAAAAATGCTCCCCAAGACTGATGAGGCTAAGCGCTATGCTTCTGGACGAACGAAGACAACGGCAATTATAGCTTCTTTCATCTCAAGAGGCACTCGGTCGTTTCTTGAATTGGTTGATTAGATAACTGAAAACATAAAATATGGCCATGTATATGTGGCACGTTTTTCGCCTGGGTATGCACCACCACCTGACCTAGCTATGTACGAGAAGTTGTTTTTCGAAATGAGCCAAATCCATGTCAAGCGAAACCGAGATAAACTGGAATGCTTCCTGATCAGTATAGCTTTGGAGCCATGCACCACGGCCACCTGTGCAGTGGTTTTTCTTGTGTACTATGACCGATTCCAGTTTAAAAACATTTGATATTGATGCGCTGACGGGTATAGTTCGTATTTCGGCAAAAATTAGCTTAGTTTCGGTTTCTGGATTTAGCTTTTAGAAAACAAAAAACTCCTCATATGTAGCTTGTAGGACTTCATTTATTTTATGTCGGGCCTGTTCTGTGTTCTATTAGCAGACAATGAGAAGGTGTATTTGTTTCTTTTTTGTTGGTGGTTGACGCTTTGAGCAGACGATGGAACGTCCATTTCTTGCCCGCGTTGGCAAACGTTTGCTTGCCATCTGCTAAATGGAAGCCAGTTGTGGCTTCCGTTCCTTTTCCTCCAAGCTCTTTATTGTCCGTGATGTGAAGAGAGACCCAGGTGGCTTCTGCTCAGAACCGCTGACCCTTCGCACTGATCAGATTTAGAAAAATAACCAGTAGTTTATTGCTGTTGTGACCTTCACAACCGGAGCTTTTCAAATAAATCAGAATTGATGCAAAATTTGCCGGCTAGTGTTTTTCTGAGTTTATTAGATTTATCTGATAAACTGTAACTCTGTTCGAGGTCGGATATGTCGTATGGTCTTGGAGATTGTACGTATGGGACAGGGTAGGGGGAAGTTTTGAAGTTGCGCCGCGAGTCGTATGACACTGCCTCGTGGGCAGGATAACGTAGTGGGCTGCTTGTTGCTGACCCCTGATCTAGGCCATGCTGGAAACTAAATTTGCCTAGGTTGCATCAATTTGCCCAAGTTTTGTACATGTTTCTGACATACTGCATTGAGGGCGTATGAATAAGTAAAATTAAAATTTTACTGCGAACAATATTTTATCGAGATTATTTTTTTTCAGCTGCCGACCCGGTGGGCACCTGCTTGCAGCATAAGTTGCGTTGCTGCCTTAACATTCTCTCCAACTCAACATATGTCTAGCTCTAACTCCTTTTACTTCAGACAACATGCTTTCTGGCATAGCATGTTCTTTAAATTGGTTGATTGAAGATGTGGATGTATTGTGTTAGTCCCCAGTTTTGCATGACTTGATGTGACCGTGCATGCTTGCCAAATGAAGTTACGGTAAGCCTTGATCATTTTTGTAAGGATATTTTCATGATTCTTCCAACACGTTGGTCTCAGGCCATTTGTGGGAGGTGAGGGCTAAGGTGAGGGTGAAATGCTTCCAAGTGACAGTTACATGCTGACCGATTCTTGGATCTCGAAAGGGACCTTGAAAATGTTCTAATAACCAAGCTTCAAAAACAATTTCAGTGGAGCTAATAAATTCTTGTAGAATCTCCGCCTCATATTACTTTCAACTTAGGTCATACGGTTTTAAGTTCTAGTGCTACTCTCACTTCATAGTAACCACCTTTCAGTTGTTCAATGATCGCGGTATATTTGCGTGCTTTGTCAAAGGAAATACACAGCGAGGATGCAACTATGTCATTTGGCACCACTTGAAGACAATGTTCAGTCAACCATGCTCGCTTATGATGAGGACAAAATGAATGAAGAATGAACAGGACACAGGCCTGTCCAGGCTTCTAGGGTCAACTAGACCAAACAAGGACTCGAATATGAGAAGGATCACAAGAATGGTCAAATGGTGTTCAGCTGGCTATAGCATAACTGCCTTCCGACCAGCTTCAATACAGCTTTTCGATTGCATAGAATGTCTAGGGGGTTGTGTCCTGGTTTAAGGGTATATATAGGACCCGGGCAGGACCTCTGGGTCAGTCTGTTTGGCAGAGGCCTTGCCAGAAGCCCCTTTCCTAAGTTCAGCTGGCCTTGTATAGTATTATGCAAAGGGATTTGTTTGCTTCATGTGTCTGGAAAGCAAAGCAGCCACATGAGATGTTTCAGATATATGCATGTTTCACAAACAGGGCAAAAAGAGTAATGCTTTACTAGGAAGCCAGCTCTTGGTTATGTTGTAGATGTAAAAGAGTAGTCAATGGTGGTGTTCGTCTGTTATATCTCAAGTTGTGAATGAAGTGAGGAATAAACCTGGGAACTCAAGAAACACTTTATAAAATCATGGCTATCTAGAATGTGGCTGTTCATGCAATGGTGCTAGCTTCCTGCAGGGGTTGGATGATGGGTCCATGGACCCTTTGCAAAAATCTTGAGAGCCCGTGCTCAATACACACAAGGAATAATGGGAGCCCTCCGTAGGATGCTCCCATGATGGGCTGAGACTCTCATTCTCATTGATCTAACACGATTCCCAACCTGATGCTAACGTAGCACTCAAGTCCAATCAGTATGTCGCACTTCTCCTATTTATGTTACCTGGAAAATCCAACCCTAAGGCTTTCAGTGTGTCTAAGTGGCATCGCGTGCGCACCTTTTGCAGCTTGGAAAGTGCATAGTGACATGGCTCTGCTTTCTTTTTGGGTTTCCCGGGTAAAAACTGCACGGCTCTATTAGCTGTGCAGTTCTTACAATCTGCACATTTTGTCAGTATCGCCTCGTTATGGTGTGCGGCAATGCGTAACCCAATATCAAGTCTCAGACTCTGTTGTCGTGCTCCTTCGTATCCCAGAGAGCGGCATTTCATTGAAAAAGACTTCCTTTAGTTTGAAATCCGCCTTAATCGAAAAAAGCTTCACTTTTCCTTGAGCTTGAATTAATGAGATTCAGCTGTATTCAAATGCCAGAATGACTGGGACAACATCTTGGCACGAGATGGTTTTAATTATTTAAGCTTATTAAAGGTGGAGGCACTTTCCAAGTGTGTTTCATTCCTTCACTACCTGCAACAAGAGATCAGCTAGCAGGATAACTTTCTTTCACTGTCACAGGCTCGTGGAATTTTTATGAATATATATGCATGAGACTCTTACTGCCATACCTGCATTTTATTTTTTGCTTTTTTTCTAGCATATTAAGAGGAGGTCCTGAAGGTCCTGTTGGAACTGCGGTTTGATATGGGGCAACTCAGGCCGGAAATGGCGGCCATCCTGACAGGGCAGGACCAAATCAGGGCCCGCCTGGCAGTGATGAAGCAGGCGGAAAGGGGGTCCGACGCACCGTCTTCACCTCCCGTGTTCATCCTGCCGCTCACCACAATGGAGGATTTGGAGGCGGCCTCAGAAATGCTGCTGACCAGGCCATGCTGGTGATTGTGTTTTTTTAATTTTATGGGCCACCAAAACAAGCGCTAAAAATATGTTTCATATTAACTTTTGGTAAGAGGACCATAATTGATATGGCAAAAATATAAATTTTACATCACTATAGAATATCTTCCATCACTTTTAATAATGCTTTCGTAGGCCTAAGTAACATAAACCCCATAGCAACAAATAGGCACAATAAAGAGCAGAGAGATCACTATGAGGAACTAGATAATTAAAATTAGCTCATCACGATTAAAAAAAATTGTTCCTGGTTGGTGACGGGAATTAACCCCAGGCCTTACGATTGGTAGGCATTACCTTAGTGCCAAGTAAAGGAGGTGAGCGCACTCTAGGACAGCTTTCTGTGGCTATTCAGTGAAGGTTCACCTAAACTAGTTTGAATGAAGTGTTTTATAAGGAGGCATCCCTGATTTTCCTTCCTTCAAAGAAAAGCAAAGAAAAAAAAACGTGTTCTTGTTCCTGTCGAAAATGAAGCGGACAACAGGATGGCAGGTAAAGGAAGAAGAGGCCTGCAAAAATCGAGGAAGTGAAAAAAAGAAGACATCCCAGACTTGAGCGTACCGGAAAAGGTACATTTGCCCCCTCCAGTGGTCAGCTCCCCTTAGGCTTACTTCAAGATGATGTTCACAGACAAGTTGGTAGAGGAGATAACTTACCAAACAAACCTTTACAGTACTCAGCCCCCCAACAAGGGAAGTCTTTCGGTACAACACCCGAAGAAATCCGTCGCTTCTTGGGAATTCTCGTACTCATGTGCGTTTACAAGTTTTCCTCATTGCAAAATTACTAGTCACTTCACGCCAGATTTCCACCAATAGCTGAGGTCATGCCCGTGAAAAGGTTCGAGGCTTTGAGGCGCTATGTTCACTTCGTCGACAACCTCACCCAAGTTCCGGATGGCGACCGCTTCTACGAAGTAAGACCACTTTTTGAAAGTCTCCCAAAGCAGTTCCTGAAAATTCCTGCAAAAAGCAAGCAAAGCATCGACGAAGTAATGGTGGCCTCCAAGGGTGCCCGTGCAGGGAGCCTCCGACAGTACATCTATAACAAGCCGGACAAATGGGGCTTCAAGCTCTTCTGTCGGTCCAGCTCAACGGGGATCATTCGCGACCTCGTTCTGTACCAGGGGTCAAGCTCTCGCTGCAAATCGCCGCTGGCTCCAAGCGAGAAAAGACTTCTGCTTGGTGTGAAGATCGTCCTCACGCTTTCGAGAACCACTGAGGACCCGAAGGGTACATTGGTATTTTTTGACAATTTTTTTACCAACTTTGACCTAGTACAGAGAATGAAGAATGAACTTGTCATTCATTGCGTCGACACAGTCCGTGGCAACAGGACAGGAGGCGCCGACAAAGTGCTGAAGAGAGACAAAGTGCTTGCCAAGGGGGATCGCGGGTCACTGGACTATTGTTCATCAGATGGCATTATTGCTGTTAAATGGAATGATAACAGATGCGCAGCTCTACTGAGCAATGCACATGGAGTGGAGCCACTTGGGTGTGTAAATAGGTAAAATAGCGAACAGATATTAAAAGTTCCTGTGACCTGTCCAGCTATCATTTCAGCGTACAATGAGCACATGGGCGGGATTAATCTCTCAGATATGCTGGATCCCCTCTATAAGCCGCCAACAAAGTCTCACAGGTGGCACCTTCCTCTTTTTGGATATGCTATCGAAGTTTGCATTGTCAATGCTTGGTTTGTTTAGAGAAGGGACTGTGCGGCACTGGGAGAAAAAGCAATGCCACTGAAACCTTTCCGCATCACTGTGGGGAATTCACTAAAATTCACTCTCCAAGTGAACACTATGCGTCCTGTAGGAAGACCTCCTCTGCATAGTCTTCAGAACAGCAATGCAATACGAAAACATGCCCAGTCAACAAATGACTGTAGGTACGACAACACAGGTCACTGGCCAGTTGCCGCTGGAGAGCAGTGCAAGGAGCAGTCACCCTCAGCACAAGTCTGGGGACCTTTGTGCTCTGTGCCAAAAGGGCGTATCCGGCTTCAAGTGCACAAAATGCAAACTGTTCCTGTGCCTTCAGAGCGGAAAGAACTGCTTCGTTCTGTTTCATAAGAAGTGACATGCAAGAACCATCAGAAGAGAGGTTGTGACAAGCATCCCAATTTTTTTACATTTTCTCCATATCTGGGCAGGTCAACAATATTGTTGACGCTCTGTGCTTTTTATATTTTTAGAGCAAACTCTTTCATACTTCATATGTTGAATCTTTGGGTTATTAAAGAGGCAAATAAAGCGAGAAAAAAATTATCAACCCACTGTTTCATAACTCGCCAGTTAAAGGGTTAAGGCTTTGCGAGAGTCTGTCGTTACCTCAGCTGGCTTCTAACATAAAAAAAGCCCAAGGACCGCACCTGGACGTGTTTTTTTAGTGCAAAAACGCACAAAGAAGCCTGTACTTTTCGAGCAATAGTCACTGAGAAGGGCACGTGGCAATGGCGAATGTCGGCCTATCTCCAAAAACACCTCTCCTGCGTGCGGATCCGTGATCCACTTTTGGTTCTTTGAAGCCTTGATGACAAATGCCTTTTCGAATCACAGTACATTTAGTGATGACAAGACCTTTTTTATTCCTTCCGCATGAACACTTACTTTGCACCGTCCGGGCCTGGGGAAGCACTCACTTGATCGAATGACGTTTTAGAGAACGCCCCCGTTTCAATGAGTGACACTTGAGCGAATAGTCAGACGCCGCAACGCAGCGTTTTCGGGTGGGCCAAGTGGGCTCACATTCTTGTAACGAGCCGCCGCAGACTGTTGCCGCTAGGCGGCGTAAGCACAGCGCAGGGGGGGGGGGGGGGGTGAATGCGCGCCCCCGTTATTTGCTAAAAAGTCTATTCGCTCAAATGTCGCTGTTCGCTAA
The DNA here is from genome assembly GCF_016920785.2 of Ixodes scapularis. Classification (NCBI taxonomy): domain Eukaryota; kingdom Metazoa; phylum Arthropoda; class Arachnida; order Ixodida; family Ixodidae; genus Ixodes; species Ixodes scapularis. Next base: position 1,565,112 of record NW_024610108.1, on the reverse strand, counting down.
GACGTAATTCGCTCATGCGATATGGACCCCCAGGCCTGCATTGAGTCTCAAGATAAACTTTTGTTTATCTTGGGCCTGTATTGAGCCTCAAGATAAACTCAAGTGGGGTGTCTACAGACAGTTTTCTTGAACTTGTCTATTTTATCTGGATTCCACACTCGTGGGATACCAAAACGGGGTATTTTTGCAGAGATCCAGGGTGTGTAATGGGTTCTGTGTCACGCCTGTCCTAAGCCACATATTTCTCGCCAAAATTGACTATGCTATCGCAATATCTGTTGAGTTCACGCCAGTTACCAAAGTGTTTCGGTGTGTCGATGCTTTGAGATGCCCAAGGAAGGATTGTTGCAATTCTCGGACCTTTCTCTTGCCATGCACGCAGATCATTTGTGCTGGTCTTTCTCACCCCACTCTAAAAAGAGGCATTCTCCTCTACAGGTTCTCGCATTTCAAGGTTGAGAAGAGGGGCATAGCTATCTCCTGCCTCTCTTCAGCCTTAAAAAAGTCCTGTCACCATGCCATTCCTGCCCACTTCTTGGCCCAAATGGAACGACTTACAACTTCAAGGTTTCCGATTCAAGTCATAACAAAAATAACTAGAACACTGGTAAAAAAAAAGTAAAAGGGTGTGCCCAAATTAAGCAAAATGTTGACAGAAAACTGAGGCGGTTATACCATATCTACACAAGATTTCACATAATTTAAAACAAGTTGCAAATAGGTATATTGTGCCCCTTCTACTTTCCGCCTCTAAAAAAATGTGACATTTGTCCAAGGATTCGGGCAAAATATTGGATAACGCCATACGTGCAACAAAAAACATGTGCGTCCTTTTGTTCCTTGTAAGTTGTGTACAATACCCGTCTTTCCTGTGGATGGTGCTATATGGGACAAACTGACCGGTGTCTCCATGAGAGGCAATGTGAGCACAATCTAACTAAAGAAGGCCACCTTTCAGTGCATTACAAACGGTCTAAGTGTTCTCTATCGTTTGAAAAACCACAATCACTGGATGGTACGAAGAAAAACACGTGACGTCCTCGAGGCATACACTATTATTGGTTTAGGCGATAACTGCGTTAGTCAGTCATCGGTGGCGCTTAGCAAAAAAGAAGTAGCCTTTTTGCGGTCTTTTGGGCATGACTGAATTGTATGCCCACGATACATTTCAGTTGTGAGGTTGTGTGCGGTCTATCTTCTCGCTCCGGTGGTTGCTGGTGCTTCTCCCCTTCCTTGATTTCGGATTTATAACAACAAAACAGATGATTTTTTTTTATTTATTAATTGGCTTAAACCTGTTATACCTCGTGTGGCACAGGTTGGAAAGAACTTTAATTTAAATTTTTTTTTTTATCTCTCTCCCCTTAGAATTTTGCTCCCTAAGACCCTTCAAAGGATGCAAGACGTGCAGCGTCCGACCATAAAGAGGCAAGTGCGGTCATTTTTGGGGCTGACGGACTATCATAGAGATTTTATTATTAAATATTCAACCGAGACGGCTATCCTTTCCGATCTTACGAGGAAAGGCCAGCCTAGAATCCTGAGCTGCGGCTCCGATCAGGAGAACGCATTCGTGCGCCTCAAGCAGCGGTTGACGAATGTAGCATAGTGGTGAGTTGGCCTAGTTGGTTTTCCATTTTAAAAGGAGGCTGGCAAGGGTAAGATGCCTAAGCAGAGACTTGTTGTGCTGCCTTATATCCACAAAGTTGCGCACAGGTTAAAGAAAGTGGCACAACGGCACGGCACTCCTGTGGTTCGTTTCGGCTCCTGGTCAGCTGGGTCGTTTATGTGCGAGGGTGGACAGAGGATGGACCCATATCCTCGGTTGTGTTACGCAGTATGAGAACAAGTTTGTGCCTTGCGTGGGACGAGTGGTCTATTGGATTCCGCTAACGTGCAAGAAGGTACACATCGGCCAAACAGGCCGTCGGGTAAACGACAGATTGCGGGACCATGCGTGCTCAATGAGGTCATCACCGTCAGGAAATTTGGCGGTGTACTGTAATAGGTGCGGGTGCACTCCTATTTTAATCAATACAGAGATTCTGGCGAAGCATCGCCAAAAGATGACTAGGGAGATTGCGGAAGCATTTTTTATTTCTAAGTACACAGATAGGTGTGTCAGCTCTCCTTCCATTTGTTTATTTGACTGTGAACTTGCATTCATCAGCAGTTTTAGACACAATGGTCAGTTGATATGATGTGGCATAGATGATGTAATTTGGCTGGATGTATGTAGGCACAACGGTAGGCGTCTTTTTTCAAAAATGAAACAGTTGAAAGTCAGCGCTCCGTGTGTGTACATCCTCCCTGTCCGTGTCTTTTTGCGCTGTTTTATCTTTTTAAAATTGCTGAATGCACCGATCTTGAAGCTCCCCGATTTCGAGAAATGCCTTGTTCTGTAGACAGATGCGTCCGACCGAGGGGTAAGTGCTGTTCTTCCCCAGAGGCATGGGGAAGTGCTGCACCCTGTGGCGTACGCTAGCCGCAAACTGCTTCCTCGCGAGATCGTGTACTCGACGGTAGAGAAGGAAGCATTGGTCCTGGTTTGGTAGATCGAAAAGTTCCAAGCATTTCTCTATGGGGGGAAGTTCTTGGTCCAGACGGATCACCAGTCTTTGGAGTTCATCAAAGAATCCCAGTCAGCTAACTGCCGAGTTCTCCGTTGGAGTCTCAGACTCCAGCTGTACGACTTGTGAACAGAGTACACTAAGGGAAGTGAGAATGAGGGAGCCGACTACATGAGCCGGATTGACTAGATTTCTGACCAAACTACATGTCGCAGCGCTTTTCTTTGTCATTGCTTCTGCAGCCTGTCTCCCTTTTTCTACAGTGTTTGTTTAGAATTCAATCCATGTTTTACTGGTATGAATATTGTAACCTATGTATGTTGCATGAATGTTACGCATTGAAGGGGTTGTTTGTTTCTTTGCTTTTCTTAGTGGTCACAGGTATTAATTGCCTTACTTGGTTGTCGGTTTTGTGTGTGGACAATCACAAACTTCTTTCGTTGAGGTGAACTGTTGTGTGCCTATCGACTGTGCGTGGCGTGGTATGTAGTGTTCAAGTGATTTCAGGTATGATCATGGATTGTCCAGAATGTGTCCGCCCGATGGTGTCCGCGGAATCTTTGATCACCTGAACTAAGGCCAGTCTACAAGAGACAAGACTTCATCCCGGTTCTTCGTCCCGTGCTCGAGTCTGTGACGCTTCGCAGTGTCACAAACTCGGGCATTGGCCACTCTTCCACAATTTTTTTCTTTGTGCATTTGTGCTGCTCGCCGATGCCCCTTCACTAATTTGCCTTTTGACTGGGTCACCCCGCGTTGCAACCATGGATGGGAAGACAGAACTCGGTTTTGTTTTTCTCTTCCCTTTTCTTTCACCCAGGAAGTGCCATTGCCAATGACAAAGGCGGGAAATGTGCCTGCCGGGGAAAGGGACTGCTTTCGTGAGGAGCCTATAGTTTTCTGAGAAAGCTTTCTGGGACGTCAAGGAAAAAGGATGTTCGTGGTTGCGGGGTGAAGAAAGCAAGAACAGGGAGTTTAAGCAGGTCCTGCCAACACGAACGGTTCACCCCAGACAACTATCCGACACCGCTGAGCATTCGCGGGCGGCACAGTCGGGATTGGGGGAGCGGTTAGGTCAAAACGTCACCACTCGCACTGCCCGAGTCTCATGTAAACCTACGCCAACGGAGAACAATCCAGTGCTTTTCAAGATGGCGGATGGCGGGTCGCCGGCAGAAGCTTGAAGCGGCCCCAGCAAGAAACTGAGATTCTCCGTGACAGACAACATCTGGCTGCTGTGGGAAGTCATCATCAAGAATCCTTACGAGGAGAGTGCAGGGTGGGTTCTGATCACTGACGCTCTAAACCGTGCCAGTGGTAAAGCCCTTACGATCCGTACTGTCCGGGAATGAATGTATCGTCTGCTGGCGCTGTTCCAGCAGCAAGACACCGCCAACCTCAAAAAGTGCATTAAAAATTTTTACTTTAATATGTATTGGATGTATCCTTTATAGCAGGTGGTAGCTTGAAATGTAGTTGCTGTTATGACTGTTTCTTGTTGCCGCACTTCAGGCACGGAAGAGCAGTACTCAGAGAAAGAGGTGCGTCTCCAAGAGGTCGCAGACCTTGCACAAAGTTTTTCACCGGCGAAGAAGAACAAGCAGTCGCAGAATGCTGCGAAAGCCACTGCAACGATGCAACTAGATGGCGCCGCGGAAACGTGGGTAGCGGCCGAAGGTAGGTTTTAAGGTCACGCTTTGTTTGGGCTCAGTTGGTCAAATAACCTTTTAGAGAACACCAACGTGCTGCTGTGTGGGAACATTTCTTGAGTAAGAAGAAGAGCAAGGGTGCAAGAGCAGTTTGTAGAAATTGTGGCAAGCAAACGCAGGGTCCGGTAGAGCGATTGTAAAAACATTTAAGTGTATGTCGTGCTCTTTGGAGCATGGAGCAAAATACTCAAGAGGACGCTGAAAACAATTCTCACTTGGAAACTCAATTGTTCGTCCTTGAAGACGACGTGACAACGTCAGGTAAGATCTAAAGCAATTTATTATTTGGAAATTAGCAGTAAAAGCCAAGAATAGTCGTTTTCCGTAATATTTACTTTTATTTTTTGTTTCCTATTGGTTCAGAGAGCAGCCAAAGCAACCATGGCACGTCTTTACAAGAGGGGGCAAGGAGTTCGCCAAGCGCACTGCGACCTACAGCCAAGGAAAAGAAAGCATCGCAAAAACTCTCGGACTCTTTTCATCATTCAAACAACTGCAGGTTTCAAGCATGATTTAGACAAGCAAGTAGTTAGACTTGTGTTTGCCACAACCACATTGTTTCGTGCAGTTGAGCACCTCGAGTTTGCTACTCTCATGAACATGCTGCGTCCCGGGTACAAGCCGCCTTCCCAAAACTAAGTCGGAAATGCATTAATGGACGAAGCTTACCGTGAAGAAAAAGTAAATGCACGTCTGAAGCTGCACAACAGGGTTGTCACTATGAGCATGAACGGTTGGTGAAACGTGCGAATTAACCAGTGATTGCGTCACTGTAACGGATGAAACTGGGCAGACATTTCTGGCTGACACTACTGACCCCCCCTCCCACCACAGAACATTCTCTTTCTTCAAATTACTGCGGTGAGGTCACAACTGTGAAAACGAGAGCCAATGCAAGGTGAGAATTTTTGTGACGGACAATGCAGCGAACATGGCGAAAACGAGATCTGAAGAGTGAGTCTTTAACAGGCATCCTGACGTACGGCTGCTCCGCACACACTCTCAACTTGCCGTCAAGAGGCTTCGAGGTGAAAACCGTAAGAGAACAGGTCGTGCACGTGATGAAATACTTCAGAAACAACCATTTTGCCGGAAGCAAGTACAAAAAGGAGGGTGGAAAACGCTTGAATTTGCCTTCTGAGGTTCGCTAAAACACCTGGGTAGACTGCTTGGCACTTTATTTGTCCAACTGGGTAATTTTAATGAAGGTTTATGACGAAAACAAACAGAAAATTGACAGTGCCATACAGCAAAAAGTGACAAGCCTACAAATGAAGTCCAGTGCGGAAGAGATGCTCAGCACAACGAATGAAGCCTACGGAGCCTTCATGTGCGCTTTGCTAGGTTGATGCCACCCTTTGAAATACCACTCGCCGACAAACCAGCAGCCATTTTGTTCCTCGGCGATAATCCGTGGGGCTTATAACCCTCCCAGAAACAAGCACCTTATCTCAGAAGTTCGGAGCAGCGTTGTGGAACCCACGGAGGAAGGATTAGGATTTTCCCCCTCGGATGGGATTACCGGTGGACACAAAGGCCACTTTCCGGCGCACGGGGAAACAATGAGAGAAACAAAATGGCGGTGGAAGGGGGTGTGGGAAAGGGAAACAGGCAGTTGGCATCACTCTATGCGAAGCGCACATGAAGGCACTCTAATGAAGCCTATCGCAGTTGCCTTAGATCAGGTGTGCACAACATGCGGCCCGCGGGCCGCATCTGGCAGGTGGGCACTTCCTGTGCGGCCTGCGGACGTGACACTGTGAGATATGCTCAAGACGGAACCAGTGCGATGATGCCAGATATAAAAAACCTGTCTGCCAGTTATTAAAAACCTGCGTAGTTCCCAATAAACATTCTTTTTGGCCCGCGTCATTTTTGAGTTGTGAAGCCCTGCCTTAGATATTGCACAGCGTTCATCCTGCACCCTCTCAGAGGTTGTGGAAGCCTGGAAGGACCGTGGAAAAAAACTGAAATCATTTCCAGTCGATGCCGCAAAGCTTTCATGCTTCCGGCAACGGTACGAACAGGTACTGACTCCCGCACACTTTTTGAGCGTCATGGTTGATCCTCTACGTGTGTATCGGGTCCAGTTGACGGAAAATGAGAGAAATCCGCCTCTTACATTTGCAACCTCCTCCAGGAAGGTTTCTTGCCGACCCTTGCCAGGTTTCAAGCCCGGTCTTCTCCGTTTACCACAGCCCTGCTCATTGAAGAGCTGCTGAGAAGTGTTAAGCCTATAGACTGGTGTCGACGTAAGAGCAGTGCTATCGGAGAGTCGACAGCAGTTGTAGAGGTTCTAACTCAGCTTCTCAGAAGCATCGCATAGACGGCTGGAATTGAAAGGATGTTCTCATCGTTCGGGTTAGTGCACTCCAAGCTCCGAACTAACTTGGGCGTCGAGGAAGCTGGGAAGCTTGTTTTCTTTTATAAACTACTGAATGAAAAATGCACCATAGCATAATTTAGTCACCACACAGTGAAATGGCTTCTTTTGCTTTGTATATCCACGTTGTCTGTGGTAGTTTCTTCTTTCTTGATTGTTCATGGGATAAAAACTATTTTACCTATATTTTTGCAAAATAAAAACTAGCATAATAGTTTTTGCATCATAGTTTGTTGATGTACTACGAGAAATAAACTTTGATTACTAAAAAAAACAGGCATTGCTTATTCCAACATGAAGTGTAATGTAGTTTGTATAAGGAGCTATTCATCTACCTTTATTTTAAGGCTTAAGTTGCAGTAAATACTTCTGCACTGTTTTCAGTTATTAGGGCATGTCAAAAGATTAGTCTGTGATGTTTTGTATATAAAATGAAAAAAGTAACAATGTTGATTTAAAAAAAATAAGTTTGATTTAAATTTAAAGAAAGACTGTGTTAAATCAATTAAATCAGATTTTTATTTAGGATGCAAACCGAGCAGCGCAGAAGATGAAGGGCCAAGCACCAGTCGGTATGTGAGACTCAGTGAGCGTGTGCATGGGCAGGAGGGGGGGGGTGTAACGTCACGCAACCCCCCCTTCCCCCCTGGAGGTGTATTTTATTCGTTCCTTAGGACCGCAAATTGTACAATTATTACCGTATCACTATTAACAAAAAGGTTTTACTCAACACAAGTTGAACTCTTTCGTCGCCCTCTCGAGTGCACCCATACAAAAATGTCGGATCAAGGTCAGCTTCGGTCTTGTCTGGTGTCAATCAGGTGGCTAAGACTTTAACCTGCGCTCGATCCGAGGCATCCGACTTCAAATCAGGCCGGAGCCACTCAACGGCTTCCACAGTTCCGGTCGATTGAAAGCGATTCCGGCGATTCCAGTGTGGCCAGATCCAGCCCGCATTATTGTTCATTTTTCCTCTTTTTTTTCGTTTTCAGTTTCCAACATACAGGATTGCAGGACAGAAATTATGATCAAACGAAACGATTTAAGATTCCACCAGGCCGAGTTATCAATGTGTAGCCAACTAGCCCAACAGTTAATTTTGATTTGAGTTATCAACTTTATCTCCCAATATGATAGAACTTCATATTTTTAGACAACGTGCGCTGGTCATCCGATGGCCCAATCGGCTCTCCGACATCGGCTGCCATACGCCTCCCGACGCTCTGGCGGCAGATTCCGTCCTATACATGGCGTTGCAGATTGTTTACGGCGCATCTAATATGACTTTGCTAATGCAAGACGCTTTCACGCTCGCAACGCGGACACAAGCATTTGGCCGGCGGCCCAAGCGCGACCGCAAGCAGCCGACGGACCGGAACGGCGCCTGCAGGAGAAGGCCAGGTCGCACTCCACGGGTGTGACCTGGCCTTCGTTGGGGGTGGGGCAGCTGGTAGCATTCGAGCGACGTTTCCAAATAACATTGCAGCAACATTCCTGGGTCCTTCTCGGCCACCCGGTTGGTTATAGCAAAATTCCCTGGCTCATCGCAGCCGGTTCGCACGCATCCGGCCCGCCATTCAGAAAAGACCCACTGATCCGATCCAACAACTCTGAAACGACCAACATGAAAGGAGCAATTCTGGTGCACCGCATTGAGCACGTTCGCATTTGAAGCTTTCTTTTGTTCTTTTTAGCCCGCATATTTAATTATATAAAACGCGCATACGCACAAAAAGAACTACGCATTATTTGTTGGGCTGTTGCCGAAGGAAACTCGCGGCCCTCAGCGTGCCTTCGGGCATGCCTAGAGGTGGGAGTTCTCAGTCTGGCTCGGTACGGCGCCGTTTTCCTGCCAACTCTTTCTAAACTAAATTGCTGTATAATTATACACCAAACCGAGGTTTTCTCATAAAATTTAGCCAGAAATTGAATTGGTGCACAGCCATAAAAATTCAGGTTTTCCAGCTATATTTAGCGGGGAAAAAGGCTTCCCGCTAATTTAGAAGGGAAATTTATTAGACGTACGACTTACGACGCCGGTTCAGGTCTGCCCGCTAAACATAGCTATCGAGCCCCAACGGACAGATGCGCACCATACAGTTGCCAACCGACTTTACTGACACCGACAATTCGGACTTGTTTGGTATTTCGGACCTAAAGGGGAACCGATGGAAATAGTGTGCACTCACGACCGACGTTTCGGACAGCTTGAAGTCCGAAAGTTTGATTTTTCTGACAAAATCGTCGCGAGCAATCACTAAGAAACACCATTGAGAAGCCGCCATTTTAGATTCTATCTTGGCTGCACACGGATTGGTTCGGCTTGGCAGCGCTACTCGACTACTGCCAAGTCCTACCGCAAGGTGACGCTAGGCCACAAATATTTTTTTTCTCCAGCTGCGTGTCCTTATCATTGCTACCATTTTGCTTCGTTCATACCCTATTCTGAAGTCGTGGGCCTGTGCCTCTTCTCTCGTCTCGATGAATCAGGATTTCGGACTACATTGACTCGGACGTCATGGCCCCATTTGTTCTTTCACCGCCGCGAACGGTCGCTAAGAAGCACGGAAGGTACTCAACAGTAACGCTAGAAAAGAAGGCAGCAATTCTCAAGCTAATAGAAAGTGGCCGAACGCACGCGAAGGAATAACCCGAAGCAAGGCACTGTGACGACTTTTTTTAGCCCGCTTAGACGCGATAAAAGCAAGTTTTTTAATCTGCCAATTTTTCGGACTGTTCTACTATGCGGATTTTTATTTGGTTTCTGCAAAGTCTGAAAAGCCGGTTGGTGACTGTACCTCAGAGTTCGGTAGACCTACAAATGCCGTCTCATTTTAAAACGATGACTATGCAATGCTTTCTATTTCGACGTAGTGTCAGCCGCGTGTGCCGCAGACGCTAAATTAAGCCACGACGCTGACAGCCTGGACTCTCCTGCGCTGAGCCACTCGAAAAAGTTGCTCGCTACAGAGCCTCCTCCACTCACCGTACGGACATGGAGACCGCAGAGACGTGGACGTCATACAGACTCGGTGAGAAGTGCCCCGTGTCTGCCGTCATGTCCTTGCAGCGTCGACACGCTAGCGGTTCAGATGTCCTTGTAGAGTCCTTGCAGCGTTCACAGCAGTGAAACATGTCCACACACAGATCGCACAAGTACACACACACACGGACGCAGACATGGCCGCAAATCCTTCTGGAAAGAGAAGAGATACGAGACATTAAAATACAGTATGGTGTACAAAAGGGCCCAAAGGCTGGCGAATCACACACACACTTGCCGACTGCTTACGACCAAGTGCACTGCAACCTCTTGCGAAACCTTACGACGAAAAAGCGCTTTTATTTATTTATTTTGAGTGACCCACAAACAGCTCGACACCTCCTTAGTGGTGCACTTATCAATGTTAGAATGTAGTCAAACTGTTGGGACACATTAAAAAATGGAAATTTAGGAAAAGACAATAGAAGCGGAACACTTTCTAAATTTACGCTCTTCATCAAAAATGTCTAGGCTAACATTTCCACAAATCTCTTCGAAATGATTATATGATTCGATTGAAGGCGTTTCATGGGTGCTGGGTGATATAAATCAGAAGGATAAAACAAAGAGTAAAGTCTACTAGACCTACGAGGAATGTGCAAATAGATGTGACTTAGTAGCGCTGGTGAATCAATCGTACCATTTACGATCTTGTACAGAAACATCAATCCGCGGATCATCCTCCTGTTGCGCAATGTGTCCAATTCGACGAGGGCAACAAATCCCTTCGTAACTGTAGAAAAAATTCAGTTAAACATAACAATCAAACAATACACGGATAAATTTACTTTGAACACGCCCAGTTACACTTGAATTAGTAACTCCAATACAGTTCCATACAGTTCAGGCATATTCAACACGACTATGCACCATCGAAGAAAACGAACTTAAAAAACAAAATCGCTTAGAAAAACTGTGTGTTATTCACGTAATGGCATTCGTAATTGTAGTTATGTGATGATTGAAATTAATCACAGTATCCATAAAAAAAAACAGGTCACGGATTACCTCAACACGAATATCGGTGGAATGTTATGTATATGGAAAATTCAGAATTTCATGCTTTCTAGAAAAAGACGTAACTTTAGTCTTTGCCTCGTTTAAGAATAGGCCATTTTAAAGACACCACACCAAAATAGAATCTATACCACATTCAAGGCATTCACAATCTTCAACCCCTTTAACCACTGTAAACAACTTAATATCATCAGCAAATAACGTAAGGGGGATGTGGCCTCGGAATTTAAATGTTTTAGACAAAAAAATTTTTTTAAACATGATAGGTTTATATTTATTAACTTGGACAGAATAGTTTCAGAAACTTTCATTTATAAACATGCAGGATATATCTCACAATAAATTATTTTCGACATCATGAAGCAAGGTTTTTGCATTTTTTATTTAGCGCTGCTTCATACTCGTTTAACATAGCCAGAACATCTCACCCTCATTGGAAGCGCCAATTGCTCTAGATTTAGCCCCTAGAAGTTTTCCAAGTATAAAAGTAACAAAGGCCAGGAAAACCCTATACATCCAAACAGAAAAAATCCAGAAAATTTGGTATGAGCAATCTTATTGGCTAAGACCCGAAACAGGGTTTACGACTGGTCTAGCCCGGTGACATGATATTATGCCATCTTCAGTAACACCCTTTCACAGTACCTTCCACATCAGATAATATTCCTGCTTTGCTACTCTTTCTTAGTATGATTTGCCTTTTGGTTCTTGTCAGTGTCAAGGAATGCCTGCTACAAAAGTTAGCTTGCCTACAAAGGACACAAACTGGAAGCTGTTGCCAGGGGAACAACAAAGTCTCAAAAAAAAGGTGCTAACAATGCTCCAGGTGAATTCTGCCTACCTCAGATTCATAAAAAAGAAAAAAACCCAAAGTTGAAACTTCAAATGCATTTTTCCTCAGTTTCATTTTTTGACTGGAAATGTGGTATGAGGAAATGTATCATTTGTCATTTCAAAAGTGTGAAGATTTCCTTCAGTGGTGTCCTGGACTGAAATTTCCTGAGGAACAAGTTAAAGGGGTACTTCAACGGAATGCAAAATATTCCCATCGTGTTCAAAGATAGGTTGAATATGATCCACAATATCCGTAAATGACAATCGCACGTTTGCATTTTGAGCCTGGTGGCTGTATTTTTCGTTATAAACGGCCCACTCTGGCAAGTGCTCGGAGAAGGCCCAGCAGAGGCCACGTGACATCCAACACAATCGTGACGTAGGTCGTCTCGGGACGAGCAAAGCTACGGCGAGGCTGACGTCGAGAGGATGGCCTAGACGTTCCAGCCACCGAAGCGGCTGCTTTTGTACGAATTTTAAGTGACGGGCTAATCTTCTGTAATCTTGTAGGGGGACATTAGCGACTTCTGCGACACACAAAAGGCATTCTCGGGAAGAGGGGAGTTCCTGCTTCCCCTCTTCTCTCGTCGTGGCCGGAGGCGAGACAACCTCCGTCACTAGCTGTCAAGGTTCCTAGACGGACATTACAAGTGAGGCGTTAGCGACATCCACCAGGTGCTCTTTGCTAATCGTTTAATTTGTTTTAAAATTCCTTTTCGTGACTTTTTTAACGAGATATTGGTTTGTTCGGTGCAATGCTGCTTTTTTGAACACATATAGACCAAAAAATGAGCGCCGAAATTTTGTTGTAGTATCCCTTTAAGGTACTCATAATCTGAAAAAGCTAAATTCTTCATGAAAAAAATTTAATATTTTTTGAAGTACAGAAATTCGTTCAAATCTTTTGCTCTTTTTGGATGTTATTATATTTCTCTAGAGTTGGATTTTCTACAGTTAATTTTTACCTGAACTTGCACTATGGGTATTCTACTTCACATTAAACCAAAAATTTTGGGGATTATAATTATTATTTTTTTTTTTTAAATACATTTCCTAATAAAGAAAATTTTTTCTGGAGCCTGTTAAGCATAGTGTATTGTGGAATTGGCCTGCAAGATTGAAATTTTAGATGTCATCAATTCTAATAGAGTTCAGTTCACTCTGAAAGTTTGAATCACTTTGAGGAAACAGTTCAAAACTTGACTCTCCCAGGCCTTAATACAAGCGAGATCATTCACAAAAATTAAAGAGTGAAGGATCGAGGATACTGCCTTGGGGAACAGAGGTAGATAAAAAAGGAGCAGATAATCGACCGGATACTTGCACAAACTTCACTCAATAAGATAGAAGGCTATCGGACACACGACAGCACTTAGTAAACAGACCGTAACTAGAAAGTTTACACAACGGTAGTCGATGGTTTACTTTATCAAAAGCTTCGGTCATATCAAAATACACTACATCGGCTTGTCCTCCATTGTGGTACTACTTGACTCAAGAAACATAGATTTGTTTCTGCAGAGCGGCCTTTCATAAAACCATGAAAGTAGAATAAAAACGCAGGCGAGCTGCTGCATAACTACAGTGTAGACCGCATGTAACGTATGTCTCGGGAGTCGCGGAAATCCGCACTATAAGCGGTACCGCGCTATAACCAAAACATCAATGTTTCAGGCCAAAATACCTGCCATGAGACAACTTACCTTTGTAAAAGAATTTATTTTATGTTAGATGAAAAATAAAGCTTAGTTTGAGGAAAGTCTTTATTTCCCCAGACTAGTACAGTTCTGTCTCAAGTGTGTCACACATTTTGAAAGAAATGAGCGGCTTTTGCCTGGCGCAGCCTTTTAACGGCGTCGCGGGTTGCAGACGGACGTTGCGAGCGTTCAGGATTGCTAACCCTAATCACTTTTCTCCGGAGATGAAAACGCGTGAAAATTCGCATCCTTCATACGGTACGCGCCAGTAATACCTTGAACTTGAGCACACGCATGAAATGCGCCAAATAAGAAATCAGGGTGATGTTCGAGGACACAAATGCGGATAGAAGCAGCCGGCCCGCGACCGGCATACAACGCGCTCGAACACTTCTCCTCGACCTGCGATTGGTCTGTCGTTGCGGTTGTTTGTTTCTTTGTTTCCAACGCAGCGGAGAGACGCACGCACGTGAACGACACGTGCGTGCGTCCCTCCGTCGCTATGGCAACTGAAGCCTCTCTCTTCGCTTCTCCCCGCTTTTTCGAGCAACCTCCTTGCCCCGCGAGTGCAGCTTGCGGCTCGGGCCGTCAGCGCCGTTATCTAGTGTCGCACAGGGAAGCGAGCTCGCTGCTCCGGTCGGCGGCGGGCTGTGCCAAAAACCGCACTATAACCGGTATTTCCCTCCGCGCGCCTGCATTTTAAGCGGTATGTAATTACATGGAGTTCTATGGGAGGTGAACCGGTGGTTTGAAAAAACCGCGTTATACCCGGTCCTGCACTATAAGCGGTTACGCTGTAAGTGGTCTATACTGTATTTAAGAGAAACCTTGACACCAGGAACGGAAGGCACAAGGACAACACTGTCTCATACGGTGTTGTCCTTGTCCCTTCTGTTCCTCGTCTCAAGGTTTCTCATTATGAAACCATGTTGTTCAGGAATAACCTTCCGACAAAAATATGCATGGAGGCAGGTGTGTAGAACACTTTCATATACTTTTCACAAAATACAGAGGGGGGAGACAGGCACAGTTGTTAACCATGGATCGAACACCAGATTTATGATATGGAATGACAAAAGAGCTTTTCCAAGAGGCAGGAAACGTTTCAGATTCAAGCGGCAAGTTAAATATATGGACCAAAACTGGACAAAGTAGATGAGCACTACCTTTTACTATATAAAACTTGGAAGGCCATTCGCTCCCGTAGAAAACTTTGGTTTAAATGTTTTAATTGCTTCCAAAACTTCAGATGCACTGATTGGAGCAACAGTAAGGTAATCCATGCAGTTTATATTCGAGCTTGGCAATGGGCCATTACTAGTACTAAAACAAGCACTAAAATGACTCACAAAAATACTAGCAACATCTACTGGGTCAGTGATGTAATTCTCGTAATCTCGCAATGTAATCGTGGTGACACTCTCTCCATTGCTTTCTTTGACAAACTTCCACATACACTGCGGCTGCACACTCAAGGAGTTTTCCACAATGTAAGCGTGATGATGCTCTTCTTGCCGATATATTCCTTTCAGCCAGTGCACGACATTGACCGCATCTCGCGTACCAATCGGCACGTTTAGTTTTTTTTGTAGAGAAGATGATAATGTAGTTTGCACCTTAAGCAATCTCCTAGTTCCTTTGAAAACCATAGGAGATAGTCAGTTGTACAAGATACCTTCTTTGGTGTGAACATTTGCATGCTTTCCTGAGCAGTAGTAGGAAGTGTGTAAGTTGATGATTCAACGCTCTGATCATCCAAGACACTGCTCCAGTTATAGCCACGAAGATACTGGTGTAAGGAATACAGTGGCGGAACCGATAGGTGGCGATTTGGAGCATCTTTTGTAGCAGGAAACGATGGGTTTTAGGGCAGAGATTGTCCCTTTTGGAGCAGACAATTTGGAGCTTTCGCATTACAAAATTTTATATATCTCTTTGAAAGTTAGCCTGTGGAAAAAACTGCAGTTGTTGGAGTGTTGGGCGACTACTTAAAGTTCCCTACCTACCGGGGGCCGCTAAAGATATTTATTTACTTATTATTTGAACATTCAAATGCGGGTAATTTTGCAGATGTCCCAATTAGCCTCTTAGGAGTACCGATAGCATCTTGTCTTCGTTTGACGCAAAAAGATGTTTTCGGCTACTTTGTAGAGTTTGTATCAAAGGGACGCATTTGTCGAGGGTTCGACATCAAACTGACACTTTTGTGTTGAAATTGTCTCACGCTCCTCTCTGCTTTGTAGTCGTTAGGCATGAGCAAATAATAAATTTTGGGTTCGAAGCAAATTCAAAGTGTATAGGAGTTTTGGCCGAATATTTTTTAATCGAATATTGAATAGTTGCTGCGCCTTTCTCCATGCCTTTCACTATTGTTACACCTGTCCTGTCGTCCATGCTCCTTCATTGTCCCCATTTGTTCACACTCTTTAACCTTTTATTCATTAATGGACCAACTAGCCCAAACCCAATTTTAATGTTACCCATGCTTGAACGAAAATTCAGCTGAACTCGCAAAGGTTATGAGTTCTGTTAAATTTAATTTTGTTATATTTATAGACCATGGCCTTTGAAAATCCAATACATACGTTAGGATGGCAAGTAATCGACAGATTCAACATAAAATGAAACCTATAAAGGTTCCCAGCCATACCTAATTGATGGGATTTATAAATATTCTTGCTATATACAAATATTTTCTTATTCTGAATATAATAAAAAAAAACGCGAATAATCAACACAGGTTGTTTGAGCATCGCTGCCTAACATATACCATTGCATAATAGCCACAGTTCAATTTTGAAGATTTTACTGCAATGCAAATATCAACAACCAGAATGTCTCCTTTTTTTCAGTACATAAGGTGCGTGCATGCACCATAACGCTTTAAAGGTGTGTTTTTCGCCTAATCGCACGGCTGCGCTGCGGCAAAGTGATTCGCGGTGTCAGCTCCGCGGGTATTGCTTCTCCGTAGTGCGCAGGTGCGTCGAAAGAAGCGCACCCAAGAGAGCTAACCCGCTGCAATAAATACTTACAAACAGTACAAACATCGCAGTTCATTTTGAGGCAAATATCAAATAGCGTGATATTTTAAACTAATATTTGAATATTCGAGCAACCTTACACTTTGCACGTAGCACTTAAACACAAGAAAAAACTATATTTTTTTATTTTAGTAGCATTGCCAGCAATGTTACGTGTCAGAGAGTTTCAGTTTCCTTTTAGAAAATAGCCCCTTTCGGTGCAGGCATGGCGCAAATAGTGCACAAATACAGCCTTTGGAGCAGCATGTAGCAGGCTATTTGTTGTGGTGCAGCTTGGCGTAAATGGCACAGCAGTTCCACCACTGGGAATAGTAATCACCGCCTGAGTAGGAAACCATGATTTTGAATGAAGAATGAGCTTGTCAAGTAGGAAGAAAAAGGATACAATAAACGGTGGACGATAGTTACACACCCCAGAGAGCGGCACTTTGGCAAGACTAATATCAACAACAGAGGTGACCAGAGCAAGGTCAAGGATGTTTCCACAGCAACTGCGGAAATTATTACGTTGTTCAAAACCACTAAAAATAACTGAAGTTAGCAAACAAAGTAGCTTCATTTTTGTGTTTGCATTACTAACAAAGAAGCTGCCCAACTCCCAATCGAAACCAGCAACATTGAAATCGCCATACATGTACACTCAAAATTTTGAGAAGTCAATTCTTTCTTCCAGTTAATATGTTCACAGAAGACAATGTTATCAAACATCGGCCTAAAGTAGAATTTAGCAAGAAGATAATTGCTACTGTCGGTAGACATTACTTCAATCCGCATGCTCTCTGGATAACACTCAAGATCATTCCTCCTATGAGCTCTCGGACTTGTATCTGCAGCAATCAATATGCCTCCCCCAAGCTCGTTCCAGCTTTCTCACAATCTCGATCCCGTCTAAAAACCTCATATTTGGGCAGAAAGCGATCGACACAAACTGGTGGCTATTGCCAGGGGAACAACAAAGCCTCAAAGATAGGGTGACCAGACGTCCCGTTTTGGCCGGGACAGTCCCGTTTTTGAGGTCCCCTTCTGCCGTCCCGTCTTTTTGTCCCAATAAAGAATCGTGTCCCGTTTTCGCAGGAGTGCATAGTTTCGAAATTGGCACCAAGCGAGTTGAAACAAACCGAAACTCTGCCTACTTGTTACAAGTATATTTTGCAAAAATAACCATAGGTACTTTAAAACCTCGACCGGAAATGGCTATACGCACGAGGCAAAACTTGGTGGGTCTCGCATGAAACGAATGTTTACAAAGAGCCTAAATTTGCAATAAAAAAAGGTAGCGTAGCTTAATGAAAAGGTGCTGTTTCATACGCGGCGGACTCAGGTTCAATCCACAGAGTGTGCTTGCTTCTTTCTTTTTCCACACATTTTTTTTTGTCGAGCATTTGGAGATATTTACATTTCTTTTTTACAATTTACGCTGAAAAATAAAAAAAAAATTTAGTTGACAAAACTTTGCTGAACTAAATAGTATGGGACTCCCTTTCCGGCGGGTTGGGTTAGCTTAGCTTTGGTTGCTGGTTATACGGCGGGGCCAAGTGGGTTAATAGTTTGGTAATTAGCAGCCGCATTCTGTCGGCGAGAAGCGGCGTGAACACGGGCGGGGAGGGGATTTACCCAGAGAGTAAAATTTAGTGCAATATGATGACGTTTTGAAATAACAGCAGTTATTTCCTTAAATCTTTTCTCCCAATTTTAATCTTTAATACAATCCCATCCCCCCCTGGGTCGGGATGTCCCATTTTCTACATTGAGGAATATGGTCACCCTACTAAAACAGCAAGGTGCTAACAATGCTCCAGGTGAATTTTGCCTACCTCAGACTCATAGAAAAGGAAGAGACTTAAAGTTGAAACTTCAAATGTATTTTTTTTCAGCTTTAATTTTTGGCCAGAAATGTGGTAGGAGGAAATCTATCGTTTTGTCATTTTGAAAGTAGAAAGATTCTATGCACTGGCGTCCTTGACTGAAATTTCCTGAGGAACAAGTTAAGGTACTCATAATCGGAAAAAGCTAAATTCTTCGTGACAAAAACTGAATATTTTATAACGCAAAAATTGGTTAAAATCTTTTGCTCTTTTTGGGTGTTATTGTTTTTCTCTAGAATTGCAATTTCTACAATTAACTTTTACCTTAACTTGCACTATGGATATTCTACTTCACATTAAACAAAAAAATTTCGTAGATTCCAATTTTTTTTAATACATTTTCTAATAAAGTAGCTCTTTTATGGAGCTTGTTAAAGGGGTCATGAAACTATTTTCCAACATTTTCCTTCTTAGCTTTCCTCCTCTGTACCAAACAGTTCAAGAAGACGGAAAGGAGGAACTCCCCTTTTGCTCGGACCCCCGTTTGTGTACCTGGACACTGCCGTTCTCCCCCTAAGAAAATTAGCCCGTCGCTCAAAACTCGGACAAAAGTTGCTTTCCCCACCCCGTTCACCCCTAAGCTGACAGTGCTGTGGAAGCTACGTGCACCTTGGGCCAGCCACACTTTTGCCACGTGATCACGCTCTCTCGCGCATACCCACGCGCAGAGAATGAGGTCAGGTGATGAAAGGGAGGCGGCTGATTGGTCTGGCAAGCACGTAGCTTCCACCACAAATGTCAGCTCAGGGGTGAAGGGAATAAGTGTTGTCCGGTGTCGTGTGACGTGCATTTGGGCCGGGTGATGCCTAATGGGGTTCAATTCATCCTGAAAGTTTGAATCAATTTGTGCATACGGCAAAGATTTGCACGTGTCACCATTGTACACCGCCTCCGGAGTGTCTTTATTATCACGTCGAAGGAAAGTAAAGCGTTTGAAATTTTTGCACAATATAACTCATAATAAGACTGGTTTAAATTTTGATGATTATTTGCAGTATAACGCGAGTCGCGATACAAGGTTGAAGCGCAAGTATTTTTCTCGAGTTCTGCAGTAGAAAAGATGTTGTTAAATACTCCTTTTTTCCTTATCCTGTTGGTGAGTGGAGTGAGTTGCCCCCAAGTGTGACCGCGATTGCTTCTACCACTTTATTTGTGAGTGCAGTTGATGAATTGTGTTTTCTGTCACCAATTACTAAGCTACTTGTTATTTGTTCTTGTGTTCATTCGACTCATTGATGGTTTCTGATGCTGTCTTATGCCTTGGTCCTCAAAAATTGACCGGCACTATCCTCAAATAAATAAATAAAAGTTGACCCTTTCCAGCCATGTCCCTAAAAAAAAAGAAAAACACTTTTTAGGTCCGGTTGAAACACGCGTGTCAAAAAAATTAATATTTTTGTGCAAAAAACATTTTTTTAATGCAATTTGACGGTGCAAAATGCAATTTTGTTGGCAGACACCTCCTTTCCACTCGTTGTCTCTCTCGGCATTTCGGGCGCATGAAAGAATGGTGAATCGCCTTCGCCTTCACGACCGAGATGGTATTTCCAGAATGACCCGTGATGTCATGGACTTCACGCGCAGAATTTGAAATAAATCTCTCGTTAACAATATTGCTTTAATTCTTTTTTTTTTTTGCATAAAATTTATTTTTTGACATGCTTGTCTTAGCCACTGTTTAAAAAAAAATTTCCTTTTCAGGGACCTTTAATGTTAAAATTATTGCAGACGTTTAGACAATCTAAAATTTAAAAGTAAACATTTGACAAAGATCTGTCTGGTTGGGAACGAAACGATGTCAAAAGACGACGTCTCACTTTCCTCGGTTGTGACTTTTAGTGAAGAGACAAGCTCCATGAAATGGCCAGCGTTGCGCACATAGGTCGGTGTTTTTGCAACGAGAGGGGAAAGAGGGTGGTGGAGGTAGTTGGAGACTGCTCGAAGTGGTGAGGTCAAGATGTTTACGCTAAGCCGGAGAGGAACGTTTGTTTAATGGATTTTAGAGAGCCCGTAAAAACCAGGAGCAGAACCATTTTTGCATATAAACCGCAGGTAGAGGTTCCTCAATTCTGGATGGTTTTTGAAGGTTTCGTCGAGGATCCCGTATAGCTTCGTCTGTATTTGCGTCACAAGTTTGTTTACCAAGCGTTCCGGTCGCCCTGGCCTTTAGCAGAGTACGAAACGCCCCCGAGAAGGAGCGAGACCCGCATGGAAGGATGTGCCTCAACGTAGATGAACTGTGCCGCCTTCTGGAATTTCGACTCAGCAGCACCTACCCCAAAGTGTTTGGGCGCTATGTGGATGATTGCTTCGGTATCGTCAAAATGCCGGAGGTTAGCAACTTTCTGAAACATCTAAACTCCATCAAACCGGCCATCCAGTTCGCAGCAGAATGCGAAAAAGACCGCAGCTCGGCATTCCACGATGCGCTTGCCAAGCGACCAGGAGAAGATCGGACGTTCGCAGTATACTGAAAACCAACCTACACTGGACGTTACCTCCGCTTTGGCTCCTACCGCACTACGAGTCCCAAAGGCTGCAACCCTCCTGTCCAGAGCTAAGAACATCTGCTCGTCGGAGACAGAAAAATAAAAAGAAAAAGGCATCGCCAACATAAATAAATGAGACGTTTACAATTCTCTGTAATGCCAAATTAGAGCACACCTCTTGAGGAGGAAAGGAGGGTATCCCCCCATCCATCCTCTACTCTTCCCCCTCTAAACTTAGTGGGGAAATTGTCCCGCTACATTTAGTGGAGAAATGTTTCCACTAAATATAGCAGAGAATGTTTTCCGCTAAATTTAGCGGGAAAATTTTCCCCCAAAATAAGGCGGGAAAATTTTGTGAAACTTTTCTCGCTAAATTTAGTGGTAAAATTTTCCCATAATTCAACGCGCGGTTCCGCCAACGGCGACAGCGACGCCGCTGAAGCCGGTGACGGGCGCCTAAGAACTGCTCTCTAAAAGAATGTCTACACGCGCAACTTCATCGGTCGTGTGGCCCACCGCCAAAACCGTGGTCATCGGAACCTCCAGCCTTAAAGTAGTACGCAGTCCCGCCGGAACACCCACATCCGTGATCCTTACATAAAGGTGACCAGCGAAGCATTCACGCGTACGCTGGCAAAAGAACGTTTTCAGGCAGCCCACAAGCCGGCATCGATGCTTGGGCGCCCGATGCCACGCCCCAAAGACCGCTCTCCTAAAGAAAAAGCACGAGGGGTCGTACACCAAATTCCGTGTTCCCAATGCTCCGCCACTTACAACGGCGAGACAGAAAACCTCCATCAAAGAACTCTGCAACACAAAAATGATGGGCAAAAATTTGATCGGGTTAGTACCCTCGCAGAGCACAACCACCGTACCCATATTGACAACGCCGGAATAATCAGCGTTGAAACCAATATCCGCCAACGACTCCTCATAGAATCCTGGCACATCCAGACTACGCCAGGAAATATCGACAGGTTGACACGCACCTTACCATCGGCATATGTCAATGGGCAAACGACACCACCGTGGATGGAAAACAAGCAGTTGCTCTCCATGAGCAAATAGTCGCCCCTGATGAAAATACCAAATCGGTTTTGAAATGTCAGGCAGATTTTCACCAAACCCAATTACTTTTAAAAGCACTTATGGTTGATTTTTCTAGCACAGTCCCGCCTGTATCAAGATACGCAAAATGAGCAACTTGAAACCTTCAAAGTCTGCAGCATGAGCAGAGATATATGCAACCTGCACATCGTTTGCACTCCCTCACCTGATACAGTCTAAGCTCATTATAACAGACCTCCATTTTGACCAAGATTTCGGTCTGTTGTAAAAGGAGTATGTTGTATGCAGATATGAAGTTGAGTCAATGGAAAACCAACCAAACTTCACAAATCGGTATGTTATATTCAAATGTCTGTTGTGACCAGGTCTGTTATAATGAGCTTAGAGTGTATTACCTACACAACAGGCGCAAAAAGCCAATGGTACCATACCCAAGCTACATGCTCTTCGGAGCTTCTAATTTAATTTTTGTTTAACTTAGTTCAAATAACTATTGCCCAGCACAAAACGGGCAACTTACTTACTATCACGAGCAAAGTCAAACTCGTAGGGCAAGATTGGCGGCTGAGTATGTTAGTTAAGTGCAGCCCAGTAAAAAGAAAAAGTGAAATAACACTAACCGAATGTCTAACATATGCACACTGAAAACACCAGGTTAAAAGTAGGGATGCACTGGCTATGGCAAAAACATCAAGCGCCATCTCAAGGCAGGCCAACTTCCCACTGTCTAGGCCTCTATATATATAGCAAATATGTGCACATTCATAGTAATCACCAAGAAAGTAATTTCGAGAGTTTGGCGTCCTGAAAAAAAGAGGCCAGCGTCTATTGCAAGAGATTACCATAACATCCCAAGAGATGCCCCACCCGCAAGAGATAACCATGTCCCTTGTTTTTGGCTTGATCTAGTCTTTTTTTTTTTTTTTTTTGAAACATTGAAATACAGCTTATTTCTAGCAATCATGATGTTCGGAGCAATGATGGCCTCGGCATAAATTCGGCTAGTCAGCTATGGCGGGATATAAGCGAACATTGCCGAATGGGAAGCACCGTTTTCTTTGCTTCATTGCCCCTTGCCACGATAACAAGTTTGGCAAGGACACATAATCTAAAAATAGCATATTCTCCCAACTTTTCCCAATTGCACTCCAAACATTAGCGCATTCCTCATTTTCCCCCGATTTGCTCTCGATTTTAAGTGGGCTATTTTTCGAAATATTTTCGTAATTAGGTTAAGTTGGTTCGCATCTCTGAATGCGCTGGATATCTTCACTGCAGTGGTACCTTGATCAGATCCTTTCCTGCCGCCATCTGTTACCGGTGTATGAGCAAACTGCACTACAACAGCGAAACAAAAAAAGGAGAGTCACGCGTGAGCCAAGGTATGCATAAAAGCTGGGGCAGGCACAACAAAAAAAAAGGCTAGCCAGGCACAAGCCCATGGAAGATGAGGGACCCACCGGTAGCTACGGAGACGTTGAGCGAGCCGATCAGATCGCTCGAAACGGCCGGAGTAGGACAACACGCAGTCGCAACCAACCCACAGCTCGGGATACATGCTTTGGTTCTCGTTGCCTGAACAGAAGAGCACGCATCGTCATCAGCAGTGCAGTCGAGAGTTTGAACTCAAGGCCGTCTCATTGCATGTCAGACCAAGTTGAAAATTTTGATACTCTATATGCTAACACTTAATTGCCAATTTCATTAAAAAAAAGCATTCATTTCTTACATAGCCCTTATGCAATACAGTGCACGGGCCAAATGATTTGATCCCACTCTAAATAAATCGCAAAACTAAGCTTCGCAACTTACGATGCTGTAATCGACTGTGGAGGTACGAGTAGATTGCGCATTTCTTTTAAATTTGCCCAAAAAGAAGCCACAAATGAAAACTACCATATTTACACGAATATAACGCGACCACGAATATAACGCGAGGGCAGGTTTTGATGCTCCCAAAAAGAGAAAAAAAATGATTACTATTATAACGCGAACTGAGGCCGCGTCAATTTCTCACACTCGGGGGCATAGCAGATGTGAAAAGTCCATGGAAATAGAAGAAATATCAGTTTATGTTTTGACTGCACTCATCCTCACTGCTCAGGTCTTTCCGTTTACAATCCGCTTGGCAGACTACGCAGATAAGCAGCAGCACGGCACCTGCTTGTCTGGTAGTTCCTTTTCCTTCCCTGCGAGCTCCTCGGCAGCCCACAATCCAGACAAGGCAAGAAGTAGAAGCACTAACACCAGACCACTCTGGAGCAGAAACTAAACAATGTGCAGGCAGAAAAAAGACTGCTGAATCCGATACACGATCACACTTCTTGTTCTGGTCCCACTGCATAAACAAATGCCTCGTGTTGCACGATTGCTAAACGCGGTTGGTGGTCTTGGCTTAGCTTGTATTGACTTGACTTGGCCCAGCTTGGCTTGGCTCGAATTGGCCAGTGCCGGCAATCCCGCATGGCGCGCGCGCGCGCTGAGTTTCTGCGGCGTGCGCGCCTTGTAAAAACGCAGAAGCGATAAAAATGCTTTTTTATGTTTTCTCTTCGCCCCTCCACGTGGCCCAACAGCTAATAAATTCCCTTCCACACCCCCACTTCTTTTCCCACCGGATATTTTGCATTGAGCCGGAGGGATGGCTTTCTCCTCTGGCTTTCACCAGACTCGCGCGCCTCGTGGCTGAACTCGATTCCCGGAATTTCGGAAAAAAAACTCGCGTTATATTCGTGCAAATACGGTATTCTTTTTATGAAACAATAAAGGCAAAATCCTTTTTACATCAAGGAGAAAAAGATGTTGTTGCATGCTGTTGAGGCATTTGATCGGACAAAACCGGAAATGGGACAAATGAGAGAAGCACCTGCCGGCTTTCATTAGTTTTCTTTCCTGTTTCGTCCCCAAGGCCCACCACCACAGTCTTTGGCATTGACGCAAAAAGCCTGAACTCGACTTTGGTCCCTAACAAAAGTTTGGCTCGTATTTGTATTTCCGGATTACGGCAACCTCCTGCAACGATATTTTTCACAAAATAAATGCACCTCCCAGCTGAACCATTCTGGTACTGCCCCGAACGAAAGAGATGCGAACGACGGAGCGAAAGCCCCTCGTGCTCGTCGTGCCACTCGACAGTCGTCGGCGGAAGATCTCATGCAGCCTGTCGTGCGTTTTTTCTTCTAAATGGGCTCTTACACCAGCACGCATAAACCTTTTTTCTGCGCGATGCTTAGTTTTCGCAGGAGCGATTTGTCCCGCGTTTTCCGAAACACCCCGTATATATGCCGTTGACTTTAACAAAACATCAAAGTAGAACACGATATATTTTTTTTTTCTATCTGCGTTGTTCCAAAATTATCCCTCGCAACGCGTTTCGGACAAAATTAATATCAGGTTTTGTTTTCCGCCAGCTCCGCATGATGGTCAATTCACCTCGTTTCTTGGTATCTGGCTAGTGCAGGTCAGGAACTCGGTAGTTTTGAAAGAACCGAGTTGGATGAACATCTCAGAATTCAGACTTATTAGTCAATACCCCGAGGGCAACACATATAGAATACATGTAGCGATTGGAAGTGTTTTAGATTTAGAAATGGTCTTTCCATTATAAGCTCAACCACTGACTCTAACTAAGTACTCTTAATCCTAAATTTAGATTGAACGGAATTGTGTTACCAGCTGCACCAGTCGCTAACGGTAACTCTGTCAGATGGCCACAACATTTCAAGATACCTCCTCCAGGTCATACTTGAGAAAAACTAATATTTTTATTTTTCGGATAATATTGGTTAAGGTGGAGCACTGGCTAGAGATTCAACTTCTGAACTACACAAGTCATCGGAATGAAATTTGCTGGGGAGATTTAACACCAGATGTATGTGTATTGTACAAACATTCAGCTTTCTAAGACAATTTTATATACCTGCATAAAATGTGTCACTTATCGTTAAGAAATCTACGGTACGCAAATGAAGCTACTAAGCACCATTTCGACTGAATGACTATAAAGCGGGGGATGTGGGACTTCGGGCTATCTAGTTTTTATGACTCAAATGTAAATATTTGAGGAAGAGTGATTACCTCAAAATATGAGATGCATATCTGTCCTATGTCAATTTTTGGAAACATAGTCGTCCCTCTATGAGAACTTCAACTAAAAACAAAAAAAAAAATAGAGAGCCCGACTCCCCAATAAATTTCAGTTCAGAAACAGCTTGATTGTGGTATCAGAATATTTTTACCTTTGAACAAGATTCCTTTATATTAAATATGGCACGAAAAGTGGAACTGAGAAAAATGCATTCAAACATTGAACTTTTTTACTTCATTACTGCCTCACAATGTGTAGAAAATATTTTATATCAATGTAACTATTTGGAGTATGGTTATCAAATTTAGTGTAAGGGCATTTTAATTAGTTTCTAAACCCGAAAACCTCAAATTTGAAAAATGATTTTTTCAATAAGTTTGAAATTTAGGCTCATGTTTCCCTTAATACCGGTTAACAGTAAATAATTTACGGCTACGGTTTTCACAAATTTCAAATAATGATTTCATTCCAGTTACGGTTACTGAAAATTTTTTGCTCCCGAACGGTTTTTGGTTTTACTCGTGTTTTGAGTCCCTGATTAGCGCCACATGTCGTGGTGCCAATGGCACCATTGCTACTTTCGAAGCACACAAAACTGATTTTCGAGGGTTGATTTTGAAGTGGGTTCTTGATCAATCTGGTTCATGCAGTACACAGTAGCATACTTTACAATCTACAAGTCCCATCCCCCTATCAACGGCCGTTTTCACAAAAAGTTCATTATATAAGTTGAACTTTTGTATAAGTCACACTTCTCCGTATAGTCCGCACAGTGAAAATGCACAGGTGTAGAGTAGATGAAGGCAAATATGGCAGCCGGAAGTTGGACATTGGAACTCTCAAAGGGCTACCTAGACCAACAGTCCGCAAAGGACGCCGCGCCAAGTAGCCGCGGACCTATGCCGACATGCTTTGGACTGTCACAGGACCACTGCAAGAACAGGCAATTGGAGGGCTGCTCTGCCATTCTCCCTTGTCGGATATGTTGATAAGGCCTATATCCTGCATAGTTAAGGTCCCTACTTACAAAATATTACACATACCGTAAAATTCCGAGCAAGCGCCCCCACCTCAGCAAGAGCCCCCCCCCCCCCCCCCCCCCCCCAACTTCGCCGCTAATTTCACATTTCCGCGCCGTTTTGGGAAAGCGCCCCCTCCCTTCTCCGCACCCGTGTCATGCACCGTGCCGACCGCGCCCAGGGAACACTGGCCTGCGAAATCCAGTTCCAAGAATCCAAACCAATCCAACCCTACTTTGCAGCTCGATCGCCAAGCGCCATTGTCGCTTTGTTTTGGCGGTGTCAGTTCGGCTATGCATTGTTACACAGTGGAAAAGAAAATTGAGGTCATCCAATGGCATCGTGAAAACGGGAAAAACGTACACCAGATGTCTCGACACATGACCGTGAAATACCGGGCAAGCGCCCACTCAAAATTTTGAGATAATCATAGAAAAATGGGGGATGGGCGCTTATCCAGTCATCAATTCCACATGTTAATGTACCGTGCATATTTTCTCAGATCTTACAAATTTGGGTATGGGCGCTTAATGTGGTATGGGCGGATGCACCGTATTCTACGATAAGCTCGACCGGGTACGGGAATGGGACAAGAATTTTGACAATTTGTGACAGTCAAACTATGGGAAAGCCAAACTTTGACGAAAGCTAAGTCACGGCACGCCAGTGTTCAGTGAATACGTGGACAATGTGCTCTGTGAATACCTGGAGCGCGAAAGAAGTGCAGAATGAGCCATTAGCTACCAGCTTCTTTCCGAAGAGGCTGTCAAAAAAGCCAACAGCATGCAGTTGGGAAACATTGCGGAATGCTGCAAACTTTTTCTTGCGACCGACTCGGAGGAGTGTTTTGGTGGTTTTGAAAGTGATTAATATAGCAGTGACAAATCTTTGGCCTAATAAAGTCTATGTTCTCAGAGATAAATAAAATATTAAATCCATGTGCACTGCGCTTTTTTTCTTTTTCTGGCAAAAACATTTTGTCGTCGCCATCTTGAATTTTGGTGATATTCCGGGATAGCGCCGGGCCTCCCCCCACTTTGCAGGTAATTTTGACGCGTGCGGGGAGGGGGCGAGCGTCTACCTTTTTTGCGGTTTCCATGTCCCTCGGGGTTTGGGCAAGCCAACGGGCATGGAGAGAGTAACTAAATATCCGCGCGTCATATTTTAACCGAATGACGCGGAAACCTCCTCCACCTACGGGGCGACCCGCGGTATCGAAAGTTTACGAAAGCTGACATCTTAGGTCCTGGGCTTACTACTGGTCAGAGCCGCTAAAAGCTATTTTGTCGAAATATAAACTTTTTCAATTATTTATAAAAGTATTTTTTGTTCACTATTTTGTATCAGAAAAGAAACAAATGCAGTTAATAAAGTACGGAAACAAGAAATGACCCGTCGACTTACCCGCCACCACGCAGTGGAAAAGGCGGCGTATACTAGAAAGGTGTAGTGGGATCAGGCGCCAACGAGCGGCGAGCATAGAAAGGTCCCGGATGTACGCGACGGCCCTGCGGTCGTACGAACTGGAGGGTCTGACCGGTTCCGAGCGTTCCCAAGGCCTTTGGCGAGCAGCTTTGGCTTGCAATTTGGCCTTTTGGTGGTATGGCAGCGCAAAGTGGCTCCCGTCCTGAACTGATCTTTACCCCGTGCTTGCTGTCGTTTGTGGCCAATGAAGTGTCATGCCGAATTGGTGCTTAATCACGCAGCAAATGCAATGCGAGCCGCCCTGGCTGCCCGCTTCATACAGCCTATCATCCGGAACATGCTTTAGTGGTGCCCTCTCGAGCCGCGGACACGGAGTGCGGCAGCCGTGACTGATCGCTGAGCTCACTACCTTTCCTCCTCTTGTTCACGGCCACTCAAGCAACCAAGGATATCATGAAAGAGGTTATCTTTTGGTTGTTTTTGTAATGTTAATTTACCTATAACTTCTAAAGTAAAGCGACATTCGAGAAAAGAACAGTTTTATTAAGTTACTACGTGCAGTGTGCTCAGGTTCGGTGCAAATTAAAAACCAGTTAAAAAGTCGGTGCAGGGCCCCTTTAAGGGACAATGTGTTCTCAGCGTCACACTAAGCCACCAGACAACTGCGTTGGAAGCCGTGGTGACAGACAAGAGACACACAACCTTGCTTGAAAGAATGTGGATCGACAAGCTTAGGATCGATTTGAACAGACTATTTGTTAGATCCGTTAAACTGATTATAAGTCGACCCCCCCCACCATACGGTAGTCATGACTACCGTATGGTGGGGTGGTCGACTTACGATCAAACCAAAGCATTCTACCACCGCAAAAACGAAACCAGGGTGTCTAACAAATTATTATTTTGAAATTCCTCCACTTTTCCAGGTTTTCCCTGACAATTTCAGGTGAAATTGCCTGACCACTGAAGAGGTGATTAAATATACAAGAACATTACAACACAAGGAATTGAGCATTGAGCACTCGGAGGATAATTTTGCACAGGCTTCATCCAACTTGCACATCCTGAAATATTCGGGTTCGTCCAGTGCGGATTAAACGAGAACTTCCTTACCGCCGACATCGTCAGTGAAGAGGCCACTTCCAGAAACATGACGCTCAACCACACACGTCAATAACCGGATGACAGCATGGCCGCCAGACGCACAATTTCGGATACTTTCACCTTACTGCTTCAATTGGGGTCTGCGGCTTTCCCATTTGTTATCTAGTAGCTCTAATGGATCTATCTAGTATCGCGGCCACAGTCGAATCCAATCGAATCCAATCCAAGGCTTAGACTGCATTTGTCGGCTGTTCCCTTTGTATTGAGTAGCAAACCCTACAACGGGTAAGCAGAGCCTGCGCTCCGGTCTAAGCTGAATTAATTGCCTACCGTAAAATACCGGGCAAGCGCCCACTCAAACTTTGGAGGTAATCGCAAAACAATGGGGGATGGGCACTTGTCCGGTCATCAATTTTACATATAAATGTACCGTGCTCATTTTCTCAGATCTCACAAACTTGGTAATGGGCACTTAATGTGGAATGGGCGGATGCGCGGTATTCTACGGTATATTTCTGCCCCCAAGTCCTCAAGTCTTTGCTCAGGGCACTTGAAGGCGTTTCCGGCTCATTTGCCCTGACTGGGCTCGCTTTTCGACCATATCCCTGACAATTCCCCGATTTTTCCGAGTAATTTAAATTTTCCTGACAATTCCCGGTTCTCCTGGTTAGGCGTCCATCGCGTGTAGGGGGCTGGGCTTTTGAAACACACTTTGCCGTTCTCATGTGGTCGCAATAAAATGTGTATCTAAAGATTTGACGTGTGCCACGCTGGACTTCATGCTCACATGATTCTAGTGCATGTTCACTGACAGTCTCTGCTGCTGCATGAAGCTGAAGGTCCAGCTACAGTTGAAGCCTGATGCAACTCCATGGCTCTTTATTTCAAATTGCATCGGCATCCGCCATTTTTTCCAACGAACAATGCACCAGGTCGCTCCAGGTCTGGATGGCGAGGCTTTTTATCTAGACATCATCACTTTAGCTGGGAAGGACACCTCCGATCACCTTCAGAATCTTAAACGAGTCCTCGAGAGACTTGGGAGAATACAGCTTCATAAAACTACCCTTTCAGTAAGAACCTATCGAGAGACCTAATACTTGCGGCTTATATGCCGAAATTTTATGGAGCCGGTGACTAACATAAATTTGCATTTTCGAGTAAAAAAGTAATAACTTTTTTTTTTATTTGCAAAATCCATTTTTTAATTTATCTTCACAGCAACTGGCAAAAGGTATTCCAGTATGAATTTCACCACAAAAATATATGGTTATGAACACCATTTCTCAACGATAGATTTATTGAGCATATTCCATGCAAAGCTATGCTTTACTTCGTTTGGGGGGTATAGAAGCTCATAAAATAGACCATTTGCTATATTACCCAAGCATCAAGAAGAATGCAGGGATTGGTGTTCCACGGGCCACACGCGCACGCCTTCCCCGTGTAAAAGATTCAAAGTAAATAACCCAAATAAAGCGTTCACGAACGCGCGTGCAAGATGCCATTTGTTTTAGGTATTTGCTTTAGAAAAGCTACTACTGCTGAGGTCAGCACGTATGGCGCGCGG
Source organism: Ixodes scapularis (assembly GCF_016920785.2). NCBI lineage: Eukaryota > Metazoa > Arthropoda > Arachnida > Ixodida > Ixodidae > Ixodes > Ixodes scapularis. The sequence goes on along the minus strand of NW_024610108.1, from coordinate 1,534,194 downwards.
AACACCAATCCTTGCATTCTCCTTGATGCTTGGGTAATATAGCAATAGGTATAATGGTTCGCAGGACTGAAACCTTGCACGCCCTCTTTCTATGTGGCTACAAACACCACCTGCATCTACAGGAAACTCTCACTCGAGCAAATGTCGGTTTAAGATATTTCAGAATAACAAACTTTAAAAAAATCTCTGGCGGTTTTACTACGCATTTTATGCAAAAATGTTTCAGTTAAACGAAAAACGAATTTCGGAATAGCGAATATTTCAGTTCAACAAACTTGATCGGTGGACCCAGGAATTATTTTTGCAATCAGTTCAACGAAGTTTTGTGCTCAGCGGTGCTAGCGTAGTCGGTGCCCGCCGCACTGCCACCACCACATCTGCAGCAGCGTCGTATCATTGCTGGCGTTTACAGCGCCACCGAGGCAAAACAGCCGTGCGGTAAACGATAACAAACCACGTGCCGTGTGTTTTTTCTTTGTCATCGGTTCCGTTCGGCCATCTTAGTTTTGGGTAACAACGGCAGGACGTTAATTTGTGTGCCCACTTTCATAATGAGTACGACGAAACGGTTGTCTCTATCAGACAAGCTCAAAAATCTTCAGCGTCTAGACAACGGTCAAAAACAAGTGGACATTATGAAGGACTATAGGATTCCACCATCGATGTAGTCAACGATAGTGAAGTTAAAGTCGAAGCTTGAAAGAGAAACTGCGTTCAATCCCAACAAGAAACAACTCTGTACGAGATATTTCCAGCCAGTGGGCAATGCCTCTGCGGTATAGGCCTCCTGCGCTGAAGCTTTGAACAGACTGTAGCACCCTCCTTTTGGGTAGTAAAAGCTTGCCTGATGGAGCCTCGCACTACATATGGCACGTTGGTTGAGCTTTCTTAACTCTGTGTGGTGCTGAAGAACGAAAAAACACCTTTGGACGCCAGAAATCGGCCAAACTCAATGTTGCGAGACAATCGAAAGTGCCAAATTCGTGACACCACCGCTAGGGCACGCGCCTATTATTTCTTGGTGGTGACGTCAGAATACCTGTGTCGTCATGCTTTCATTTTTTTTTTCTTTTTCACGTCTACTTTGGAACGCTTGAAACGGTATCTGTTGGCTCACGCTCTTAGCGTCTTAGCTTTGACGGCGTTCAATTTGTTTGTTTTTTTGTATTTATATATGTAACTATTTCTTTGGGTTCCTTGAAGTTCACTCAAGTGAGAGTTTACTGTATCAGGTCGACCGAGTGAGTGGATCAAAAGCTGACATTCCCAGGTAGTGTCCCCTTTTGACTTGATTTCTCTATCTACCACTGAAAACCTGCCAAATACTGCAACCTTTCAAGGCGGGCAAGTCGGCACGTGTTGTAGTGACAATAAAATAACGCAAAAAAAATCACGGGGACAAATAGAAGGATTACACACACAGAGCTTTAGAAAATAGTCACTACGGCTCGTAAACAAAAGAGCACCCATCATGAACACAAACAGGGCAAAGAACGAGGGCCAGTAGAACAAGTGGACAGGACTAGCCTCGTCCTTTGCACTTAGCGGTGTTTGTGTTCGTGATGCTTAACCAACTGGCCCACCAGTTCATTTTGGAGCATTCACCACTTTTAGCATCTTAAGTTCAAATACGTTTACAAATGCTGAAGAAATAAAAAAGAGAAGCGACGTTCCTCGAACACCACAGAGTTAATCTGATGCTTGCATAAAGGTATAGACTACTTCCATAAAGCCCTGCATGCAACACGGCCCGCGTTGCACTCTGGGAACTAGTTGGCCAGGGAGGAGAGTGGCATGGTTTCGATCGAGACGTCGGCAAGAGGTCACACACAGAGCGTGGACTATTAACGGCCGTTATCTCATGTTTTCTGGTCCCGAGAGCGGCATTTGTGGTCTCTAAACTAACCCAAATGGCCAGACCTCGAAGCTTTAGCACAAGCCCCAGACGTATAGCTTGTCTTAATGCATGCTTGTTGTATTTTTCTACTTGAGCCTTTCTGTTAGCGTTTCGAGGTATGTGGACGAGCCAGAGCTGGGAAGGTCGACGCTGCCAAGCTCGGGGATCTTGTTTGCGTACGAGTCAACAGGCTGTAGCAACCAATAAGTGTGCATACATCGAGATCGCGCCTTTACATTAGTGTTGTTGATCAGGAAGTTTGTTTGTTTCGTGCGTCCATAGACGAAATATCACTTTTTGCAATTACTGTTTTCTTAATATGCCTCAGTATGTGAGGTGAAACTCGGAGGCCCCATTGAAAAGCTCAATTATAATACACTTCTTATCTCTTATCTGTACTGACCCGCAGCACTGCACGAAGCAAAGTCCCCACCCACTTGCATTTTACTAATTTATTTATTTATTTATTGATACTGTCGGCCCTTTACAAGGCCTTTACAGGAGTGGTAATACATACAAGAAGTAAAAGAACAATCATGCACTGACACTTCAAAAAAGTGATTCACCCGGAGGAATAAAAAAGCAAAAGAAATACATTCAAAACACAAAGTCACGGCACATTATCAAGCACTATACTCTTTATATTTTTAACAAAATCGCAGACATTTGTCATAGTGACGACGGAATTCGGGAGTTGGTTCCATTCCTTTATTGCCCTAGGAAAGAAACTAAATTTAAAACAATCATTTTTGACAGATGGTTCCCTGATGTGCATGCTATGACGATGTCTCGTACATTCACTGACGCGTACGTCCATGTAATTATTTTTGTCTATCTTAACTAGACCATGAATGATCAAAAAAATTAATTTCAGGCGGTCGCACTTTGTTCTTAATTCAAGAGAAGGAAGTTCAGCAAGTCTACAGAGTTCAGTGGGGGAATGGTTACGATTATATTTATTAAAGATAAACCCGGAAGCAAGCCGCTGGACTTTATCAAGTTTCGACGAGTTAGCTATTGTACATGGATCCCACACTACTTTTGCATATTCAAGGATAGGTCTCACCAGTGTTTTATAAGCTAATGCTTTTATTTCTGGCGAAGCACTTGCAAGATTTCTTCTGAGGTACCATAGTGCCTGGTTAGCTTTTCTGGACACATTTTCCGTGTGTGTATTCCATCTTAAGTCGCTTGTAAAGGTAACTCCTAAGTACTTATCTTCGTCTACACGAGGTAGGTTGGTGTCATCTATAAAGTAATCATAATTTAGGATTTTTTCTTGTTATAGACATAACGACTGATTTTCGAGGGTTTAACACCATTTGCCACTCGTCGCACCAATGTTTGATTTCGAGGAGTTCATTTTGCAGTTTTAGTTGATCTTGTTCAGTTTCTATTTTATTGTACAAAATACAATCATCCGCAAACAGCTTAATTGGAACTGATATTCCACAGCGTATGTCGTCTATAAATATTAAAAATAAAAGCGGTCCTAGCACACTACCTTGTGGAACTCCAGAAGCAACTGGAGCGGGTCTAGACACACAGCCTCCCAACTCAACGAATTGAACTCTGGATGAAAGATACGAGCAAAACCAGTTTGTAATGATGGGGTTCTTAAACAAGGCGTTAATTTTAAGCAACAATTTAGGATGAGACAGTTTATCGAATGCTTTTGCAAAATCTAAAAATATGACGTCCGTTTGGCCACGGTTATTTATAGATTGGGAAAGATCGTGCACGGTTTCGATGAGTTGGGTCGTTGTGGAAAGACATTTACGAAATCCATGTTGATATTGAAACAAAATATTGTGATCGTTGAGGAACGTTAAAAGATGCTTTGAAACAATATGTTCGAGAAGCTTAGAGCACGTGTTAATGAGAGATATAGGTCGGTAGTTTCCCGCACAAGAAACAGAGCCTCCTTTATGTATGGGTACAATTTTGGCAGTCTTCCAGGCTTTTGGCACGGAACCATTATTTATAGACGACTGAAAAATTATAGTAAGATATTTGGCAACCCATTCAGCGTACCGCTTCAAAAACGCATTAGGAATTCCGTCAGGCCCAGCACTTTTTTTTACATCGATGTTAAGTAAGAGGTTAATAACTCCCTCCTCTTGAATTAATAAGTCACTAATTAAAGGATATCCAGCGAAATTTCTACCTCTTGGCAAATGTTGGTTGTCTCGAGTAAACACAGATGAAAAAAAGGGTATTGAATTCTTCCGCTCGTTGCTGACTGTTGTCAGAAGTAATTTCCTTTTTTCGGAGGGGATTAACATATCGCCAGAATTTAGCCGGGGCTTCTATAAGCCGGTTGAGCCGAACATGAACGCTCCGGAACTCTTGGGCCTGGTCCGCCAAGTCGCCAGGTGCGCACCAGACGGCGAAGTTGAACGTTGTATCTCGGAGGGAGTGGACGTGTTGTCTAGGAACAATAACAAACCCGCGAAGCCCCATATTCCGGTTAAGCGTGTGGTGTCGCTATTGAAAGAGCGTCGATTGTCTATCATTCCCGCCGACAAGGAAGGAGGGTTTGTGGTCTTAACAGAAGCCGAATTCGGGAGTAAGGCCCTTGAGGCTATTTCGTCAGTGTTCAAGCAGCGTCAAAAGGTGTCTTTAACTAAGCTAAAGGCGGAGGGGAAAAAATTGTGCCAGAGGTTAAAATTAGACAGGTTGTCACAGAGTATTGACAAAACCAAAAGCGAGTGCCTACAGATGATGTTCAGCGCTAAGACGCACAAAGTTGATTGTCCGTTAAGAGTGATAGTTTTGGAGAGAGGCACATGGCAGAAATCGATAGCACTCTTTCTGCAAGATAAACTGGGAGCCATTTGTATGGACGACCCGTTTATAGTCAAAAGCTCGGATGAAGTCGTAGATTTTTTAAAGACAAACGCGGACAAAGGCTTTCTAGCCTGCTCACTTGACATAAAGGATTTATACTATTCCCTACCGCACGACAAACTACTGACCTGCGTAGAGGAAAGCATCGATAAACACGGGGTGGTGGCCTTTCAGAACGCAGCAGGAATGACTGTAGATGACTTTCTCGAATTGCTTACATTTTATCTAAACTCGACCTTTGTTGAGTGGAACAGCGGAGTGTATATTCAGAAGCGAGGGGTGTGTATTGGCTCGTGTTTAGCTCCAGTTTTAAGCGATATATTTTTAGCCCATCATGACAGAGTTCTCTCGGAACGCCTGAATGACTTTAATGGTACGTAGTAAGGTTTTTAGATTCGTCGACGATTATTTAGTTTTTCTTCCCCATGACGTTTCTCACTTTCCCTCGGTGGTGAACAGCCTTTTAACAGTTTTTAGTACCGTCCTAGATCCTCTCAAGCTTACGCACGAGGTACCTGTGGACAACGTCATACAGTTTTTAGATATCAGGCTCACACTTTCGGAGCAACATGTGTGTTGGAAATACCAACCAAGAGCAAATAAGCCCCTGTTGCCTTTCAATTCATCCCATTCAAAACTTGTCAAGAGAGGAATTGTAAATTTGTGCTTTGTGAACGCCATCAGAAGGTCGTGTCATCATGCGATGCCTTCAGGTCTGAAGGAGCAGTCAGAACGCTTGGTGGCTGCCGGTTTCCCGGGAACGCTCCTGGTGTCGGTTGCAGAAAAGGTTTTAAAGAAGCTACGAGTAGTAGCGAGTCCAGACCAGGATGTGGCCCAAAAGAAACAAAGAGTGGCGGTTGTGCCTTACATGCACAAAACGGCACACAATCTCAAAAGGATAGCAAACCGCCTAAACGCTCGGGTGGTTTTTTCTGCACCCGAAAAACTTGCCAAGTTGTGCAAAATGACGGACCCTTACCGCAAACCACCGGTTGGCTGCGTGAAAAAGCATCGCAGCCCATTTGTAGATTGCGCAGATGGCGTCGTTTATGAGATCCCGCTGACGTCCGGTAAAAAGTATGTTGGACAGACGGGAAGATGTCTAAATGACAGATTGCGCGAGCACAACCTAAAAGTGAGCGGACAGCGTGACGGTCATTTGTCCATGCAAGGCCATGACTGTGGCTGCAAACCTGAATTTAATTTGTGCACTGTCATTAGAAAACATAGAGATAAGACGGTAAGGGAAATTATAGAGGCGGACCTGATAAGAAACTACGGGGATCGATGTGTCAGCGTGGCGTCGATCGATTTGGCAGACAAAGAGATACAGTTCTTGCGATCAGTGGCGTGGCTTGGGATTGGTTGAATGGCGCGATGATGCAGAGTATTTATACCTTTGATTTTCTGACGATTAAACCAGTTGAAGTTAGCGCATTGTGTTGTCTCGTTCCTACCCTTCGTCCCTGTCGTGAAGCGCTATTATGTTCTCCAAGTTTCTATAATAAATTTCTTAAGAGTGACATTGTAAAATTTATGCTTGGAATCTTTAACAAGCCTCTTCAGATGGTGACTCAAGCTTTGCAGTGTCATTTTCCTAGAGTCATTTGGTTTAATTGCATTAGCTTTCCGACATCGCTTTATTTTTATTTTTACATGAATAATTTCTCTAGTGATCCAGGGGTTCTTAGTTCTTATTATTTTGATACGCGTAGGCACAAATAAACTAATACAGTGTGCTGTCACATCAGCAAAAAAATTCCACAAAACTTCGGTAGCAGCATCTAACTGGTGGAGTGACTGGAAGTCGTGAAGCGATTTCTCAAGATAATCTAAAATGCTAACGTCATCTGCTGCCTCAAAATTAAGAACCTTTTTATGCGGAGGGCGACCAAGCCTGCAAGGGCTGAAGTTTAGCGTCATGCATGTCATTTTGTGATCTGAGATGCCTTCAAAAAGTTCACATTCCGAAAGAAGGGGTGTTAGGTTTGTGGAAACAAAGATTAAGTCAAGTAATGATGATGCAGCAGAAGTCGTTCTTGTGTGTTCTGTGACAACTTGAGATAAATTATAACAAAATGCAATTTCCAGTAGTTGCTCGCAGCTGGCTCCGTCTGTTGTTCCCACCGAAAGCGTACTCCAGTCAATGCCTGGTAAGTTAAAGTCGCCTACTAACAAGATGTTTTTATTATGACATATTACAGAGTCCACATACTGTCGCAACTTCACTAAAAATTCAACTGAGGAATTGGGAGGTCTGTATACACCGCCTAGGACTATAACCCGGTCATTCATTCTAATCTGGACCCATAGAGCTTCGATATCTTTAACCTCATCCAGTACAGTAAATACAATATCGCTTTTGATCAAAATTGCTACGCCTCCGCCACGTGCTTCCCTATCTTTTCTAATTATGGTATAATTTGGTGGTGTAATTTCACTGTCTAAAATATTGCAATGTAGCCACGTTTCTGTAATCACCATAGCGTCGGGTTCGTGCTCAAGAACAATGCTTTCAATTAGGTCAACTTTATTTACAATACTTCGGGCATTTATGTTAATTAGTTTAAAGCGTGCTTTGTTGTGACTTCATTGATCCTTATCCTGCGTACTCGGATATGATGAGCACCGATATCTTTCGTTTCTAACCTCGTCCCAGGCATAGAGAACGTTGTTTATTTTGACCTTATCAAAAACCAATCTAGCCTTTGCGCCTTCCTTTCTTTCATCTGCAGTAGAGTTCCACAGGTGCTTGCGTATCTCCACGACTCTTTTTGAGAAATCCTCGTTAATGCTGATTTGGGTACCCTTTAGTTTGGAGCAATTGTTAAGAATTTTCATTTTATCCCGAAAGTCAGTTAATTTCACAATAACAGGCCGAATTCTACCGGGTATGTGCCTCCCAAGTCTGTGAATTCTTTCAATGGAATCAACCTTAACTTTCAGTATACCATCAAATACCTCATGAGTTACGCTTCTCACAAGGACTTCTTCCGTTTCGGGTGTTGCTTCACTAATACCTCTAATTATCAAATTATTTCTCCGGGATCGATTTTCAAGATCGTCGATTTGTTTGTAAAAAGAAGTAATTTCGTGATCGTGACCGGTAAGCCTGGTTTCAATTTGACCAAGCCTGCCACTAGTTTCATCGACCATTTGTAATTTTTCCTCAATCGTGTCCAGCCTGTTTTGCAGCTTCTGTATATTGATTTCCGAAGTGTCTTGTTTTACCTGAATTTCGTTGACCTTTTTAAGGATCTCTTTTTGTGTCTATTCAACATTGCGTATGCGCATAACGTTATCCTGCAATCGTATAGGCATATTCGCACATACAAACCGTTTCAAGAAAGCAAAAGTCGAGCACTTGTGTAAAAAATGTCGCACCGTTCACCAGAACTACGCCGCACGGGCATGAACCCCTTTGCGGTGCGCCAAACGAACGAAATTATTCAAAGTGCATTTGACGGTTGCTAATGGCCATAATATTTGTTATGTGCTTGCTTTCTTCCTGTCTGAGTATACCAAGATAATTTCAGACACACCGTTCAGGCACAGATCCTGGGCGTCAGTAAAAGCTCGTCCAAAAAGGCTTAGCGAGGAGTAGGCGACGCTTGTTAGGGCCTTCGTCGTAGCTAGCCAATCTCAGCGTTTGTGAAAATTAATCTTCTATCAGCATAAAATTTGAGTGGGAGATATATGATGACACGAGGAAGACATCATATAACTTTGGTGCAGTAGTGAGGTCGAATTTATTGCGTTTCCTTAAAAGTTCATGCGTCAACGCTGGGCTCAACTTTGATACTCCTGGGAGGATGCAGTTCGCTTTTCGCCCAATGAAGTAACAAGAAGACGTTTGGCAAACAAAATATGTGTAAGGAACCAGGTGACCAAATTTCAGTTGTAGCTCACTGGTACTAGAGGGGATTATTGAAATTGAACACAAAGGTGAGGTGACTAAGCCACGTCTTAGTACGTTTGCATACGCACACACAATATCCGGTGCTTTGGGAACCAAGGAAAGTGCCCCGGTCTTCGTTTTGTATCGCTCGAGAATGAGTGTATTGTATGTTCGTGAAAAGTCAGATAATCGAAAACGCAAGCATCGCGTTCGGTCGCGGCGCAATAGCACGAGATGGAGCTGCTCAGTCGAAACCGAAACTGAGTGGCCAACTAGTTCCCAGAGTGCACCGCGTGGTATTTCGCCGCGATGGGGCACTTTGGTTTTGGAAGAAGTCCATTCATCAATCCTTGCAAATGCAGTGGTGGTCCAGCCATTTTAGGTTTTGGAGCAATTTTTGGAGCAAGAAAAACCCAATTTTGGAGCAATTCGTATCACATAAACTCCCCTTTTGGAGCAGGGAAAAGCTCGTTTTGGAGCACCTTGGTATCAGGAAAACTAAACATTTTGGAGCAGCATGAACATAGAGCAGTTCTGTGCCATGTCTTTATTATTATATATATATTACGGCTGCCGAAAGTCCGAAACTATAGCGATTTATTAAACATGTTTGTAAGCTCCATTCTGAGTTCGCACGCAGTGCGACAGTATGACAACCAAGGGGTGACCAATCGTTTACGGCATTTGACATGAAAAGGAACACGCAACAATTCGCAACAAGGAAATCAAGCTACGACCACGCGATCGAAAAGAGTACCACGTTCGGTATTGATGCCGCTGGTCTGCCGGTGAACGAGCGTCCGAGCAAATTTCTACTATGGGGTCTGTAACTTAAAACGCGCATGCAGAAAAAAAAAACTACTCACGTTGGCTCCTCTTTAAGAGGACTTAGTAGTGGCGATGCAGAAATGAACAGCCACAACGCCGCATATCAAAACGGTCGCAACAAAACAATAATGCGCAATAATGCCACTGGGCCGGAAACCTGAATTGGATTGTGATGGCTATGGTAACGGCTCTACCCTTTATATCGGGCGGCAGCTTGCACCTGCTTGCACCACCTAGAGCACTATATAGGTCTATAGTGCTCTAGCACCACCTAGCCTAGAAAACAAAACTCCCCCGGGTTGCCAGCCGAAAACGCCATTCTTCCAAAAAAGGATTCGTTCACGGACCGACTAGCCCTTTTTGGCGCAATTTGTGTCTTTAGGCGCAGCAAGGCGCAGGTAAAGGAGAATTTATCAAAATGGCGCAATTGGCGCAGCTGGACCACCCCTGCAAATGTTTCAGATGGCACCCAGCCCCGACAACAAATACAAATGCTACAAGGCCTCCTAGCACCCGTCAAGCAAAGGGTGGCAAGGAAGTGAGCCCACCTGTCCGTCGTCGTCTTTGTCGTGAAGACCTTCTGTACCCCGAAGCGTAGTGGGAGGACCCTCTGAACCCCCAAGCGTAGTAGGAGGACCTCAGCATGGCGCCCAAGTTCGTCGGGTCCTGCAGCCACATCAAGAGGCAAGCCGTCGTCGACACCCCTAAACTCGCAAAGATGTACACTACACGATACTTTTAAGGCCTGTTTACACGTACGCCAACTCGGCAGTACAGACATAGCACTGACTTTGAACTAAAGACCCAGTCTTGTCCCGTTCACACACACAATGCAGCACAAATTTGGCGATGATGCAGCAGTGAATCGGCTCCGTCTCAGCGCTGGGATGGATGTGCGAACCGACATTTGGTGCAAATATGACATTGGTCCTTTCTAAAAATTTAAGAATGCAATTGTAGGCACCGAGTTGTACCGCTTAGGTTAGTACCTAAAACATGCTCTTAACAGCCCACTATTAGTATTGATAACAGCCTTGAGATTGTAAAACAAACAAAAAATAGAGACTGCTCGTTTGCGCCAACCGAGAAGACGAGAACGGCGTCTCCGTGGCCGTGTTTCAAAATTCACTCCATCTTACTCCGGGGTAAGGGTTTTGGACCTTGGCATTCTAATACCTACCTACGTCCAGCGCCTTTTAGTCTGTGCTGTCACGTGACACGACCCACCGGAGTAACTCGAATCGACTTGGGTGAGATTTGGAACACAATTCGTTGGACACCCGACCTCAGGCACGCGCTCGCTGCCTTTAGTCATGCTTCAGCTGCACGTGCACGCTCGTGGCTCAACAGGTGCGGAAGCACTGCCAAAGGTGGGAAGCTTGCGCTGGCCTTCCCAAGTTCTCATCCTGTCAGTGATGGAGAAGGATGTTCTCAAATGCTTCTATAGACCAGCACGCGGCCCTGACGTCACGCAGCTGCGGTGGCATTGTCGACGGTACTGCGTGTGCGCAGACGCTTCACTTCACGTGAATTTGGTTTCTGCGCATGCGCAGTGCCCACACCTGGTGTAGGCAAACGCGGGCTTCTTTGTGAACAGCGTGTCGGTGTATACTGAGGAGTGCCCAGGTGGCACCACTGACTGGCGACAGAACTAATGAAATACGATCGGCGGCGACCTCTACGTAGTAAAGGAACCCTTCCTCGTCTATGCGTGAATGCAATGAAGCGGCGAAAGAGCCTACAGATTTTGCAAACGACAATGGTAACACTTGGGAGTGCTTGGCTTATAGTTATGATTCAGCTATTGCCTCCAATCTTCTAAAATAGTGCTTAAACTAGAGAACACTTCAGTTGGGGGCGGGGACGGCCGAGGGAACTTTTACGAGCTGGGGGACCCTTGACTGTACTCTGGGGGGTTCCTAGAAATGCAGTTTACTTTTGGAACCCAAGGTCTCAGCCAGGAATGGCCAAACTGTGGCTCGAAAGTCGCGTGTAGCTGATCGCGTGTCTGAATGCAGCTCCCTGGTAAACATACGCCCCTCGTCAGAGTAGAGGAAAGAGTTATTGAAGACGACTTGCGTTCAGGCAGCATTGCACCACACACCATATGTACGCCGAGCAAGGCGCTTGTTTCACGAATGGGGATGTGCAATAAGACATAACGAGCAATCGCTTCATGAATGGAATTCGCTGTGGCCACTAACTGAGACAAAAGACATAAAAAAAAAAAACAGCCACGTTTTACTTTTACTCTTCACATCAAATAGTCCTTTTTCTGTGGTCTATTACATACGTCCATCTGGCCCCCCCTGCCCTAAGTGTACCTCACTCGACGGCTCCACTCCAGACGAACCCAGAAGCACCCACTGCCCGATGCAGCGAGTCCTCCGACTCACCTGATGGCTTCTGTTCGTGGTGAGGTAGTCAAGATTGGTGAGGGAAGACCGCTTGGGTGCCAATTCCCGCTGCTCAGCGAGACCCAGCATCTCTGTCCAGGGCAATGACGCTCCGGAACTTTAACTTGCTGCCCCGGATGTGCAGAGAGAGCGGCTCCCGCCTGCCCGTCTTCAGCGCCAGCAACACTGAGTGCAGACCAAACATCACTTCCCCAATCACCCTGGCAGGCCTCGCGGACTTCTTGTAGACAGCCTGGTACATATACAAACTTGGACGGTGGTGGCACAAACACTCACAATGATTACCTCAAGCAATGACGCAAAGTCTGTCGGCTCAATTCAGCCACGGCGATGTAATTTCAGCTCCCGAAAGTTCACCTTTTTGCCCAATATGGCTTATCTTTCACCCCCCAATTTCGTAAAAAAAAAAAAAAAAGACAACTTTTTAGCATTGTACTTCTCTTTAATAATGATGAGCTTCTTAAGCATTTCCGATCTCATCAATCATCAAAAGCTTACAATCTTCAAAATTAACAACGGACAGCACATGATCTAAACACCTTGGCAAAGCGACCCATTTGAAAAGTCTGTCTACACGCCCTGTCTTGTGCCAAAGCGGTAAGGACGACATTATGAAGCTCCTCCACAGCAAGACAAGCGGACGTCTCTGGAAGAGCAGGAGACTGGGAATTTTCTCTACCAAGTCCGTCCTTGTTACGTCGCCTTCGATTCACTAAAGTTGAGGGTGCTTGAAGTTAGGCTATCTTGTCCTTCAATCGCCGCCATTACCCCCCATTCACACTGGAAGCGGATCCGCGTTCGCGAAGCGGTTGCGAAAGCGGTTGTATAAAGATCCAGTGCAATTGCACGCGCATTTGATGTCATCGTGTGCGCGTGCAATTGTACTGAATCCTTATACAACCGCGTTCGCAACCGCTTTGCGAACGCGGATCCGCTTCCAGTGCGAATGAGCCCTTAGAGCGGAAATATTGGACTTCTTTTTTGACGGCTCAGAGTTTTGAAAAGGAGTAAAGCGATACGCACTATGTCGTGCGCCTCGACCGGAAATGGCTATACGCACTACGCGGAGAGCTCATGCCCTTTGGGTCACCCTTTTCGGACAGCGCGTGTATCACTGGTGAGCGCATTAACCCATCCCACCGCCAGCGTTCATGCCGCTTCGCCGCGACAGTGTGCGACCACTAGTTACAAAACTTAACCCGTACACACCGCTTTGCTGCATCCAGCTGGCAACCCAAGCCCCACTGTCCCTGGTTGCACCTCCGGAAAGAGAGTCCCATACCATTTAGTTCTGCAAAATTTCATCAACAAGTTTTTTTTTTTTTTTTTTTTTTTTTTTTTTTTCAGTGTTAATTGTAAAAAAAGAAATGTCAAATATCACCAAAATGCTGGACAAAAAAATGTTCTAGAAAGAAAAAAAAAGTATGACCACAGTGGCGACTGAACCGAGGCCCGCTGCGTATGAAGCGGACACCAGTGGGCAAGGCGACAGCAAGCCTGACATGTCGCGTAAATGTTTTTTCCCTTGTACGCAGTTTTTGCTGCTGCTACTGCTGTCGCACCACAGTTCATCACCAACGGAGGACACGCGCGGACACAATCAACTGGGGACCATCAGCCTACAGGACTACGCGGCAACTAAAGTGCTCGTCACCCAGATTACCGCATCACCTCGTCACCGAGTGCACAATGACAAGGACTACAGTCACGTGTTTGATCGGCAAATGAAAATCCTGGGAGGCACTTCAACGTCGGCCTTCGGGGCTATAAAGGCACAGCTGCACGGATCAGCGATCAGTGGGCAAGGCGACAGCAAGCCTGACATGTCGCATAAATGGTTTTTCCCTTGTACGCAGTTTTTGCTGCTGCTACTGCTGTCGCACCACAGTTCATCACCAACGGAGGACACGCGCGGACACAATCAACTGGGGACCATCAGCCTACAGGACTACGCGGCAACTAAAGTGCTCGTCACCCAGATTACAGCATCACCTCGTCACCGAGTGCACAATGACAAGGACTACAGTCACGTGTTTGATCGGCAAATGAAAATCCTGGGAGGCACTTCAACGTCGGCCTTCGGGGCTATAAAGGCACAGCTGCACGGATCAGCGATCAGTGGGCAAGGCGACAGCAAGCCTGACATGTCGCATAAATGGTTTTTCCCTTGTACGCAGTTTTTGCTGCTGCTACTGCTGTCGCACCACAGTTCATCACCAACGGAGGACACGCGCGGACACAATCAACTGGGGACCATCAGCCTACAGGACTACGCGGCAACTAAAGTGCTCGTCACCCAGATTACAGCATCACCTCGTCACCGAGTGCACAATGACAAGGACTACAGTCACGTGTTTGATCGGCAAATGAAAATCCTGGGAGGCACTTCAACGTCGGCCTTCGGGGCTATAAAGGCACAGCTGCACGGATCAGCGATCAGTGGGCAAGGCGACAGCAAGCCTGACATGTCGCATAAATGGTTTTTCCCTTGTACGCAGGTATGTGGAGAATTTGATGATTATTCGTACCGCTCAGATGACCGTTGTTTATTGCTGTTGCCTTGCCCAAGGCTCGTGAAACTGCTCCTTGTTGCCATTGTTGATTGTCGCTGGAGAGCACTCGTGCTTTTAAGGGGAGGAGATGTTGAAGAAAATCCTGGCCCAGATAGAGATACAATGCGGGAAATACTGGAAAGTCAGAAAGAGATGGCGGCTAACATATCAACATTGGTACAGGGTCAGAAAAGCTTTGAAAAACGATTAGAGGCTATTGAAGCGTCTACTTCCAAGATAAAGGATCTCAGTAGGGAGCTAAATGACACACAAGGAAAACTAGTGCACTTAGAAGCGACCGTAGTAAAGCTCGAGTCAAAGATCGATGACTTGGAAAATAGATGTAGGAGAAATAACTTGGTAATCTACGGAGTAGAGGACGCAGAAACGGAGCAACATTTGGTGGAAAAAGTGGTGGAAGGCTTCTTTAAAACAAAAATGGGTGTTGAAGTTAAATCTCTCGAAAGAATTCACCGTCTCGGAAGGGTGGCTAGGGGTAAACCGAGACCAGTAATCTTGCGCTTTGGAAACTACAATGAAAGGCAAAATATTCTCAGAAATGCTAAAAAATTAAAAGGAACGCGCATATTTATTAACGAGGACTTTTCGAAAAATGTTAGAATGATAAGGAAAAAACTGTGGGACAGTGCGAAAGAAAACAGGCAAAGGGGAGAGAAGGTATACTTAGCGTATGATAAATTGAAGATTAATGGAGTGACTTACGCATGGGAAGTAGATACAAACCAGAGAGTTGAACTTTACTCAGCCAGAGAAGTACCTTCACCCGAGCATGATAATTGACAGGCATCTGATTTCCCACAGGCAAACAGTGTCCTATTTATTAACCTTAATGCAAGAAGTATCATAAATAAAACCCTCGAGCTAGAACATATTTTAATAGAGCATGACCCCGATGTAGTAGCTATCACTGAAACCTGGTTAGACTCGTCTGTGACAGATGATATCATAATACCTCCCGGTTACGTGCTCTATCGAAAGGACAGAGAAAGTAGAGGAGGGGGTGTTGCTCTAGTAATCAAATCTTGTTTAAATTCTTCAGAAATCGAGGGAGCTCCAGGCATAGAAAATGTATGGTGTAGCATCAAAATGGAAAAAAGTGAGTTAATTGTGGGAGTACTGTATCGACCCCCGCAAATGCCACGTGGATATTTGCGAGATTTAAGTGAGTTCCTTTTTAAACTGAAAGTAAGTTCCAAGAAGGTTGTTTTAATGGGAGATTTCAATCTCGGTGGAATTGACTGGGTAACGTTAGGATCTGGGAACCACGAAGTATCATGTGCTGAGGAACTTTTAGATATAGTTTTCTCACATAATTTAACTCAAATTGTTAAGGGACATACTAGAATACAAGGGAAATCAGAAGCTCTTTTGGATTTAATATTTATAAATGAGAACCTTATAAACCACGCGTATGATTGCAAGATTAGCCCGGGAGTTTCGGACCACAGCACTGTAGATTTTACGTTGTCCTTAAAGCCTATGCTCAGGAGAATTGAAATTACTTCGTATAAAAACTTTCAAAAAGCCAATGACGAGTCAGTTATTGATCAACTTAGCCTGAACTATGATAACTTCGAGCACCTAGCTGGCAACCCGTTGATAGAAGTGAATGACCTATGGCTCAATTTTAAGGAAATGATACTTGAATGCACTCGTAAGTTTGTCCCAGTGGAAATAAGAAAAGAAAACTTGAACAGTCCTTGGATTACAAGGGACATAATCCACCACAAACGACGATTGTCAAGGTGTAGAGCAAGAGCATGCAAAAAACACGACGGGTTCCAGCAGGCAAAAATACAGTCACTGAGCAAAGAGCTGAAAGCAAAAATAAAAACTTCGAAAACGATTTTCTTTAATGTAAAAATGCAAAACTTTTTGAGATATTCACCACAGAAGTTTTGGCGACAATTAAAACCAAGTAAGAAAGTAATTACCAAAGTGATAGTAGAAGAAGAAGTGATTGAGGACAAAACTGAAATTGCGAATTGCTTTAACCAATATTTTGTCAGTGTTTTTTCCGCTGGTAATAACATTTTACCAACATTTTGTTTGTTTGAGAATGTGCCCCCAATCGAAGACGTGGAGGTCTCAGAGGAAGGAATTTTTTCACAGCTACTTCTTATCGATCCAAAGAAAGCCGCCGGACCGGATGACATTCATAATCAATTTTTAAGGCGTTATAGCGAACGGTGTTCAAAATATCTCACGATCATTTTTAATAAATCGCTTTCAGATGGGTCCGTTCCCAATGACTGGAAGCTGGCCAAAATAATACCTATTCTTAAGACTGGAAATGCCTGTAAGGTCACGAATTATAGACCCATATCATTAATATCTACTTGTTGTAAAATACTTGAGCATGTTGTTTCAAAGCATATAAGGATGTTTTTAGATACCTACTCTGTTCTTGATGAAAAACAGCATGGCTTTCGAAAAGGCCTGTCTACCACAACTCAATTAACACAATTAATTCACGATTTTTCTTCTGCCCTTGACAGAAGAGGTCAGATTGATGTAATTTTTTTAGACTTTCAAAAAGCATTCGATAAGGTAAACCATAATAAATTACTTTTAAAGCTCAAGCATTTACTAAAAAACACGAAAGTTCTGCGATGGATAGAAATGTTTTTGTTTTGTAGAAGGCAATTTGTGAGCATTGATGGTCACGCTTCCATGCCTTGCGGGGTCGACTCGGGAGTCCCCCAAGGTTCTGTACTTGGGCCCCTGTTATTTTTGGTTTTTATTAATGACGTTCTTCGCGATATTACAGTAAAGGCACGACTTTTTGCTGATGATTGTATATTGTATACTTACATAAACGGTGATTCTGACCATGTTGAACTAAACGACTGTTTGCAGAAAATTAGCAAATGGTGCGAGATCTGGCAAATGTCTTTAAATACTGACAAAACAGTTTGCATGTCAATAACGCATAGGAGAGTTCCTTCTGTGTATAACTACTACTTGAAGAGTGAACCTTTGTCTAGGGTAGATGAATTTAAGTATTTAGGAGTAACAATAACCAGTGATTTAAGTTGGAACAAACATGTCAGTAATATAGTAAAAAAAGCCACAGCTAAACTCTGGTCACTAAGAAGATCATTAAAATTGGCAACCACTGAAACTAAATTGCTAGCTTATAAAATGCTAATAAGACCTAGATTCGAGTATGCTAGTGAAGTTTGGGATCCTCACACAAAAGGTTTAATATTGAAATTAGAAAAAGTTCAAAGAATGGCACTGCGTTTCATTTTTTCGAAGTACAGAAGACTGGATTCACCAACTGAGCTCTATTCTAAGGCAAGCATTTCCTTATTAGAAGAGAGGAGAAAAAATAAGCGTTTAAAAATGCTTTTTATGATTTTAGATGGCACACTGCAGATTGATAAATATCAATTCATCAAACCCCATCTATCTAGAATCACACGTAATAAGCATACTAGGACAATCGAAGAGTACAGATTCAACAAAGAATGTTTCAAGAATTCGTATTTCTCTCGGACAATAAGGGAATGGAATACACTTCCTGAAAGCGTTGTTATATCCAAAACGGTTTTTGATTTTACAAAGTGTCTCCCATGTAACTAATAGACCTCCTGTTATCATTTTTGCTGTACCTTCTGCTTTTGATATGAGTATTAGGTGTCGTATAGTCCTTCATTTTTTGTCATTGTGTTCTGCATGTGTATTACATTGTCTACTGTTTTTTGTACTCACTCCTATCATAGTCCCCACTGGGGGACTGATAGTATTATGAAATAAATAAATAAATAAATAAAAAATCACTATGCTACACCACCCCTTTGGAAAAAATAAATGGGGGTTGTGTACATTTATACAGCGTGTAGTTGGGTCAGCCATTTCAAAGTTGCGACGAGTCACTCACTGTAGATGAGCAATTTAGCCAGTGAAGTACAACCGCTGGCCTGGGGTCTTTAACGTGCACCACGCAGCAGTAATACACGACCGCACGCCGATACGATGCTCATCCAGATCGAAACGGGCAGGGGCCCTGGGGATTGAACCCAGGACCCCTGGGTTCAATCGGAAACGAGTTGTAACCATTCGTTTTATACGAGTTGCGCGTAGTGCGTATAGCCATCTCCGGTCGAGGTGGACGACGTAGTGCGTATGGCTTTACACTTTGAAAAAAGTTTATTCTCTTTTTGGGGATGTGCCAAAAGGTCTCGAAAGCAACACCAAACATTCCGCGAATTGGCGGAAGTGTGTACCTCTGCGACTGGGGGGCATGATTTCTGGCCCCGCTGGATTCAAGGGCCATCAAATCCACATCGGCGACGCCCTCATGGTGCCAAGCTTTGTTGTGGAAACACCGTTCAGGCAGTGCCGTCCGTCTGGCTTGGCACGCGGCATCGAACACACATTGGGGCCCCTCCTGAAAAGTCGACAACATAGACGTGAAAGAAGATTAAAGCGGAATAGCAGTAAACGAAGCAAGTTTGGTGCAAAATAAAAATAAAAAGAGCCCGCATGGATCATGATCGTGCACAGTACAGTCACTCTACTGCACAGCGTGGTGCAGAGGCACAACCGAGACAGTGGCGAAGGTCGCGGCGGTCGTCTCCGCGTGGCGAATGTGAACAAGCAAATTACCTGGATCGGATGGAAGACAACGAATGTCATGCCGCGAGAAAAGAACAAAAAGCGTGAAACCCCAGTGAGCGTCCAAAACCAAGTCTAAACAGCGCGGCCAACACCAAAAAACAAATCTACCGGAAACGGAAACATTGACTGCAGTGTTGCCAACTCAAAAATTGAAAACCCGCAGTCGGAATCCCAAAAACCGCTAAAGCCAAAGCACAGCGCAAAAATGCCTTTTTAACAATTTAATTTTTGCTTTAATTCTTGCTCAAAGGTATATTAACAGAATAGATCACGTCAATATCATCTTAAAAGAAGCTTTCCTTATGTTTTGACTAGAAATCTGTCACGCCACGCCACAAGAACTTTTCTTGGCAATGCAGTGGAAGCAGACCTGTGCCAACGAGCTCGTTGACCTGTGCGCCCACCACTGATCTCTATTATAGTGGCGCCCACTGATCTCTGGATCGCGTTTGCCCGCTCCGCGAATGCGGTCACTGGCGGCCATCTTTAAGTAGAGTTATATCACCTCTAGCCAATGTAAGCTGCTGCAGCCGCTATCATCCATCCATGGTAGATAGCGTTTTGGCAGGTGGGTTGGTCAAAATAGCGTGGGTGATATTGCGTGCTTGATTAAAATTATTTGACGAAACATGTTTTGAAACACGGCGTGAACAGTAGTCCGGTTTTTGAGGACCTGGTAAAAGTTTCACAAAATCGCAGCACCGGGAGAAAAGCAGCACAGCACGTATCGAAAGTCGCATCGAAAGAAGCATCGAAAGCAGACGACGGTACGGAGTCTGCTTTTGATGCGAGCTGCGCTGCTTTTCCCCGGTGCTGCGCTTTCGTAGAACTTTCTCCGGGTCCTCAAAGATGAGGCTACCGTTCACGCCGGGTTTCAAGAATCTGCTTCGTCGAACAACTTCAATCAAGCACGAAATGTCACCCACGGTACAGTGTACTAGATCTACGGCTATTTTATGGCAGCCTGCCGCCATTGCGCTGTTCGCCATATTACTATGATGGTGTCACAGGTTCGGATGTGAAAGATCCCGTTTAAAGAAACAAATTTGGAATTTGACTTGGACCGCTGTCCAGGTGTTAGGACCACACCTTGGCGATAGACATCCTGAGAGGCGGGAGGAAGTGAGAGCAAAGCATGCCGACGTTACGAACAGTATTTTATATAAAATAATTCTAAAGTAAGGGAAAGGCGCACAGGACGTACACACATTCGAAAGAATGAAAGAAAAAAAATATCAAAAGTTCAATCGAGGTTGTCATACAGTTTTGGAGGGGGAGAGCCGAGTCAGCGTTCCAAGGTGCAGGTGGAGGTCCGGTTCGTTGCGCCGCCAGTCGGGGTCGAGAAGCCATGGTGGCTTGGGTGTTGTCGTGACGCACAGTACTCACTCACAAGCACTCACACCCCTCTCCGTCGAATACCTTCTCGGTGTTCGAAGAACCATAACGCCGCGGACCTGCTCAGCGCCGACCATCCACACCGTCGCAACCTTGCCCCGCGGTGTGTTCCACAAAACCTCGCGCGCGCGGGCTAAGCTCGTGCTCCTGTCCTCGGCGCTCGCGCACCCCACTCACAAACACGGCAACGGACAACAACATAACCATTGAAAAGCAAAAGTAGCTATTGAATTCTGTGACACTACCCCTTATTTCAAAAAATATTCACGCAGGAATATTTAAAAAAAAATAATCACAAAATTCAATGCGCACTATCTTTTCACGTTTTACCACTGCTATTCCTCAAGCACGTCCTGAAACAATGCAATCAGTAACAGTAATTCACCCCAACCATTCAAAATATATTCATAGTCTACATAAAAAGAAACAGTTTGAACTCTGCTAAAGAACTAACTCACTCTGCAGCTTTCTCAGTACACACTAATTCTAGACCACACAGAAGACACTTCACTTAGGTGCACACAGATTCGAATGTATCAAAAATCACTTTGTGACCCAGCTATCGAGAAACTTTCGATTCGCTTTTCCAATGTCTTTGCGTAACACATCAGCAATCTGAAAGTTTGACAAGCAACGATAACACTCAGTTTTGTAGTACCATAACAAAAATTCACGAACTTATGAAAGCAAAAAACAAAAAATATTTTCGGAGTAATTAGCACAACCGGTTACGAGAGAACCCAGTCTTAATCTTTTGATGAGATATGCAATTCACTGATTACTCATCTAACCTCCAAGCCTTGGCCTTCTGTGTTCCCAGCTTACTGTGACTCTCAACCAGATCTCAGAGTTAAAGGTAAACTTCGCATGATCTCTCCCATTCCAGGTGATCCAGATTTTCACGTTAGCATAGCACGTGCTCTGTCTTTTGGATAAAGTTTCTACTGCATGGCGGTCTCTGACTGGCGAGCGGTCTCGTCGCCTGATGACCTTTCCTTTGCGCTGCCTTAGCCACATTCTTTGAGTGTTTGACTTGCATTTCAAACGAAGCTCGCGCTTAATTTTTTCACCCATAGATTCATGCTTCCCTCTGTTAGCACTCGTTGTGTTTTTCTTAGCACCTATACCTAAAACCACGGGGTGCACCTCAGTGTCCCCTGGGTTCGTCAGGCCTGAAGCTTCAGCTTCCGTAGTCGACCTGGGATAGAGTTCTGAATCGCCAAAGGACGGATCCGCGCCTCTCATCTGGCCACCAATCTTTACCAATGGACTGAAACCGTTGACACTTGTCGGCTCCAAAGCTTCCCTCCTTTGGGAGCTTTCATTTTGTGCTGTGAAATCCTCAAATACCTTATCAGCACTTTTTTGTAGGTCCTCCTCAGCTTCCAGAAGTGCTATCATCTCTTCCAGGCGATTGCACTCCGCCTGAAGACAAGCCGATTCCATCGCACTCTCTTCCCTCCACTGATGTGTCGATGCTGATGCAAGAAATAACTGCTCGTTGTCTTGGCGCTTGTCACAGGATCTGACAAATCGTTTGACGTCCGCCTGGAGTCCGAGCCAGTAAAACTCGCTGACGATACGGAGTGCGGTTTTCTCTGCCCCTTGGTGTTCAGCGAAAATGCCGTCATGAGCCATACGAAGCATTCCGTCCCGTAAGTTCCTAGGGAGCACCAACTGGTAGAATTCCCGCTCTGATGTCCGAAAAACTCGGTGCAACAGTCCCCGGTACATGACAAACTCTTCTGTGTCCTCCGAGTTTCTGCAGTTGGCTATCTTTCCGACACGGTCAAAGAGCCTCTTTAGACTGCTGTCTTCTTTTTGGAGTGTCGCAAGTTCCTCGGGCTTCGCAGGTGCACCTTCAATTAAGGGCACTCTCAGCGGGGTGGCGTTCTTTGCCGCCTGTCTCTGGGACCTTGTTTCCATGGCTGCGGTGGCACGAATCTCTACATCTTGCTTCTCATCGTGAGGCAAGCCCATTTCAGTTTTCTCCGCTCTATTCCAGCCAGCTTCCGGTTCG
Organism: Ixodes scapularis; assembly: GCF_016920785.2. Taxonomy (NCBI): domain Eukaryota; kingdom Metazoa; phylum Arthropoda; class Arachnida; order Ixodida; family Ixodidae; genus Ixodes; species Ixodes scapularis. Next base: position 1,511,690 of record NW_024610108.1, on the reverse strand, counting down.
CTGGGAGCGTGCACGTTAGGGAGGTTACCCAAAATCTGGTCATATAAAGGGTTCTCCATACACTGAGCCACGACGTTCCCACTGTAGAAGGGAGTCTCAACATGCACCCTGGCCTCAGGCAAGACCCTTGCAGTCCCGTCCACCAAGTACACGATACTCGACGTTCCAGTCAGTTTGTCGTCTGGTACGAGGCTTCGGCGCACAACGACGGTGTTGCAGCCTGTGTCACACACAGTGACAGCTTGTCCGTGTAATTTTCCGGCAGCTACAGGCATGTCCCCCATCAGGCGAGAAGTCCCGGACACTGCGTTTACCACTGGCACCTTGGTGCCGTCCCTTAGCTCGACACAGCCACCTTTCACACGACCGGATACTGCGTCCGGCTCCTCCCTGCTTGCCTGAACACAGGAAACTTGAGATCCTCCATTCCGGTTCCAACATTGACTGGACGTGTGACCGAACTTTCCACAATTTCGGCAGGTCCCAGCTTGGCTGCTCGGTTTCTGACCGCTTTTGCACTGTGCCGCTAGGTGTCCACTCCTGCCGCAAAGAAAACATTTCCTAAGAAGTTTACTGGCCTTGTACTGTTGACCGTTCGATGTCGGTCGAGATTCACTTGCAGCAGAGTCTGGTGTAGCCTCCTAGCTCTCTCCTGGCCGGCTCCTGTTCTTGGGCCTCCAGATATCGGTCTGCGAGGTCAGCCATTTCGCCTAGCTGTTTGCTCTTTGTTTCTCTTAAGAAGAGCGACATTTTTGACGGAACGCTCCGAACGAACTGATCCGTGAGTAGCAAATTCCGTAAGGCGGCAAAATCCTTCGCCGTCCCGGACAGGTCGACCCAACGGTCAAACAGGCTAGACAACCTCGCCGCATATTGTGTACCGGTTTCGCCTTTCACCGGCTTAGCACTTCTAAACTTGTCTCGGAAGCCGTCCGCAGTTAACCGAAACCTCTGCAGGAGCGCTTTCTTTACGTTATCGTATTCGACAGAATCCTCCGGGGTTAGCCTAGAAAAGACTCCAAGTGCCTCCCCTGCCAAGCATACGCTAAGCGCAGTGGCCCAGTGTTCGCGGGGCCACATCTGCCCGCTCGCTAGTCTCTCGAAGCGCATCAGGTAGGCATCAAGGTCGTCTTTCTTCTCGTCGAAGGTGGGCAGCCAACGCTGAGGACTCTTCCACAGCGTTGTCCCGGTCCCGTTTTCGGCGGAGCTACTGGTAACAGGTATCGGCGACGCGTTCTGTAATTCTTGCAGCCTGATCCTCAGCTCTAGGGTTCGGTGCTCCGCTTCGACACTCCTCTCTTGCTCTTGCGCTCTCGCGGCTCGTATTCTCTCTCTCTTGGTCCACCCATTCCCTCAGGGACGAACCCTTGAGCCCGAGTTCCTTTCCGCAGGCTATTAGCTCGTGGAGCTCCATGGCTGCAGTCGCGCGGAAACTCTGCTGGATAGTCTGACTCTAGAACCTCTCCTCTGCTCCCGATCGGTAAGCCGGGTTGTGTGCTCCCGCAACGGCGTCAGCCTCACAACGCGCTCCCTACGGCATGGCAAACTCACTCGCTCACCCTCCTCCTCTCAGGATAGATTGTCACAGCGGACAGCACGTCCTGTCGCGGACGCCAGTTTGTCACAGGTTCGGATGTGAAAGATCCCGTTTAAACAAACAAATTTGGAATTTGACTTGGACCGCTGTCCAGGTGTTAGGACCACACCTTGGCGATAGACATCCTGAGAGGCGGGAGGAAGTGAGAGCAAAGCATGCCGACGTTACGAACAGTATTTTATATAAAATAATTCTAAAGTAAGGGAAAGGCGCACAGGACGTACACACATTCGAAAGAATGAAAGAAAAAAAATATCAAAAGTTCAATCGAGGTTGTCATACAGTTTTGGAGGGGGAGAGCCGAGTCAGCGTTCCAAGGTGCAGGTGGAGGTCCGGTTCGTTGCGCCGCCAGTCGGGGTCGAGAAGCCATGGTGGCTTGGGTGTTGTCGTGACGCACAGCACTCACTCACAAGCACTCACACCCCTCTCCGTCGAATACCTTCTCGGTGTTCGAAGAACCATAACGCCGCGGACCTGCTCAGCGCCGACCATCCACACCGTCGCAACCTTGCCCCGCGGTGTGTTCCACAAAACCTCGCGCGCGCGGGCTAAGCTCGTGCTCCTGTCCTCGGCGCTCGCGCACCCCACTGACCCCACTCACAAACACGGCAACGGACAACAACATAACCATTGAAAAGCAAAAGTAGCTATTGAATTTTGTGACAGATGGCTAGAGATAATATAACTCTACCTAAAGATGGCCGCCTGTGACCGCATTAGACATATAGCATCCTCGATCATCCGCACCGGTGCGCACCGGGGCACTGAGGTGCGCCCCTTCATCTTCGATCAAGTGCACCGGTGCGCACCGGACGTCCTCGATCAACGAAGCGCACCCTCCCGGTGCGGCTTTTCGTTGCCCCAACGGGCACCAAGAAAATCGGCGGTGCGCCGGGGGGGGCAGTCCCATCAGGCATTGCGGCCAGGAGCGGGAATCGAGAAGATGGCGGGAGTAGCAGACGCGCAGACTATCGAGATGGCGACCTTGCAAAAACGAACACGCCTCGCAGCTGCACTAGATGATTTCCTCGGGTCTTCTGACGGCGAGACGACGAGCTTCTCACCATCGCCGTGATTACTGGCGATTGCTGCGGTGGCAAGGAGCGCCCGAAAAGCACGAACTTCGTGGAAAGCGGCGCGAAGCGTTTCGATGACAGCAGGGTACGGCTATTATCTGGTGTTTCGTCTCCTTGAACCAATAATGATGGCCAACATATACATGTGGAATTGTCACCCGCTTCGTGACCCCATCGACAATCACGTCCACGATGTTTATTTCTGTGAGACCGTCAAATCCGCGAGTAAAAGAATAGAAGCAATTGACAGCAGACGGGCACCGTGCGCTGACCTACGCAAGAAAAAACGAACAAAACGCGAAGTGACGCAAGGTGAAGCTCGCCGCGGTGCACCGGCGCGGCGCAGTTTGTCCTCGATGTTGCACCGACATCGCGCTGCACGACCGAGGAGCGCTGTGCACTGTGTTGGTTTCAGGGCGATTCCGGTGCGAGTTGATCGAAGATGCTAATAGAGATCAGTGTGTGCGCCTCTGCTGTGCGCCACCGCGCCGCGCCGCCGCCGCCGCCTGTTTTGCTCTCGCCGCCCTGCGCCGCCGCCGTAATCCCCAGAGCCAGCACGCCGCCGCTGCCGCCGCAAAATAACCCCGGCGCGCGACCGGCGCCGCCATTTTTTTATTTTTTTTTTTATTTTATGGGGGGGGGGGGGGAGAGGCAAGTATTGGAGTTTTTTTTTTTTTTTTTCTGGTTCTGTATGAGTTTTACCTACTATATTATGCATAACACATGAATAGGTACACTTGTGTCTGTATGCTTTTTTTCTCTAATTGTTACTCATGTAAATATATTAATAAATGTAGAAGTTCCATAGAAAACGGACACACGGAACGATAAAAAAAAAAACTAACAAAACAACAAGTCTCAAACACAGTTTGTAGTTTATTTGAACAAGGAACGTTGTTCAAATATACCTCGAGACCCTCACCACCAAAAAAGAAACACCTTCTCTTCACTAGGCCACCGAGAGCCGGACACTCAGACAGAAGCCATATGATTCATGATCCAGACATATCTAAATGATTCACACAAACCAGTCACCCTGATGACCTCGCTTAAGGGCTGACCAGCCACATATGTGATAACAGGCAACTCCAGCTCCAGCACAGCCCTTACAATTCTTAGAAAACACACAAAACAACACCTTATAGAGTCACAAAAAACGCTTCATATCACTGTCTAATGCCAAGGACGGTGTGCCAAGGACGGTGTGCCTACACAATTACCAGAGGTCAAAATACGCATGGTCTCCCTCAGAACTCTCCTACCATTGCTGACTGCTGGGCGAGTTGGTATTGTGCGTGAAAATAAGACATAGACAGAGGAAGAACACCACAGAGCGCTTACTTTCAACTGATTTAATCGAAGAGCCTCAGCGTAGATACACACTGCGTCACCACATCTCAACCAATCCGTGGCCCCGCCACGGACCGCAAATACACTATCTCTTTTTCTGCAAAGTCAATTGAAACCACGCATGACTGCAGGTGCAAACCCATTATTTGCTTCTTCCACTGTTCTCGCTACCCTTAGCGAAAAGTCGTTCAAAATCAGTACACTCGAAGTGCACTGAAGTATACTAAAAGTATACTTTCAGTGCGGTCTTTGTACTGATTGTATACTTTAAGTGTACTTAAAGTACATTTCTAGTAAAAATGGCGGTGGACTGAAAGTACACTCGTCCGTACAAAACTAGTACATGTAGTAGAATCGTAGTGCCCGCGGTAAAAAGTAGTTCAAAATCAGTTTACAGAAAGTGCACTTAAGTATACTAAAGGTCTACTTTCAGTGCTTGCAGTCGGTGTACTCAAATTATAATAACGGGTATATATATATATATATATATATATATATATATATATATATATATATATATATATATATATATATATATATATATATATATATATATATATATATATATATATATATATATATATATATATATATAGTGCGATTTTTAACATCAACACACTAAAACCGCGATAGATAGGCCGATGCCGTTTTCACAGAATATTTGTGGGGCTCGGTCGACATTACATGAGAAAATAAACGTCACAGTACGTTGTCTAATTAGATTTTTTAATTGACAGTGTAATTGCCCATGTTAAATTTTCAATTTTAGAGGGGCTATAAATAAACTCTAGCCCAACTCAAACAATTTGCGAAAAGGTGACGAGTTTCGGGTTATTCATAGCTAAAACTGCCTTTCGTCGCCTGGTTAAAAACAGCGCGTTGGACAGAGCGCAGGATGCTATTCTCACGTATTCCCTTCAGTCGAACCGTTGGAAGTATGATGCTGGAGCATCCACCAAAGGCACGCTGTCAAAAGAGTGCAACCTCGTTCATGCTGAATGCGACAGCACTTTATGAGGTTTGTAACTTCACTAGAAAATTAAATAATGCATAGAACTCCAGTATGAGTAGTTCTCGCTAACACAAACAAACATGCCATCACCGATATGCCATGTCAAAACCGCTAAGTCACCCTCCACTTTGCCCGCCCCTGCCGCGCGTGGTTCTTGAATCGAGGAAAAAAGTGCGAAATTTGATAAATAAATATCTTGAAGCCCCTTGGCTGTTTCGTGAATAGTTTTGATTGTGTTAGGCTCTAATAACGACTGCCTCTAAAACAGCAATAATAAAGAAAGGTAAATTTACGGATTTTAATTACTTAAAAAAATGTTGCCAGGGTTATTCGCCCATGTAATGTCCGCCGAGTCGCACGACACACATGAAGAGTGCATCAACATGACATGGGCCCCCAATTTTCTTGAAACCAGTTGATTAAAAAATATCACTGGGTATAGCTGACATAATGTGACAAAGGGATGCTTCATTTCTCATTTCACTGCAGACCACGTGGTCCAAAAGTTCCCCGGGGAAACGAACGGCACTGCCATAGCATACTTACGTCGCAAATGCAACATAGACTTACGCCTAAAAAAAAGCACAAATAGAAAAATTAGCTACATTGTACGCCACGGAAAGTAGCGTTATCTAACTTGTCAATAATTATTTTAGCTAGTCATTTACACCATATTTATCAATTGAACAGTCTACTTTTATTGCAAAGATAGCTTTTATTTTCCCTGAGCTGTATTTGTTACCTTTATTGAAGAATAAAAGTTTACTATAAAAAAACTGTTAGCACTATTCGGAAGCTGGCGATCGAGGGCAATCGCACCAAGTGTTTAATGCTGCTGTTGAAAAAGCATGCACATGACTTTGTTTTCAAAGTGCACCGCCACTTGCGTGCTACCTCATAGGCTAGTAGACAAATTGCCTTTGCAGGATAATCCGGTGTTTTTGTAATGCAGGTCTTAGCGCAACTATACGCTGTTTCATATATCTGCATCCACAGCAATCAAAAGGACAGGAGGCAAAAGAAACCACGGCTAATAATGGGGACATAAGATGCTCCACCTTGCATGGTCGCATGCAGCGCAAATCAACTTCCGAACCGCGTAAGCGAAGTGGTGTTATGGATGGAAGCTATCTCTGACATTGGCTGGAGAAATCGGCGCCTTTATGTAACAACCTCAAGGTTTCACCGAAAGTGTTTCATGGTGTAGATTTATGTTGCAAAACTCTAAGACATCTCAATTCACGTGAAAAGAGATTGACAATTTCAAAAACGAACAACACCGTCGATCGAGATTTCCACACTAAAAAATCGACGTAAATTTAACGTGTCTTTCCCTCGTCAAAAAAGACGGGCACGCTCATTGTTTCAAAACGCGAGGTTGCCCTCATTATTTATGTAGCGCGAGAGCCGATCCTTCCAGAAAAGCCGAAATCCCAGTGGTGCAAGCATGCGCTGATGAATCAAAATAGCCTTGGCGACAAGGGAGAAATTGCTTGAGATAGTTTCGGTTTTACACTGAAAAAGAAAACCGAATGTTTAGATAAAACCTAAGATAGACTAAACGTTTTGTTAATTTTTTACGAATATAATAAAGTGGCATTATTATTATTAATATATTAATTTGCCTAGTTTTGTCTTCAAAAAAGAAAAAAAAAAAAAAAAGAACAAAAAGAAGAGACTTTTTAAAACTGCGCAAGACCATCGCTATTGCAATCAGCTTCCGTTCGGCCGCCGTTCGAGTTCCGGAGGGTTCGAGCATCGCTTCCTTTTTACGTTTTAGCCGTTTAAGCGGATATTTTAGATATCTTACTTACGAATACTGTGTTCAGTAATAGCAGGCAATTACTGAGAGCTGTGAGACACAGCGTCGCAAGTGGCAGACAGTCATGGCCGACTGGTGCAAGCGAAGGTGAGGAAGTTCCTTTTGTTTCTGCAAAGTGCGCCGCTGTTTCAAATTTTGTCTAGTACCGAGTGCTTGCTAAGCTATGCTTGACTCTCACTATGCTCTACCCGGTTTTATTTCGTTGTTTGAAAATAGCCTATCTTCAAAATATATGGCTCTCTCCGCAGAGTGAGAAAGATTCGCGTGCGGCGGAACCGAGGGCCTGCCGAGGGCCTGTCCTGGGCGCCGTCCCTACGACGGTCGCCCGACGACGCTTTTGCGGAGCGTTTAAGTACAGTCTGACGGCAGTTCAAGCAATCACAGGTCATGCTAGTTCTGACGTGTGGTCCCAACAGTCTCTCGCCAACGATTTGTTTCATAAAGCGGGAGCGAGAAAAACGCTACAAGAGCGAGCAGCATGATTTCTTGACCGTGCTGATGCCTGTGCCGTAGAGACGGGCGATCTCTTTGCGTATGCCGAAGCGGCACGCTTTCCAAGTTTGCGATTGTGTGTTGTGAATAAAGTGAGTTTGGATGTCACGTTTTTTAGTGGCGGCGAAAGCCGCTACAAAAGGCAGAGCAGTTAGAGAAAGCAAAAGCATGAAAAAATGTTAAAAGGACCTGAATATTCGATGGAGTTGAAATACTACCAACGTACCAACTCGCCCAGTTATTCTTTGTCAAAGAACTATAGCCAATACTAATAAATTAAATAAATGCCAACTTTTAATTGGTTAGAAATTTATAATTGATGCAGTACAGCCCGACCCTGCTCTAGTGCGTTTATGATATCAGATAATGTGTAAATATATAGGATATTTCATAGCAACCATTTATGTCGGACCCATTATATTGAATCTTTTCTCTAAAAGCTTGAAGTTCTATAGAAAAAAAGTACTTATCATAAATTAAGCCGCACCACTGAATGTGTAATAGCGTATGACTTGGTATGTGTATTCACAGCAAAAGAAAAGGAGGCATTAAGAAAATTCCAATCGTTTTGTTTGCTCTGTGTTAGAGCTTCTTTCAGGTATCAGGCTTTGCAACGATATTGTCCGATTTTCCTCGCCCTTTTGTCAGGATGAAGTTGTTACTGTCTTGCCTTCCTCACAAAGTGGTCCTTTGAGCGAATTATGTGATGTTATATCATAGAGTGCCATAGGGTAATTTTCTCTTATCTTTTTACGCAGGATGTAATGGCATACCATCGTCACAAAGGAGAGTGTACAGTGAGGCAGGCTCGGAAACTTGAATAAAGTGATAAGTAGGATTTATATTTCTGTCTTATCAATTACGCGAACACTGATCATAATGTTTGTATGCCACACATACATACTTTCAGTTCAAAAATGCAATGCACCTCTTCTTTATGGCTTTTCTTACACAGTTTCAGAAGACGCCGGTACGTCATTCTCACGAGGAATAGAGCTGGCAAAGATTTCCTCGTTAATTTCCTGACTCATTTTTAAGAGTGCACCTCCCGATGGCGCCTCTGCATTATCATCATCAGTTGAGTGTCAACGGCGTTTCTTAACATTTCACGAGAATGGAGCTGTATGACATGAAATTTCACAGATTGGAATACAGCCGTTCAAAGAAACACATTTGAAAAGTCGGCTTTTTAAAAACAGGCGCCGATTTTTCTGGTCAATTTGAGACCGTTCTTTCCATTCAGAACGCCCGACATACACGGCGTCCCAGATTAACTTGCACCATACTTAAAAAAACACCGGAGGGCTCTGCAGGAGTGAAATCATCTGTCGTTAGCAAGTGTCTTGAGAAAGTGCACAGATTTTTTTTTTTGATGTGCCTGGTTATGTACATAACTAGGATTAATGAGCTAACCTTTCAAATATTCTTTTAAGGGCCAAGATATCAATTGTAAAGTTGCAGGGCGCATTGAGAAACACCCAATTAAAGTGTTTGAAACATAATATGCTTTCGTGCTTTTTTCCGGCCTTCAAAGAACGCACATTCGTGGCGCGCTCGCACGCCGTGATCGGTGAAGCGAGTTGTCACGGGGTATTTTTTTTTTTGTATTTCGCGGGCCTTTTTTTGAAGGCTAGGAAAAAGGAGCATGCAAAGTGCACCTTGTTGAAGATGGTTTAATTGGGTGTTTCTTAATGCGCTCCACAAATTTCCATTTCACACCTCGGCTTTTAAACGAAGATTTCAAAAGTTAGCTTGTTACTCTTAAATAAATAAATAGGCGCACTAAAACAATTTCGTACACTTTTGCAAGAGATTTTCTAACAGCGTACAGTTGGTTTCACTCCCGCAGAATGCTCCGTTTTTTTTTTGTTGTTGTTTTTTAAAGTTTGGTGCAAGTTATCTGGGACACTCCGCATATATGTACTGGTAGTGTAGATTTAGTACACTAAAAACATACATGAAGTGTACTAAACGTGCACTTACAGTATACTAAAAGTACACTATGTACTACCAGTACATATATGCGGAGTGTCCCAGATAACTTCCACCAAACTTAAAAAAAAAACAAAAAAAACCGAGCGTTCTCCGGGAGTGAAACCAACTGTACGCTGTTAGAAAGTCTCTTGCGAAAGTGCACGAAATTGTTTTAGTGCGCCTATTTACTTAAAGGGGCGGTGCAACGATATTCAATTGGAATGTTTTTCGCTCTACACCAGCTTACTGGCATTAGTGGGACTCAAGGATACTCGCACGCAACACCACTGACCAAGAAACTCCTTCGTTGCGCTGTAATTTCGAGGACAAAACCGAGTGTTTTCATTCAATCTCTCCTTCGCAAAACCTGATGACGTAGCTGGGCGGTAGCAGTACCGCCCAGTGACGATATTTTAATGCGGCTCATAGATTGGACCCGAGCGTGGCGTGGACACTCGATTTGAGCTCGTGATAATCGACAGCTCGAGAAGCAATCGGGTAGTGTCCTGTATCCAATCGCTGCAACGACGACAACAGCCGAACCATAACAATGTCTGGAACTCAGCGCGTGTCCTGTGTCTTGCCAACCCCGGCGCATGCCTATGATCAACATTGGCGGCATTTAATCGGCTCCAGATCACGTGGCCGCTTGTTCTGGCTGCGAGTTGAGGGGGTGAACTCTGCTCGTTTTTCTTTATTTTTTTTTCTGCGACTTCGATTGCCTGTAGTGGAAAACGAACGGATATTTCACAGGTCATTAACGTCAGGGATCCGTTATAAGCGGTATTTGCGCAAAATACAAAAAATCGTTGCATCGCCCCTTTAATTAAAGGGAAGCTGAAACACTTCTTGAAAAAAACGAGTTGGAGGTGAATTCTGGCGTATTTTTATCCCGTGAATCTGAATATCACTTTTGTTTTCCCTGAAGATGCAACTAAAAGCGAGAAAAAGCGAAAAAACATTCGACCAGTCGTGACGTCATACTAGGATCTTCGGGCCGCCAAGCGCGTGTCGCTCGTGTGTTCAGCGCGTGCAACGGCAAGCTTGCCAGGTATATTTCCCCGCACTGACACCAGTCGTGGCGTCTCTTTCTGACCTTTCTGAAAATAGCAAGAGTGCGCGTGCATAGCTTTGACAGGCGCTGAAGATGCGCGAGAGCAGATATTCCGAACGCTCCTAGTGTGACGTCACGCCCCGGGAAGGAGAGCTTCGGTGGTACTTTAAAAATTAATTTCTGAAGCCTCCGTGCACCAAATTGAAAAATAATCTTGATATTCCCGATCCTGGAGGTAGAATGAAGGCCATTGAAATGTTTTTTCTCAAATAGAGAACCGCTTCAGTTTCCCTTTAAGAGTAACAAGCTAACTTTTTAAATCTTCGTTTAAAAGCCGAGGTGTGAAATGGAAAGTTGTAGAGCGTATTAACACCCAATTAAACCATTTTTAACAAGGTGTGCTTTGCATGCTCCTTTTTCCTAGCCTTCAAAAAAACGCCCGCGAAATACAAAAAAATACCGCGTGACAACTCGCTTCCCCAATCGCGGCGTGCGAGCGCGCCGCGAATGTGCGTGCTTTAAAGGCCGGAAAAAAGCACGAAAACGTATTATGTTTCAAACACTTTAAATGGGTGTTTCTCAATGCGCCCGGCAACTTTACAATTAACATCTTGGCCCTTAAAAGAATATTCGAAAGGTTAGCTCAATAATCTTAGTTATTTACATAACCAGGCGCATTAAAAAAATCTGCGCACTTTCTCAAGACACTTGCTAACGACAGTTGATTTCACTCCTGCAGAGCCCTCCGGTGTTTCTTAAGTATGGTGCAAGTTTTCTGGGACGCCGTGTACGTCGGGCGTTTTGAATGGAAAGCACGGTCTCAAATTGACCAGAAAAATCGCCGCCTGCATTTAAAAAGCTGACTTTTCAAAGGTGTTTCTTTGAACGGCTGTATTCCAACCTGTGAAATTTCATCTTATACAGCTCCATTCTCGTGAAATGTTACGAAACGCCGTTGACAACTCAATTGATGATGATAATGCAGAGGCGCCACCAACGGGAGATGCACTCTTAGAAATGAGTCAGGAAATTAACGAGGAAATCTTTGGCAGCCCTATTCCTCGTGAGAATGACGTACCGGCGTCTTCTGAAACTGTGTGAGAAAAGCCATAAAGAAGAGGTGCACTGCATTTTTCAACTGAAAGTATGTATGTGTAGCATAAAAACATTATGGTCAGTGTTCTTCACGTAATTGATAAGACAGAAATTGAAATCCTACTTATCACTTTATTCAAGTTTACGAGCCTGCCTCACTGTACACTCTCCTTTGTGATGATGGTATGCCATTACATCCTGCGTAAAAAGAGAAGAGAAAATTAGCCTATGGCCACTCTATGATATAACATCACATAATTCGCTCAAAGGACCACTATGTGAGGAAGGCAAGATAGTAACAACTTCATCCTGACAAAAGGGCGAGGAAAATCGGGGAATATCGTTTCTGAAAACCTGATACCTGAAAGAAGCTCTAACACAGAGCAAACAAAATGATTGGCATTTTCTTAATGCCTCCTTTTCTTTTGCTGTGAACACACATACAAGTCTACGCTATTACACATTCAGTGGTGCGGCTTGATTTATTATAAGTACTTTTTTATATAATTTCGAGCTTTTAGAGAAAATATTCAATATAATGGGCCGGACATAAATGGTTGCTATGAACTATCCTATATATTTACACATTATCTGATATCATAAAAGCACTAGAGCAGGGTAGGGCTGTACTGCATCAGTTATAAATTTCTAACCAATTAAAAGTTGGCATTTATTTAATATATTAGTATTGGCTATTATTCTTTGACAAAGAATAACTGGGCGAGTTGGTACGTTGGTAGTCTTTCAACTCCATCAAATATTCAGGTCCTTTTAACATTTTTTTCATGCTTTTGCTTTTTCTAACTGCTCTGCCTTTTGTAGCGGCTTTCGCCGCCACTAAAAAACGTGACATAGAAACTCACTTTATTCACAACACAAAATCGCAAACTTGGAAAGCGTGCCGCTTCGGCATACGCAGAGATCGTCCGTCTCTACGGCACAGGCATCAGCACGGGCAAGAAATCATGCTGCTCACTCTTGTAACGTTTTTCACGCTAACGCTTTATGAAACAAATCGTTGACGAGAGACTGTTGGAACCACACCTCAGAACTAGCATGACCTGTGATTGCTTGAACTGCCGTCAGACTGTACTTGAACGCTCCGCAAAAGCGTCGTCGGGCGACCGTCGTAGGGACGGCGCCCAGGATAGGCCCTCGGCTGGCCCTCGGTTCCGCCGCACGCGAATCTTTCTCACTCTGCGGAGAGAGGCATAAATTTTGAAGATACGCTCTTTTCAAATAACGAAACAAAACCGGGTAGAGCATAGTGAGAGTCCAGCATAGCTTAGCAAGCACACGGTACAAAACAAAGTTTGAAACAGCGGCGCACTTCGCAGAAACAAAAGGAACTTCCTCACATTCGCTTACCCCAGTCGGCCATGACTATCCGCCACTTGCGACGCTGTGTCTCACAGCTCTCAGTAATCGCTTGCTATTATTGAACACGGTATTCGTAAGTAAGGTATCTAAAATATCCGCAAAAACGGCTAAAACGTAAAAAGGAAGCGATGCTCGAACTCTCCGGAACTCCAACGGCAGCCGAACGGAAGCTGATTGCAATAGCGATGGTCTTGCGCAGTTTTCAAAAGTCTCTTCTTTTTGTTCTTTTTTTCTTTTTTTTAAGGCAAAACTATGCCAATCAATATATTAATAATAATAATGTTACTTTATTATATTCGTAAAAAATTAACAAACCGTTTAGTCTATCTTAGGTTTTATCAAAACTTTCGGTTTTATTTTTCAGTGTAAAACCGAAACTATCTCAAGCAATTTCTCCCTTGTCGCCAAGGCTATTTTGATTCATCAGCGCATGCGTGCACCGCTGGTATTTCGGCTTTTCTGGAAGGATCGGCTCTCGCGGCACATAAATAATGAGGGCAACCTTGTGTTTTGAAACAATGAGCGTGCCCGTCTTTTTTGACGAGGGAAAGACACGTTAAATTTACGTCGATTTTTTACAGTGTGGAAATCTCGATCGACGGTGTTGTTCGTTGTTGCAATTGTCAATCTCTTTTCACGTGAATTGAGATGTCCTTAGAGTTTTGCAAGATAAATCTACACCATGAAACACTTTCGGTGAAAGCTAGAGGCTGTTGCATAAAGGCGCCGATTTCTCCAGCCAATTTCAGAGCGAGCTTCCATTCATAACATCACTTCGCTTACGCGGTTCGGAAGTTGATTTGCGCTGCATGCGACCATGCAAGGTGGAGCATCTTATGTCCCCATTATTAGCCGTGGTTTCTTTTGCCTCCTGTATTTTGATTGCTGTGGATGCAGATATCTTAAACAGCGTATAGTACGCTGAGACCTGCATTACAAAAACACCAGATTATTTTGGGTTATTCATAGCTATGAATAACCCAAAACTCGTCACCTTTTCGCAAATTGTTTCAGTTGGGCAAAAGTTTATTCAAAGCCCCTTTAAAATTGAAAATTCAACAAGGTCAATTACACTCTCAATTAAAAAAAGCTGATTAGACAACGTACTGTGACGTTTATTTACTCATCTAATGTACACCGAGCCCCACAAATATTCTGTGAAAACGGCATCGGCCTATCTATCGCGTTTTTAGTGTGTTGATGTTAACAATCGCACTATATATATATATATATATATATATACATACCCATTACTATTATTTGAGTACGCCGACTGCAAGCACTGAAAGTAAGCCTTTAGTACACTTGAGTGCACTCCTTGTATACTAATTTTGAACTACTTTTTACCGCGGGCACTACGATTCCACTACATGTACTAGTTTTGTACGGACGAGTATACTTTCAGTCTAACCGCCATTTTTACTGGAAGTATTCTTTAAGTACACTTAAAGTATACAATCAGTACAAAGACCGCACTGAAAGTATACTTTTAGTATACTTCAGTACACTTCGAGTGTACTGATTTTGAACGACTTTTCGCTAAGGGCCGTCGCAGCATTTTGACGAGAAAGCAGGTTTTTTGTCTCGTTTCTTCCAAGGGAACACAGGAATGCATGTCTGGCACGACGACTTCTGCCCACCGCCACAGACCGGAAGTGCGTCCGGTGCGCCACCACCGCGGCGTGACGTAGGAGGGTTGAGTTGGTGTATAGACCCGTTGCTCTCGGACAGGGTGCGCGAGCGCGTCCGCAAGACGCGACAATGTTATGCTGGCAGCACTATCCAGGTGGCGCTGTAACGTTCGATTTTGCACGTGCCACGTTCGAATGCAAGCATCTGTCAGCATCTGTAGGCGCGCGATAACAAAAAAGTCTAAAAAAATATAATAAAAACTAATTGTGCAGCTCGCGGCCTCGGCGTCCCAATCAGCTTTATTATTTCATTGCGTTCCTTCAGAGCTTCGGTGAGCCCGTAAGTTTCAACTTACATGATAGCGAAGCCGAAGCTACTTGCAAAGACATGTTCCCCTGAGCGATATGCTGGCACTGCACGAGCGCGCGTGCTTGGAAGGGACACTGCAAGCTCGGAGCTCGCTCTTGTAGCCACTGCTACACTGGCACTTATAATGCAACGGAGTATTAAAAAAAAACTGTAGTGGGGGGAGCGTGATGACGCACGTTCGAAATGCGAGCCAAATATTCTATTGTGCTTGCCTGGAGCGCTGCTCAAAACTTGAGAGCTACGGGCCTATAGTTTTTATACTCCGTTCCATTCGAAGTGCCAGCGTAGCTGAGGCTACAAATGCGAGCTCCGAGCTTGCAGTGCCCTTTCCAAGCACGCGCGCTCGTGCAGTGCGAGCATCGTTCGGGGGGAACATGTTTTTGCAAGTAGCTTCAGCTTCGCTACCACGTAAAGTGAAACATACGGGCTCACGGAAGCTAATAAACTACGCAATAAAATAATACAGTTAAATAATGCTGACGTCACGAGCTGCGCTTAATTCTTTTTTTTATTATTATTTTAGTTTCTCTTTTTTTAGACGTTTTCTTTTTGCACGTCTACAGATGCTGACAGACGCTTGCATTCGTACGTGGTACGTGCAAAATCGTAGAGTGCCTTCATACACACGCGCTTTTGCCTAAGTGGTGACATCTCAGGCATTTTTCCGCTCAACTGTTTTTCATGCCTTTTGAAGTGCGCGCAATCCGGTGTCACTCAGCTCGAGCGCGTAGCTTTGGCTAATGCATAGACGCCATTTTACCGCCCAAGTCATGCACCGAGTGCGCGAAAGCGTCACGCGCTGGCACATTCAGTGTAACAACCCTTAGCGAAAAGTCGTTCAAAATCAGTATACTGAAAGTATACTAATAGTGAACTTAGGGTATGTACTGAAATCGTACTAGTTTCACACTTTTATGAAACAAAATAGTATGCCTTTAGTACACCCCAAGTACATATGTAGTATACCATAAGTGCACCTCGAGTGTACTTTTAGCATACTATAAGTGCACGTTTAGTACACTACATGCATGCTTTTAGTGTACTAAATGTACACTACCAGTACATATATGCGGAGTGTCCCAGATAACTTGCACCAAACTTAAAAAAAAAACAAAAAAAAAAAAACGGAGCGTTCTGCGGGAGTGAAACCAACTGTACACTGTTAGAAAGTCTCTTGCGAAAGTGCACGAAATTGTTTTAGTGCGCCTATTTATTTAATTAAGAGTAACAAGCTAACTTTTGAAATCTTCGTTTAAAAGCCGAGATGTGAAATGGAAAGTTGTAGAGCGCATTAAGAAACACCCAATTAAACCATTTTCAACAAGGTGCACTTTGCATGCTCCTTTTCCCTAGCCTTCAAAAAAACGCCCGCGAAATAGAAAAAAAAAATACCGCGTGACAACTCGCTTCCCCAATCACGGCGTGCGAGCGCGCCGCGAATGTGCGTCCTTTGAAGGCCGGAAAAAAGCACGAAAACGTATTATGTTTCAAACACTTTAATTGGGTGTTTCTCAATGCGCCCTGCAACTTTACAAATGACATCTTGGCCCTTAAAAGAATATTTGAAAGGTTAGCTCATTAATCTTAGTTATTTACATAACCAGGCGCATTAAAAATATCTGTGCACTTTTTCAAGACACTTGCTAACGACAGTTGATTTCACTCCTGCAGAGCCCTCCGGTGTTTTTTTTTTTAAAGTATGGTGCAAGTTATCTGGGACGCCGTGTATGTTGGGCGCTCTGAATGGAAAGAACGGTCTCAAAATGACCAGAAAAATCGGCGCCTGCATTTAAAAAGCTGACTTTTCAAAGGTGTTTCTTTGAACGGCTGTATTCCAACCTGTGAGATTTTATGTTATATATTATAGCTCCATTCTTGTGAAATGTTAAGAAACGCCGTTGACAACTCAATTGATGATGATAATGCAGAGGCGCCACCATCGGGAGATGCACTCTTAAAAATGAGTCAGGAAATGAACGAGGAAATCTTTGGCAGCTCTATTCCTCGTGAGAATGACGTACCGGCGTCTTCTGAAACTGTGTGAGAAAAGCCATAAAGAAGAGGTGTACTGCATTTTTCAACTGAAAGTATGTATGTGTAGCATACAAACATTATGATCAGTGTTCTTCGCGTAATTGATAAGACAGAAATTGAAATCCTACTCATCACTTTATTCAAGTTTCCGAGCCTGCCTCACTGTACACTCTCGTTTTTGATGACGGTATGCCATTACATCCTGCGTAAAAAGAGAAGAGAAAATTACCCTATGCCACTCTATGATATAACATCACATAATTCGCTCAAAGGACCACTATGTGAGGAAGGCACGATAGCAAAAACTTCATCCTGACAAAAGGGCGAGGAAAATCGGACAATGTCGTTTCTGAAAACCTGATACCTGAAAGAAGCTCTAACACAGAGCAAACAAAATGATTGGCATTTTCTTAATGCCTCCTTTTCTTTTGCTGTGAACACACATACAAGTCATACGCTATTACACATTCAGTGATCCGGCTTAATTTATGATAAGCACTTTTTTTATATAACTTCGAGCTTTCAGAGAAAAGATTCAATATAATGGGTCGGACATAAATGGTTGCTATGAACTATCCTATATATTTACACATTATCTGATATCATAAAAGCACTAGAGCAGGGTAGGGCTGTACTGCATCAATTATAAATTTCTAACCAATTAAAAGTTGGCATTTATTTAATTTATTAGTATTGACCATTATTCTTTGACAAAGAATAACTGGGCGAGTTGGTACGTTGGTAGTCTTTCAACTCCATCGAATATTCAGGTCCTTTTAACATTTTCTCATGCTTTTCCTTTTTTTAACTGCTCTGCCTTTTGTAGCGGCTCCTGCCGCCACTAAAAAACGTGACATCTATACTTACTTTATTCACAACACACAATCGCAAACTTGGAAAGCGTGCCGCTTCGGCATACGCAAAGAGATCGTCCGTCTCTACGGCTCGGGCATCAGCACGGGCAAGAAATCATGCTGCTCGCTCTTGTAACGTTTTTCTCGCTCCCGCTTTATGAAACAAATCGTTGGCGAGAGACTGTTGGGACCACACGTCCAGAACGAACATGACCTGTGATTGCTTGAACTGCCGTCAGACTGTATTTGAACGCTCCGCAAAAGCGTCGTCGGGCGACCGTCGTAGGGACGGCGCCCAGGACAGGCCCTCGGCTGGCCCTCGGTTCCGCCGCACGCGAATCTTTCTCACTCTGCGGAGAAAGCCATAAATTTTGAAGATACGCTCTTTTCAAATAACGAAATAATACCGGGTAGAGCATAGTGAGAGTCAAGCATAGCTTAGCAAGTACACGGTACAAGACAAAGTTTGAAACAGCGGCGCACTTCGCAGAAACAAAAGGGACTTCCTCACCTTCGCTTGCACCAGTCGGCCATGACTGTCCGCCACTTGCGGCGCTGCGTCTCACAGCTCTCAGTAATCGCTTGCTATTATTGAACACGGTATTCGTAAGTAAGCTTTATAAAATATCCGCTAAAACGGCTAAAACGTAAAAAGGAAGCGATACTCGAACTCTCCGGAACTCCAACGGCGGCCGAACGGAAACTGATTGCAATAGCGATGGTCTTGCGCAGTTTTCAAAAGTCTCTTCTTTTTGTTCTTTTTTTTTTTTTTAAAGACAAAACTAAGCAAATCAGTATATTAATAATAATAATGTCACTTTATTATATTCGTAAAAATTAACAAAACGTTTAGTCTATCTTAGGTTTTATCTAAACTTTCGGTTTTCTTTTTCAGTGTAAAACCGAAACTATCTCAAGCGATTTCTCCCTTGTCGCCAAGGCTATTTTGATTCATCAGCGCATGCTTGCACCGCTGGTATTTCGGCTTTTCTGGAAGGATCGGCTCTCGCGGCACATAAATAATGAGGGCAACTTCGTGTTTTGAAACAATGAGCGTGCCCATCTTTTTTGACGAGGGAAAGACACGTTAAATTTACGTCGATTTTTTACAGTGTGGAAATCTCGATCGACGGTGTTGTTCGTTGTTGCAGTTGTCAATCTCTTTTCACGTGAATTGAGATGTCTTAGAGTTTTGCAAGATAAATCTACACCATGAAACACTTTCGGTGAAAGCTTGAGGTTGTTACATAAAGGCGCCGATTTCTCCAGCCAATTTCAGAGCGAGCTTTCATTCATAACATCACTTCGCTTACGCGGTTTGGAAGTTGATTTGCGCTGCATGCGACCATGCAAGGTGGAGGATCTTATGTCCCCATTATTAGCCGTGGTTTCTTTTGCCTCCTGTCCTTTTGATTGCTGGAGATGCAGATATCTGAAACAGCGTATAGTTACGCTGAGACCTGCATTACAAAAACACCGGATTATCCTGCAAACGTAATTTGTCTACTAGCCTATGAGGCAGCACGCAAGTGGCGGTGCACTTTGAAAACAAAGTCATGTGCATGCTTTTTCATCAGCAGCATTAAACACTTGGTGCGATTGCCCTCGATCGCCCAGCTTCCGAATAGTGCCAACAGTTTTTTTACAGTAAACTTTTATTCTTCAATAAAGGTAACAAATACAGCTCAGGGAAAATAAAAGCTATCTTTGCAATAAAAGTAGACTGTTCAATTGATAAATATAGTAGAAATGACTAGCTAAAATAATTATTGACAAGTTAGATAACGCTACTTTCCGTGGTGTTCAATGTAGCTAATTTTTCTATTTGTGCTTTTTTTTTAGGCGTAAGTCCATGTTGCATTTGCGACGTAAGTATGCTCTGACAGTGCCGGTCGTTTCCCCGGGGAACTTTTGGACCACGTGGTCTGCAGTGAAATGAGAAATGAAGCATCCCTTTGCCACATTATGTCAGCTATACCCGGTGATATTTTTTAATCAACTGGTTTCAGGAAAACTGGGGGCTCATGTCATGTTGATGCACTTTTCATGTGTGTCGTGCGACTCGGCGGACATTACATGGGTGAATAACCGTGGCAACATCTTTTTAAGAGGGAGCGCTCCTCCAAGCCCCATAGAGAATACACGCGATTTTCTGCCATTTTACGAAAATTCTCATTTAATAACCCTTACACCGATTTTTTCAAACTTTTTTGCTATAAAAAGATTGATTCTTCGTCCAACTATCCCACCGAGCATATTTTTCATAAAAAAATTTATTATATTTTATATTAAATCGTGAAATCGGTCGGAATTGGCTGTTTTGACATGTTTACGTTAGAACGCGTTTTTAAAAACCTGTGAATTTTTAACTACAAATGTGTCTGGTGGGATATCTGCGGAATTTAACACGGAATTCAATTATAGTAAAATTATAGCTGTAAGTACATCCGTTCTTTAACTACATCGAAAAAACTCAACCAAGGTGTTGTGGCTTGTTTTCCTCGTTTGGACGGTCAAGACTAGTTCGACGAGCGCCGCGTGAGGGCGCCACCATTTCGCCACGCACGCTGCTCTGATTTTGTATTACTCCGCGCGCATGCGCTCTTCAGTAACGCGCTTGTGGTGGTCCAGAGACGGCAAGACCCGTCCAGACAGAGTGGTTTTGTTTCTCGGGGTGGGATGTCAGGCGGATAGCTGTGCGTGTTTTCATAACTAGAAAGGCCGTCCTCGCAGCTATGGGTCCAAAGAGGTATAAATATGGCAAGCGAAAGGTCTCGAAGTCGCAAATAGAGTTTGCACGTAAGCGACCCTCTGCTGAAACTACGGATGGTGAGGTTTGAGGTGAGGTTGAGTCATTGTGTCGTCGCGCTGCGAGAACGAATTAACTCGGGGTGTTGAAGATGCCGCTTGGGAAGCCATGCAACAGGCCGGAGTGGAAGAAGCGAGGCGCGCGAAGGAATCTGGCGAGATCGATGCCGAAGGCTATCCGCTTGTTACCGTCGTTGCAGACTGTGCGTGGTCAAAGCGATCGTACAGGCACAAGAACGACGCTCCTTCTGGTACGGTAAGTACTACATTTCTTCCTCTAAAAGGGGCGCGAATTTTGATCGTAGATATAATATACATTTCTTTAGAGTGCGTTCGAAAGAAATCCGACGCATGTTTTTCTCGCCACGAAAATACATTAGTCTCTGTCGCTAGGCTACATTTGGGCGGACGCTGAGCATTTGGCAATGCGTAGTTTATTTTTATGGTGAGATGACCGTGGTTAGAATCCCTCTCTGTTGTATGTGTATTTCTGTGAATGCAAGATTTGTTTCGGCAACTGGGGTGACGATTTCTCACGAAGCACTGGAAACAGTTATGCTTTTTGTGTGCCTGTTTTAGTGACCGCTGTTTTATGTACTATACATTCCGAATATACGCGGTGCCATGCAGTCAGTTCGTCAGACGACGTTTTAGACAGCTCGTTTCTTCGAAGCTGCACTTTTTCAAGGATAAATCGTTCCATCGGAAATAGCCGGCGTTCGTTTCATCGATACACCTTGTGACGTTTCGTCTAGTTTTTCTATTATGTGCGTGCTCGCGCTTGCGAACGTAATTGCGCGTCCGTGTCTGCTTGCGTGTGCGCCTGCATGAGCGAGGATGCTTATGTGCGTGCCCCCCGTGCACATGCGTGTTTTCATGTTTACGCGTGAGTATATATACCTGCGTATCTGTGTGCGTGTTATACGTGCATCTGCGTGCGTGTTTGCACGCGTGGGCGTTTGCCTGCTCATAAGTGCGCGTGCCTGTGCGAGTGCGCGCGTGCACGTGCGTGTGTAATTCGTGCGTACGTGTGCGCGGGTGTGCTTGTGCGTGTGTACGTGAATTTGCATCCGTGCCTGCGCGTGCATCCGCGTATCTGTGTTCGCGCATGCGTATGAGTGCCTTTCGTGCGTGTTTGAGTGGGCGCATGCATACTTGGGCGTACGTGTGCCCAAGTACGCACGTTGTCGGACTTGCGGGAAAGGTTCGAGAAGCTCGAACCTGGTCGAACTCAAACGTCGGCTGGTTCGCGACACCTTTAGTATTCACGTTGCGGACGGTTGGTGATTGGCCGCTGATAACTTCACCGTAACTTTTTGCTTTATGTTTAGCGCCATTTTTTATATTTCTATTCGTGCGATTGTAATCTTTTGCGATTAAACTCTCTGTACCCTTTCCTTGTGACCTATGAAACGATCTCGAACGCCTCGAACAACAGCGACGCTTGCGTTCGTTCTCGGGGCTAGTAGGTAAGGAGGTTACAAGTATTTATATGACGTCAGACTGCCTTTTGATGCCGAGTCACAACACAGAAGTATGGCCACCGAAGGCAAAAGCAGTTATCCCATTGGCGAGTTTGCTTTGTCTTTCAATTTTCACAACTCTCCCGAATCAGTTTTGCTTTATCGTTTGGTGGTCATGTTTGTGGGCGATGACTCAGCACGTGACTAGACCCTATAACCGTTCATGGTGTTTTTCTCTGTTTTTATTTTTTAGATTGAACGATTCTGCTGCAGTGTGGAACGAACTACACGAAAGTGCTCAACCTTCTACGAAGTCTTCCGAGGAGCAGAACGTGCGGGGATCAGGACTATTGGAAGATATGTTCTCAAGTCATGAAAAACTGCCCGGTCGCCAATCATTACAAATTGTCTATGAAATACTATAAGAAACAATCAGTGTCGTGAAAAATTGTATAAAAATACTTTGTTGTGCAGTGCTGGTGGCTAGTTGTGATGAAGTAACGAAGGTATATGCCGGTAGTTTGTGATATATGTATTCGATTATGTATTTATTTTTAAAGTACCTAATATACAGTGTTGTTTTTACTTAACTGGAACGTGTTTTTCTTTTAAAAGAGGGGGAGGCATTTACCTTAGTGCCGTATTCACTCTGCCTTTAGGGGGCTCGGCGAACACTACATGGGAGATCATTGTAGCGATAAGCTGGGTGGGTAAATAACTAAAATCTGCTAATCAAGTTTCCCACGAGCGGGTTTATAGCTCGTGTTGCAATTATATATTTAAAGTCATTAGACGGTAAATAAATTTGGACGTATTGCTAAAACCCAAAGGGATTTTAGGTATCTAGGTTTTCAGTTTTTTTATGGCCAAAACATAATTGGCTCGTTTGGCCACGGGAATCGCAGTACCGCTATTTCTGCATAGTTGAATAAAGCAATCACTCGCTAACACATCGTACAAAATAAATAGCGTGTTAATTGCAAACACAATGGTTATAGTGAGAAATAATATTCCGGAGCGCCTCTCGCGGCACAGATCATTTGACAGTGTTTTATCAATGCCATTTATGTAATACAGTATCGCGAGAAATATATTGTGTAATTAAAAAAATATTTATTATATATTGACAGTGCTACTGGCGAACTCTCCACGCCGGTCCACTTGTAAAGGCGGATTTTGAAGTAATGTCTTGTGATTGTCTTTGTCGCCTCGTGTCCCATGTGTTTGTAGTTGACAAGTGTTTATTTGAATCCACGGTCAGTGCATTCAACCGTACGTTCAGTGCAGTTTCGCTTATTTTGCTCGAATTATTAAATTTGCATTTGTTTTAATTTTCTTCCCTTTAGTTGTGTCTGTGCGCCGCTGTTTTTACTCACATGAACACATATACAGGGTGATCCTCGAATCAGCCGGGACCCCTTCAACCGTCGCCGCGGACCACAGTTTGAGAACCGCTGAACTAAGATGTGCTAAATATCTCGAGTTAATTCCGTGATTCGTCATGTTGCAACTGCTGTTTTAGAGACAATTATTATGGGCGGCTTTATCTTGGCAGTGTACTTTGAAACGAGTTTAAATTTATTCTACTCGGAATTCGTTTGATCGTTTGGAAGAGCAAGGCTGATGGATTTTTACGACTCGTTAGAGCATGAATGAACTGGCTTAGAAATAATTACTGAACAGTGAGAGCGTCTCGTGAATTGGACTATTGGGGAGCGGATCGAAATATAGGGGCCGCTTTGTCTAGATTGTTGTCCACACAGTTGGGTGTTTATTTTGAGAGCATACACGTTGGTTATGCTCTGCAAGAGCCAGATGGGCTCTGCAAGGGCCAGACGAAGATTAAACATTGCGACGGCGAGGACGCAAGCCCCGCGTCGCCGTACGTGACGACGGACGACGTTCTTTCCCACGAACAACGGCAGTGCATCTTCAAACCGAGAGTACTGCGCGTGGTTGCCCGACCGATCCTCGCTTCAAACAACGTGCCCATTCGCGAAGCGAGTTTCTTGGCCGTTGCACGCACCTTACGATGGACCGGAACTGGAGCTACAAGTCGTAGCAGCCAATCCAGCGCATATGAACGTGCCACGCGCCTCGTGCTTCGTTGTGTCTGTCCTAAAGCTGACGTGACGCTCACGCGGCATTGGATTGGCTCCGATAGCTCGTAGGGTCCTCTGCGGTCCATCGTAAGGAGAAACGGAACATACCACGAACCCGGGGAAAAGGAGGGTCGACGAAGAGAAGTAACGAAGGGGAAATAAATAAAAACAAAAACACGCAGAGAAAGAATGAGAGAGAGAGAGAGTGAGGAGACCCGTCCGCGCGCGTGGAAGACCTGCAGTTGTCTGCGCCCGCGTTCACCCGGCAGGCTTTTGCGGGTTGATTTTGCGGGGAGCAGGCGTTTTTTCTTTTTCTTTTTTGTCTCGCCACCGTTAATAGGGTGCCTTCGTACACATTCGCTTGTGCGGAGTGGCGACATCTCGGCGATTTCACTGCCCGACCTTTTTTTTTTATTTATTTATTTAATTTTTTTGTTTATGCAGAGTATACGTGCTTTGGCATCTCTCGGGGGGGGATCGGTGGCCGAGTGGTCTAGCGCACACCAGCTCGGAGCACGTGGAGCGAAAGCTCGCGCTGCAGAACCCAGGGATCCTGAGTTCGAGCCCCACCCCTGCCCGTTTCGATCTGGATGAGCATCGTACCGGCGTGCGGTCGTGTATCACTACTGCGTGATGCACGTTAAAGACCCCAGGCTAGCGGCTGTACCGCACTGGCTAAATTTCTCATCTACAGCTGGGAGACTCGTCGCCCCTGTGAGGCAGACCAAGTTCTAGGCTGTATAAACACACACACAACCCAATTATTATTATTGGCATCTCTCGGTGCGAGCCCGCAATTTTGGCTATAGACGAGCGCGCGAAGACCGCCCTGTTTACAAACACGGTTTTTGCTTTGCCCACACCGGATGTGGGCACTGCGGAATCGCAGCGTCTCGTTTTTGAAGAGAAGCCGCCTCTGCGTGGTGCGCCGTACTCAAGGCAGCGCCACCGCAGAGGGACGGCGTCGGAGCCGCGTGTCGGTGTATGAACTTCGTTTCACGTCATGTGCGAGCGAAGTCAAAGCTAGAAGCGCGAGCCCAAGGCTCCGAGCGTGCCGGCTTCGCACGTGCGCACGTGCACCACAGGCGCTGTTACAAGCAGCATGCTCGCGCTTGTAGCGTTGGCTTCGCTCGCCCATAAGGTGAAACGAACTAGCCTTTTGATACCATATTCCCTCTAGAAGTTAATTTATAAACCGGGTGTTCTTTTTTTTCTTTTTTTTCTTTCTTTCATTAAACTTTCAAGTTGTATGATAAAGCCTCAAAGGCAATACAATGTCTCTGTCAGTTACTTCAAAATATCTGTATTCCTTGGCAGAGTCCTGCCTTTTCCGTGCGGATATATATATACTTCGAAAGTCTGACTGATTATTGAATTCCTGTTGCCCACGAGGATAACAAAGGAATATGTGCAGAGAAAGACGCTTCTTTTGACGCTTACAAAAACAAAGAAAAACGGTTGCAAAACTTGTCCTCGGATCCCTGGAAAAGGTCAAGACCGCTCAAGATTTTACAACTGACAGCCGTCGAATTCGGAGTTGTTCGGATAAATCCGAATTCGCGATAGTTTCACCGGCGAGTGTTTCACGGAGTTTATAGCATTTGTCCGAAAGTTAAAGTCCCTATCTAAACCTAGGTTAGGGCCCACCAGGTCCAATCACAGACCAGTTATAGGCACGTGTGCATTAGCGTGCTTTTCTTATACGCGCGTCGAAGTAATGCATTACGTGACTGGCTCCCGATTGAACCTAACGGGCCGTGGCGTCGGCTGACGACCATCGCAGGACGAGACGAAATCATAGTGCTAAATTCTTCTCGTTGATAAGACTGAAGGATGTGAATGAAATGTACTGTACTTTTTGCTTGGTGGATGTTTTAATGATTTCGCGTACATAGAGCTGACTATCATGTCATGATTCGAGTGGCACCGAAATCCGGCTGGTGGATTGCTGAAATCATCACCTCATCAACCCTCCCGGAACCCGCTAGGAACCCACTTGCCAGTATTCGTTAGACCCACTGTGTCCGACCAAATCCGATCAACTGCCTCGCGCTTCGACACCAAGGCGGTTTTCGTTTGCAGCGTCTAGGCGATCTGAACCGATTATTTTATCTATACTTCAAATGGTGCAGGTGTCAACGATTTGCAGTGTTGTTCAAGATACTCAACAAAAGTATTTAAGACAAGATGCTAAATACCCAAGTGAGAAAGTATTTAGAGTAGTATTCAAGTTACTTTTCCGCCAAACTATTTTGAGTAAAGTGCAAATACTTTGAAAAATAATTGAATTACTTTCGAAGATACTTTATAAGCGCGCGACGAGCTGAAGTTATTACAACTAAATAAAAAAATGGGGGCATCTTGATTATATTAACTTAGCTGAAACGCATATCGTTCGATGACCTCCTAGTGTACACCTCATTTGTCCCCCTAGACACGTGCAAAGGAGAAAGAAAGAACATTTACTCTTAGTACTTCCCCTTTGGGGACAAACTTCTTCGTACGCCGGAAAAGGTATTTGAGATACTGAGTAGAAGATACTAAGTAATGTAGTTAAGATAGAGTGCTAATTACTCTCAATCGAATGTATCTTCAAGATACCGAAATACCGACAAAAGTATCTTAATTACAGTATCTTGATTAGAGTATTTGAGATACGTAGAAGCCTTGCTATTTGCTTGTTTCAAGCGAACCTCCTGCCGTCATATTGCTGGCGACACAGGAGAAAAGGGGTTTACCCGCCCTCTTGTTCAACATACCATAAAATACGCAGTATAATTACGAAATATTTACATATATCTTTACTGACATGCGTATGTACATATACAGAAAGCTGGTGCACAACTGCTGAGGAAACGCACTGGTCGACACTTTTCAATATTTTAAAGATAAAGGTAAAACAAATAAACAGTGGGCGACACCAGTCCAAAATGTATACCTCGGTGAAAAAAAAGTTCCCGTGTGTCTGTGTTTCCCCAAAGCAATTCGAGAGCCAGTTCTGTAAGCTACGGAGGACGCTCGGCGAATGGCGAAGCCATTGATGTGTCTAGACTGAAAAATAGTCGCCGAGGGGACACTCAGAGGCATGACACGGCTGTCGTCTGTCCGTCATAAAGACATCGTTTTTAGAGCGAAACAATAATTCGGATTCGCCATTCGCCGAGCTTCCCCCGCAGATTACAGAGATTGATCCTCAACTTTAGGAAAAGTAGACGCGCAGGAAGTTGTGCGAGGAAAGAAAAAAGGTAGCGAGTGCCGAATATTTGTGATTGCGTGTGCCGGAAAAATATAAAAAGAACCTGAACAATACTTAAAAAATTAAAAATCTCGACCAGCCAGCAGACTTCACTGAGGCCTGCATTTTCATTTTCGGAAATTTCGGCAAACTCCAGTCGTGTGGCTTTAGCCCCATAACTTTTGCAACTGTGAATCCGTGGGCGTCAATCAACGCCAGGCCGCTTCGTCATCCATAGCCCAAAAGCGACGTTCACGGCGCCCACCAGCGTAGCCAAGGTCGCTGTACCGGGGCCACCCGATACGTGATACTTGTCCGCCGCCAGCAGGCCTTTTTTCGTCTTTTTTCTCTCGGTCGAGGCAGGGCCGGCATTTGGAGTGGGCGACCTATGCAGTTGCACCGGGCGCCATTCATAGAGGGGCGCCGAAAGGGCCGCCAGGTCATGCAGGGCTCAAACCTCGAGGGGATAAAATCAAAAACAAAAAACGACCGCATCGCCGTTTGGCATTTCGGCCGCAAAACCAACGACTAAGTTATTGTTATAATTGGCGTCCATCAACCCGCAGCCACCTGCGAATGTTGTTTTACTATAGAGAACCTCTCCCCCGTGAGAATCAAAGCGCCATTGAATGAGTCATGAACGACTGGGCAAGCGGTCACCTAACGCACAGCTCTCAAATTACGAGCGGAGCAAAACCTGACTGGCAAAAAGCGATGGAGCCAGCATGCCGCACTCTTAGCGCAACTTACTAAACGGTGGCGCCAAACCCATCGGCGAGCAAATCAGTGTGTCGGAGCGAGTCACGGGACAAAATAGTATTGGAACGGAGTTTTGCTCTTAGTTATCACGTGCTTCGCTCAGAGTCTCTGATTGGCTCGCAGAAAACGTAGGCTTCACCCTTTGCCAAGTTATTCTGAGCCGAAGAATGACTTCGCTCAGTAGGTCTGAGCGGGGGTAAAATGAACCCGATTACTCCCGACATTCGAGCTGCGCTTTGGGCAACGCTCGCTGTGGAGTCTCTAGCAGTAAGCTGAACGAACCAATGCCCGCTCAGCATCCGGTGAGTCTCTGTGCCCAGAGGCTTCAACCTAACTGAAAATAATATGTGTAAAGAACTTTGGATCCGCAGCTCTTTCTTTTTTTGTGTGTAAGCGACCAGCGACGACTACGGACTTCCAATGCCAATCAGTGTTGCCAACTCAAAATTCAGAAACTCGCCACAAAAATCCCGGAAACCGCGAAAAACATAAATTTATAATGTTGCGCAAGAATGGCCGCATCACAGCAGGCAAACCTGGTGTCCGACATGAAGCTCTAACTCTTGCAGTTCAGTTTCTCGTTTACATTGTTGTGTGGTACGACATTCTTTTTACAAGTTAATGTTGTAAGCGAGAACATGCAATGCAAAACGAAGGACATCGTAGCAACCACCCAGCTGATGAAAGCATGCAGCGATTGCATCGACAATTATCGCGATGTCGGGTACTGCAACTGGCAACTGCGAACGGTCTTCCCGAGAGCATGGGTATTGACAGTGCGACGAAACCGGCCCCTCGACTGCGGCGGAAAAAGCGCCAGTTCTGTTATGAGTGCCAAGACGAGGTTGATGATGTCGAGACAAAATTCAAGCGAGAGTCCTTCTACGAGATGATTCACACCGTGGTTTGATTTTGCGGGGAGCAGGCGTTTTTTTCTTTTTCTGACACCACTCCGCTTGTGCGAAGTGGCGACATCTCGGCGATTTCACTGCCCGACCATTTTGTGTTTTTGTTTGTTTGCATCTGTAAGACGAGCGCGCGAAGACTGCTGTGTTTCCAAACACGCTTGCTTTGCCCACACCGGGTGTGGGCACTGCGGAATCACAGCATCTCGTTTTTGCAGAGAAGAAGCCTCTGCATGTGCGCCGTGCTCAAGGCAGCGCCACCGCAGAGGGATGGCGAGCGAAGTCGAAGCTAGAAGCGCGAGCCCAACGCTCTGAGCGTTCCGGCTTCGCACGTGCGCTAGTGCGCTAAAGGCGCTGTTACAAGCACCCTGCTCGCGCTTGTAGCGTCAGCTTCGCTCACACATAACGTGAAACGAACTAGCCTCTTGATACCATATTCCCTCCCGAAGTTGATTTATATACCGGGTGTTTTTCTTTTTTTTTTTAGTTGCACCAAACGTATTGCATGAAAAATAAAAAAGAATGGCATTAGGATGCTTTCAATTTTGCCTACAGCTTACCCGACTTGGGGGTCACTAAGCACAAGGTTGTTTCTGGAATTAGGTAGCTAATTAACAGAGATATTTAATTATCATTTTAATTAACACTCTAAGACTCGCAAACCATAAAGTAAACCGATTCAGAAGTCAAAGTGAGCTGGTGGATGTTCATCGTGATCGAAGGTAGTCTAATACCCGTGCCACACGGGCAACTCGAATGCCATTTACAACGAATGACATTTGAACGATCTGCCGATCAGCGGGCGACACCCCGGGCGTGGGGCGTTCCACGCGCGACAGGTCGCGAGCCGATTCGTCTGGCATTCGAG
Source organism: Ixodes scapularis (assembly GCF_016920785.2). NCBI lineage: Eukaryota > Metazoa > Arthropoda > Arachnida > Ixodida > Ixodidae > Ixodes > Ixodes scapularis. Next base: position 1,481,809 of record NW_024610108.1, on the reverse strand, counting down.
TTGTCCGTGTGGCACGGATATTAGTGTCTGCATGCGCGCATATAAAGGCGCATAAAGGTAGACGGTCCGTCCACATTTTTCGCTTCCTTCCGTTTTCTCTTTTTCTTTCTTCCATTACACTTTCAGGTTCTATGATAAAGACAATAAAATGTCTCTGTCAGTTACTTCAAAATATCTGTATTCCTTTGCACAGTCCTGCCTTTTGCTTGCGGATACTTTGAAAGTCTGACTGATTATCGAATTCCTGTTGCCCGCGAGGATGACAAAAAAATATGTGCAGAGAAAGGTGTTCCTTTTGACGCTTACAAAAAAAAAAAAAAAAAAAAAAAAACACGGTTTGCAAAACCTGTCCTAGGATCCCTGAAAAAGGTCAGGACTAGGGTGCCTCAATGTCCTTCTGTTTAGGGTGATGCCACCCTTTGTAGTACCCGATGCCGACAGCACGCGCTCACGGTCAAAACACAAATAAACCGACGAAAACAAAATGTCGCCATAGCACAGTCAGCGCCACAAGCGCGTGCAGGGACACGCTCTTTCACGCGTTTCTCAACAAAAAATAAAAATAAACGTGTGTGACAAAATGGCGAGATGCCACCACCCTAAGCAAAGCGCACATGAAGGCACCCTAGTCAGGACCGCTCAAGATTTTACAACTGACAGCCGTCGAATTCGGAGTTGTTCGGATAAATCCGAATTCACGATAGTTTCATCGGCGAGTGTTTAGAGAGTTTATAGCATTTATCCGAAAATTAGAGTGCCTATCTGAACCTAGGTTAGGGTACACCACGTCCAATCACAGACCAGTTATTCGCACGTGTGTATTAGCGTAGTTTTCTTATACGCGCGTCGAAGTAATGTATTACGTGACTGGCTCCTGATTGAACCTGTGGGCCGTAGCGTCGGCTGACGGCCATCGCAGGACGAGGCGAAATCATAGTGATAAATTATTCTCGTTGATAAAACTGAAGGATATGAGTGAGATGGGTACTCTACTTTTTGCTTGGTCGATGGTTCAATGATTTTGCGTACATAGAGCTGACCATCATCTCATGATTCGTGTGGCACCAAAATCCCGGCTGGTAAATTGTGTTATGGAGTCGCCGACGCGCCGACGCTAGAGAGCTCCAAAGTCCAAAGGGACCGAGAACAAGCGTTCGCGCGCGGAGCCCGAGATATAAACATCCGTTGGTCCGCTTCGCGCGTAACCTGAGCGCCCCGTACCAGAGGCGCCTTCCTTTTATTTCGTTTTATATTTAATAAACGAGACGTCAGTCTTCAGTCTGGCTCCGACACGAAAGGTTGTCTGTGTGTGCACTTCGCCAAAGAACACAAAACGAAACAGATGGCTGAAATCCTCACTTTATCAACACGCCTGAACCCACTGGGAACCCGCTTGCCAGTATTTGTTAGACCCACTGTGTCCGACCAAATCCGATCAATTGCCTCGCGCTTCGACACCAAGGCGGTTTTCGTCTGCAGGTTCAAGGCGATCGGAACCGATGATTTTATCTATACTTTATATGGTATAGATATCAGCTATTTGCAGTGTTGTACAAGATACTCGACAAAAAGTATTTAATACAAGATACTAAGTACCCAAGTAACAAAGTATTTAGAGTAGTATTAAAGTTAATTTTGCGCCCAGCTATCTTGAGTTGAGTGCAAATACTTTGAAAAATATTTGAATTACTTTCGAAGATACCTGACAAGCGCGCGACGAGCTGAAGTTATAAAAACTAAATAAAAAAATGGGGCACCCTGATTATCTTAACTTAGCTGAAACGCATATCGTTTGATGATTTCCTAGAGTACACCTCATTTGTCCCCCTAGACACGTGCAGACACGTGCAAAGAAGAAAAACGAACATTTAGAGTTAGTACTTCCTCTTGGGGACAAACTTCTTCATAAGCCGGAAAGAAGTATTTGAGATACTGAGTAGAAGATACCAAGAAATGTAATTAAGAAAGAGTACTAATTACCGTCATTCAAATGTATGTTCAAGGTACCAAAATACCGACAAAATTATCTTAATTACAGTATTTTGAGTTGAGTATTTGAGATACGTGCGATTCGTGCTATTTGCTTATTTCAGGCGAACCTCCTGCCGTCATATTGCTGGCGACACAGGAGAAAAGTGGTCACCCGCCCTCTTGTTCAAAATACCATAAAATAAGTATAATTACGAAACATTTACAGATATCTTTATTGACACGCGCATATACATATATAGAAACTTAGTACATAACTGTTCAGGAAACGCACTTTTTTGTATTAACGTTACCGCCGTCGTTAGCTCGTCGACACTTTTCAATATCTTAAAAATAAAGGTAAAATAAACAGTGGGTGACACCTGTCCAAAATGTGTACCGCGGTAAAAAAAAAAAAAAAAAGTTCTCGTGCGTCTGTGTTTTCCCAAAGCAATTGGGCCAGTCCCTGTAAGCTACGGAGGATGCTCAGCGAATGACGAAGCCATTAATATGTTTAGACTGAAAAATACTTGAACAATACTTAAAAATAAAAAAGTCCACCTGCCAGCAGACTTTATTGGGGCCTGCATTTTTATATTAGGAAACTCCGGCAAACTCCTGTCGTGTGGCCTTTAGCCCCACAACTTTCGCAACTCTGAATCCGTGGGCGTCGAACAACGCAAGGCCGCTTCTTCACCCATGGCCCAAAAGCGACGCTCAGAGCGCCCACCAGAATACCAAGCAAGGTCGCTGTGCCGGGGCCACCCGATACGTGATAGTTGTCGGCCGCTAGCAGGCCTTTTTTCACCGTTTTCTCTCGGTCGAGGAATTTGTGCTGAAAACGAGCAGAGATTTAGAGGATGTTTTTGGACAAAAGCAGGCCTATTCCACTATAGTACCGCAAGATTGAACCGCTTATTATGATCATGGTTAATGCTGTTTCATTGGAGGGGCCATGCAACGATTTTGCTACTTTCACCGAATACTGTTCCGAATAAGTACTTGAGGTTCATTATCGGCGGACAGCGTGTGGCAACCCTCCACAGACCTTGCGTATTAGTGTTCGGTCGTGCCCTAATAAGTGATCGGTGGGCCATTGCCCGTGGGGTCCTGTGCGCCTCGTAACCAAATTGCGAATATCGCGCCTATGGTGGTCGCATGATCACGTGACCTTGCTGCGTGGGGTCACGTAATTACGCAACGACGATTAAACTTGTAGCTCATTGGCGTTGGGCATGAGTATGCTTGCGTGACACTTGTGTTAGTATAGTTGTACAAAGTGCCTGAAATTCGAACTCAAAATCGTTGCAACGCCCCTTTAAACCGCGTGGTAGCAAATTAGTCACGGTCTCCGGTTTTAGCGCACGTGCTCGCCTTCGTCCCTACAATAGGCGAAATAAAAGCCAGTAATTCATTGGGGGATAAGCGAGTTAGGAGAGGGCAGTGCAGCATGTACACGCTCATGGTAGCCAACAGGTAGACCGGAATAACATTTTTGTTTGTTGTTAAAAACATTTTTAATAAGTCTAATAAAGGAAAAATGGAAAGGGAGAACGATGGGTGGCTGCCCCTATTCCGGGTCCCATTGAATTTCTATCGAGGTGCGCGCTGACCGAGACAGAGCGAAAGTTCTTGCGTTCATGGCTTTTATTTTCAGCACTCTAACAATAACAATGTTGAAGACTCGAATAAGTCACTAAGATTATCAAAATGTTTTTCCTGCTTCTCCTGGCTCATGGAAATGTACTTTACCATTTGCGAAAATCAATGCCGCTATTCGCTAGAATGTAATGGGTCTAAAAAAGTAGGCGTAATTTCGTTAAACTGAACAAAATTACGCGTAAACTCCTCTCAATAGTGTTTACGTTTTCTTCTAATTAGCTGCTTAGAACATCTAACGACCTTGCCTTTACAAGAGACGAGCGATTTTATGAGAAAGGGCAACTCGGAAAGATACAAGCTTACGTCCACAGTCAAGGCGATCAAGTTCCGCTCCTTCGCACGCTTTATTGCACGTGGCAGCGCCTTGTTGAAGAACCGCACTTCGGGGTCAACTGACTTCTTTCGGAGTTGCGGTATCAGCTTGTAGCAGAACACGAAATCTGCCCTTTGCCTGAGCCATAGGAGCAATTCCTGAAAAGCAAAGTCCAGATGCTAGCAGCGCTTTGCAAAAACGCGCACACTAATTGGATCATTGGAAAATTGTAATAGTATTTCTCCATAAAAAGGACACAAAAATATAAAATTTAGCCCAAATATGTAGATACGTCATGTTTTCCTTTCGGAACTATACCCATTTTCACCTCAAGAAAAAAAAACAAGTTTTGCGCAGTGTTCATACGCGGCGCGAAGTAGTTCTTACGGAATTCGGTTGTCGGAGGAAAAAGCGGTGCTTTTGGCGTTTAGAACGCGTACGTCTTGATGAGATAACATATATCTAATCTAAATTTAACCTATATATATCTTTATTATAAGCATGGAGGGGGCAGTTAGTAGTGCTCCGCGAAGAGCCGGACTTTTTTTACTACGTAAAAAAGGTCCTTGAGGTGAAAACGGGTATAGTATAAAACTAAAATAAAAAGACCTCGAGATAGTTGCATGACTTTCGTTTTACTCAACGAACTTTGTTGTTTGCTTCAGACGACTATTAATAGTGTCCACAAAAAAAGAGAAAAAAACGGCTTTACTACGGTTGATCGAACGTCGTTTTATCGAGGCTCATTTTAGCGAAAGGGGTACGGTTTATCGAAGCACGGTTTAGCGAAAATGGATACGTTTTATCGAGGCCTCCGTTCCAGAAATCCTGCTTGTAGGCGGCGGCGAGCTAGGCTTCCAAACAGACCGCGCTTCGTGCGGTCACCCCTCGCTGTCGATCGGGAGCGTGGATCGCCAAGGGTTGGTTAGGGTTCGGCAAGCTACCGGCATAGCCATTTTCTCTAAACGGCGATCCGATTTACTGTTGTCGCCAAAACGGCGTTCGCTAAAAGGAGCTTCGCTAAACCGCACTTCTCCGAAAATCAGCATATGTTTCTCCATAGTTTACTACCATTCTGGCATATACTTACCACGACTTCTTTCACCACTGCTGACCCCCTGTCGCCATTCTGCAGGTTGTTTCCTCCGGGTCCATATCATAAGAGCGAATGACATTTTAGCGAACGGCGACATTTGAGCGAATGGTCGTTTTAGCGAATAACGGGGGCGCGCGTTAACCCATCCGTCGCGCTGCGCTTTACGCCGCTACGCGGCGACAGTCTGCGGCAACTCATTACAAAAATATTAACTCACTTAGCCCAACCGAAAACGCCGCTTCGCGGCGTCCGACTATTCGCTAAAGTGTCGTTCGATGAAACGTGGGCGTTCGCTAAAACGTCATTCGATCAAGTGAGTGCCTCCCGTTTCCTCCTATGTAGAGTGCCGCAAAATCCAACTTTTTGAGAGGCAACCCGTCGATGTACTCCTTGAGAGCCTGAACCGTCGCTCCCGACAAGCTAAATGTGCACACTTGTATGCGCTCATCTAAAAACAAACGGTCGCGGCAAAGCCATTTCACTTGGCTGCTCCCGAAGATTGCGCCTTTCATCTTCGTCCGGACCTCAATGACATGTTCTAAACCTCACTTCTCTGTATGCCAGGGTCGAACGCTAGAGCACGTCTTTTGAAAGCAATACACCACAAGTCTTTTTTACGGAACGTGCAGATGGTCTCCACCGGAAAAGAAAATTGTGGGGGAGCGGTTATTTGTACGTATTTTACTTGTTTTGATGTCTAGCATTCAACAATGCTGCGGAATGAACACCGTGAAAACTAACACCAAACAAAAACTAACCCAAAACAAACAAAAGAGCCAAAACCCGTGCAAACTCCGCGCGAGGTCTTTCCTTCTGTTTTTACTTTGCGCACGCGACCCAACGCTGCCCGGTGCCGCCAGCTCCCTGCAGACGGACTTTGCAGGCACTGAAAGTGAAGGGAAACAAAAGGAGACAGACGCGCGCGTCTCCAACCGAGAAAAAGGAGGCAGGAGACTTTGAAGTTGAAGTTGAGCGCAGACGTCTCTGTCGAAGAGCGGGGGAGCGGGCCCCGGACGGACGAGTTCACGCGAAGTTGGAGGGGAGGAAGGCGAAAGCAAATTCGCGCAACCTGCCGATCGCGGCATTTGCACCCGCAAATGAATGGGCTTGCCAACTTTATAGCAAGACTTCACACCCAGTGAACCGAGCAAGTTAACCAGTTGATAAAAAAAGTGAAATATACAAAGTAAAATATTTTGCTCCGCGAAAGCGGTCGGTTTTGTACTAACAGCGACAAAGCGCATTTACTACGGCTGATCGAACGCCTTTATATCGAGGCTCATTTTAGCGAAAATGGTACGGTTTGTCGAAGCACGGTTTAGCGAGAGGTGTACGTTTTATCGAGGCCTCCGTTTGAGAACTGTTGTTTGTAGCGGCGGCAAGCTAGGCTTCCAATCAGACCGCGCTTGGCGCGCGCGCCCCTCACTGTCGCTGGGGGAAAATTTAATATAATCTCAAGCTTCAGCGTGCACTACCAATAGTTCACCGCCAAGGGTTCGGCAATCTAGGCTAATGAATCCGGGGGATATCGGAAACGGCTCGCCGGCTGCCGCTATTTTCTCTAAACTGCGATTGGATGAACTGATATCGATAAAACGGCGTTCGCTAAAGGGAGCTCTTCTAAACCGCATGCCTCCGCGACAAAACGGTAATCCGCGTAGGTAAGAGCGACGTTGAAATGCGCACATCTCTGTCCATTTGGGCTGTTGGCGTTTCATGTCATTGCCAATGGGCGACGCAGCGCAGGTAATGCTAACTGCCCCGTGCCGCGCGCTTTTTTTTTTTTTTTTTTTTCATTTCTTTCCGATTTTTTGAGGTGTGCGTGTGCTGCTTGTGTTGCTTGAAAAGTATGCCAATTATTGAGATTCTAAAAGCAAACGTCTCGCAAGATGAGGTAATCGGATAACACTGACATTATGTCAATGTGATAACCTTTATCTCCCTAGGTTTACCCCCGAAATTCCCAAAACGTCCTAGTACTTACACAAGATAATGACTTCGGAAGGCATTTTAGGTATGCTTTGCAACTTTTTCTTTTACTTTACGAGCCACCTTGCGGATGTTAGTTTGGAACAATACAGGGGCGTGAACTCCAAAACGCCAAGTGATCAAGCGACAAATGCCTAACGTATAAATGCGGAAAAAGATATAAAAGTATGTCGTGCTAAAAAAAAAAAAAAAAATCGTTTGTTTAAAGGTAACTTAAATCGATACATGGGGATTTAATTACCCATGCGTAATTTGTTCGGGAAATTCATAATCTCGCGAAGAGAGTTTGTGCAATAAGAATTGTTTTTTTTGTTTGTTTTTTTATTTCCGCAGTTCAATATTGTAGCTTATCATCATGTATGTCAGCATAAATGACATTCACCAACCAAAACAAAATCACCCTTTATTCCAACACATTGCTACATGTTAAAAAAAAAAATATATATATATATATATATATATATATATATATTTAGATCTCGAAAACAATTATAGCAAACAACGAAGACAATATTTATTTTATTTAATCTACGCGCTTCAATATGCTTTGCACAATGGGGAAGGGGCATATGCTAGAGGGTGTTCTCAGATAAGAACGGCCGACCATATCCGGTGACCATTTTTAATTTTGACTAGAAAAATGCATCTTGCTGTCTCAATGCCCAGGAAAACGGAACCGGTCGTTGTTTTGTTGGTTTCTTTTCTTTTTTTTTTTGTTTGTGTGTGTGTGTCTGGGGGGGGGGGGGGTGGGAGAGGAGTTGCCTTCAAGAAAAAAGTCAGAAACACCTGCTCAATCTGAAGCGTTGTTTGCGGATTTCAAAACATTGGCATTTCAGGGAACTTTCCCCCAAAATGTGTTGTGGCTACTGGCCCACAAATATTTACCGACAAAGTAAGTATGAGAATGGTTGAGCCAAAATATTTATCACGAAGTGTCGACGTCGTTATTTTGAAATAAGAAATCGCACAGACGACTGCACATTGAGCCATTCTGCCTAATACCCGTGCCACACGGGCAACTTGAATGCCATTTACAACGAATGAGATTTGTGTGATCGGAGAATCAGCTCGCACTCTGTCGCGCGTGGAATGCGCCACGCCCGGAGTGTCGCCCGCTCATTGGCCGTTCGCTCAAATTTCATTCGTTGTAAATGGCATTTGAGTTGCCCGTGTGGCACGGGTATGAGTTTCATCTTTTTTTCTCCGCATTTATTGAAGACAGGATTTTCAAACTTTGTCAGCGTGTTGTCCTCTATTTGGCTAATCTTCGTGATAAATATTTTTGTCCTGGTTAGAGGCAAAAGTTCCCGAAAAACGCCCAAATAAAGGCATTTTCCTAAATGTGCATAATTTTGAAAATCAATTTAAAAAGAAAAGGCTATCTTCGATTTTTTTTAAACTCTTCCAAGTTAACGCCAATGATATGCACTAACAGGATGTGCAAAAACACGTTGCATTATTTGTGTGGCTTTGAAGTTACAAAGCAAGAAACTGACTAAATGGAGGCTACCGCGGTTGCCATGAATGAGGCCTGTGCATACGCCTAGTTGACAATTTTATTATTTTTACACAGCGTAAAACTGCTCCCGGGTGGTCAGATTGACAGCACAGAGGTGGAGGGTACTTTTGAAGTGATAATTCGTGATACGTCTTTTTTAGGGGCGAACCTCCTTAGGGGCTAGCCATGTCCGTATGTCCGTCCGCCGTCGGGTGCACGTGCTCCTGCTCCTGAGCTCACGCGCTCACGAGCACGTGAGCACGTGCTCGTGTAGGGAAAAAAAAAAAACGCATCTCCACGTGGTGAATGATGTTGATGGGGGCGAAGCTCTGGTGGTGGTAGTCTGCGTAGACCATAGAGATCGTACATACTAACTCTAGAGGAAAAGGTCCGCCCTTTTCCCATGCATTCTGGCTGCCGCAAGCGGCGGAGCATGCAGGCAGACCCTCGGGGTCCCACACATTGTTACCAACTGCCTTCGATTTCGCGAATATAATTATATCATCAGAGCAGTGTCATGAACTTCAACAATCCACGAACTTACCGGTGGAAAGATATTCGCGTTCCTTTCGAAGCTTTCTTTTTGCATAGCGCGGAGATGTACGGCCTCGTATCAACGCTAAACTAAACCAGATAACCGTCCTCCCAGGCGGGGCGCGAGTGGGCGCGCCTCAGGAATACGAAACCAAGCAAACACCAGATTTCCTAGATTTCAACAGAAGGGAAGTTAATGCAGCGTAATGAGTATACTGCTTTTTATAAGCGTTAGAATAGCTCAGAATTTAGTTTACAACGTTAAATTATCACTGTTTATATTGCTGAGAGTTTTCAGTTTTCACGATTACCATTGCGACTGCCGTCATTGGTTTCTTTCTCTCATGTTCTGTCGCTCTCTTTCGTGATCTTTCACTCGGGACCCAGGATGTAGGCCCTTGATGTAGGCGCGCGGGATTTGCCACTCCTCCTCACCCACCTTTACCCCACCTGGCGTAGACAATGAGCCATGTCAGAAAGAGAATGTGTGGTATCGAACGTGGTTATATACGCCTTTGAGCATTTGATGGCAGCGTGACATGGATGAAAACGAGCGAAAGGCTTTGCATGCTGCGGCTCAGCGTCTACGCAGACAAGCACCACCAGATCTTCGCCTCAATCAACATCATTTACTACGTGGAGATGCGGTTGTTTTTTGTCCTTATTATTAGTACAAGAGTCACAAAAATGCGCAGAAGCTGGAGCAATCGCGAGACGCTAGCCTGTCGCACGCTTCGCAGGGCCCGCTTTCTACAGCGGGCGTGTAGCCTTTGTGCGCACGCCACGTAGGGGAAACGATCGGTGCGGCTCCGATAGGATAGGGCGCCGTACAACGGGGGCACCTTCGCGCGGCAATAGGGCCTCGTGGTGGGCCGCACACCACACACCGCGAAGAGAATAAAAAGAAAAAAAAAGAAAGACTTTCGTTTGCTTGAGACTTTTTATGCTCCCTTTTCATCACATTTCTGTCTTAGACTCACTGTAGCCGCTTCGCACTAGACTGCCAGCAGGCCTGGGTGGAATCGTGCCTTTATTGTCCGAGTGGCTTGTTTGCAGACGCTATCGTTCTTGCTACCAGCAATTCGTGTCGCAGTGGGTTGATGCATGTATACACTGTCAGCAGTGCCAGAATTGAATTCCAGGCACGGGATAGAGGGAATCCCAGGCTGTGGTTTTCATTTCAACTGAACTCCTGAAAGTCAGCCCTTGCGAACCAATGCCTCATTGGGTAATTTGGTGCTGAGGACGTCCTCCATATCTGACGCACATTTGATATCTGATGTAGCCGGCCCTCGAAGGTTGTAAACAGTTCCATCATGGTGCTTTACGAGGCCTCCAATCCCATCGCAGGCGTTCTTACCTCCCAGTAGCGGAAACTTGTTACTTGGCCGACAGGTACTCGGTCTTAGCGAGCTCATGAAGTTCGTACCTATTTTTGAAGTAGCTTGCTCCGCCGTCACTGACCTAGATAAAATGTGCGTAGAAAGGAGCAACGTCCTCAGCCACTCGTGAATTTTCCCAAGGCCGTAGCATGTGCGGGAGGAATCGTGGCTGGTATCACCACTGATCGGAGCGCAGCTACAAGCCCCTTTTTTGGTTGTCACTACGCATGACGTCGCTTGTGAATATATTCTCTAATAATATATGGCAACCGAAGAGTTTGTGCCCTCTAATGGTTTCGCCTCCCCTCCTTTTTCACCAATCAACGCACTCCTTCTTGTGACGTGATCCTCTGGGTGACTAATTAATCAAGAACGCGAAGGATGCAGCTAAACTGCCTAAAACGTGGACTGGAAGGAAAATACGACGTTTCGGGCAAACGTCCTTCAAGTGATAGTTACGAAACACGGTGAGGAACAAGGAAAGGGTTGTATACGTCACAAGAAAAGGGGGCTATGCTTCTTACTCACCGATTTTTTGTTTCTTTCAAGAAGATGGGCGTCCACCCGAAACTTCGTGTATTCCTTCCCGTCCACGTCCTGTTTATTGTTGCACAATATATCTTTTGTGATTACGTGCCCAAGCTCATTGTTCTCGGCAGCCCCATTCTCTTACACGCTGAGATAAACATCTGCTATCGGAGCCACTTCGGTTGATTCCTTTGCTTGGCGTACACGCCGACTACTGGAAACGTACCCTGCGAAGCGTGCGACAGGCTAGCGTCTCTGGATTGCTCCGGGTCATGCGGATTTTTTTTTTTTTTTAAATCTTGTACAAAGAAAACATGACTTGCTCAAAATTATCACTTAGAAACTATCGCCCACCCGAGCGCTGTCCATCTGACCACCCCGGAGCACTTTTACGGGCTGTAAAAATTATGAACTTGTCAACTACGGGTATGTATAATACACGCAAACAATGCAATGATATTTTTGCTCATCATGTTCATAGATATCATTGGCGTTAATTTGGAAGAGTTAAAAATATCTAAGATAGCAATTTTTTTAATTGATTTGCAAAAGTATGCATATTTAGTAAAATGCCTCCATTTAAGCGTTTCTCGTAAACTTTTCTTGCTAATCAGGACAACAATATTTATAGTCAGATAGAGGACAACACGCTAGCAAAGTTTGAAAATCCGGGCTTGAATAAATGCGGAGAAAAAAGAAAAGTTAAAACTTAGGCAGTATGGCTCAATGTGCCGTCGTCTGTGCGATTTTCTATTTCAAAATAACGACGTCAATACGTTGTGATAAATAATTTAGGTCAACCATCCCCATAGAGGCCAGTAGCCACAGCACATTTTGGGGGAGAGCTGCCTGAAATGCCAATTTTGCGAAATCCACAAACAACGCTTCAGATTGAGCAGGTGTTTCTGACTTTTTTTCTTGAAGGCAAGTTTGCTTTTTCCTAAAACAAAGACCGATTCCGTTTTTCGGGGCATTGAGGCAGCAAGATGCATTTTTCTGGTCGAAATTAAAAACTGTCGCCGGACACGGTCGGCCGTTCTTATCTGAAGACGGAGTCGTCTTAGAGAAAACTGCCGCGGCATAACATAACACAACTGCGTGTATATTTGACAAACAAATATCAGTAAGCTAGGTGGCCTCTGTACGTTTTATTTATGTAGAATACGCATGCACCATCACATTTTATTGCGTTCTTTTAGTGGGTAGAGGAAAATCGGACCCTTCACGTAACATATTTTAGTAGCTTTACTTTTTCGAGTACAAAAGAGGGATCTTAGTAGTCGAGGAGAAGTAATCAAACTTAGGAACGACTATAGAGACACGACAAGAAATGTAGAAACGAAAACTGGTGGTCAGTCAAGTGCAAAACAAGCACCCAGGAGATTTTATTCACATTGCACGGTCGCATTTTAATATTGCAATTATGAAATTCATCTAAATTTGGAAAATTGACGCAAGTGGAAAACGTTCTCGAATGAAAGAACGCATGTTCTTCCTGTCCTCACTCAGAATACTGTAGCGGGACTTCGTCCTTCCTCCAAAACACCAACACAGTGAAGACGATAACGAGTTGATGTTTGAAAGGCCTGCGCATAGAATGATAACATCATGTCCCTTGATTGCAGATTAGCGCAGTCTTCAGGCACGAAACCGCCAAAGTTGAAGCACTGGAGGCGGTCACAAACTGGAGTCGATAAGACTGTTTGCCGAGCCGACCAAGTCTTGCGCTAGGATGTATAAATAGCAGATTGGTTAAAAGCAGAGTCAATAATTATGTTCAATGCAGGACACCAAGTAACAATTGCGAGCTTTCATGAAAATTTCAAACTAGCTAATGATAGCGACGTACATCGTCCCTAGAACACATCCGAATCTGGAAGCAATCTGTTTACAATAGATGTTATACGTCTATTCAGTGTGTGGTTCGCACCAACCTGAAGTACACAAAGTGACTCTCAGTTGATCGTGGCAATCGCACGATTTTGATAAAGTGAAAATGTACATCACTTGCGACAGAAATCATAACTGAATGGAGACGTCATAAAAAAAAGTTCTTACCTCTTGATTTTGCTTCTCTTCGGGAAGGCTAGCCGACTGACATATCGCGACTGAAAAGTCTTGGCCTTCTCAACCAATAACGACCAAAACAAAGCGGTCGTGCGCGAACAGCCGTCACCGCCGGACGGACAACATATCGGCGTTCAGAGTTCTGCGAATCCTCCGGAGAAGTCACTCCCCGCGAACATTCACCGACCGCACTCCTCACCCCTCTAGCCCCTCAGGGCGACTGCCGACCGCGGCCCGCCCGCCGCCGCCGCCGTGAGCCACTCGGCACGAGTCTCACAAACCCGCCAATCCGCTGCGAGCATGGAATGCGACGTCATCACGTGTCGTTTACGTCACCCTACCGAAGGAGACGTGAAGCGCCGTCCGCGAATTTCTCGGGGCACGGAAGCACTGTGAAGGCTGTCACTAGCGGCGTTTTGGTTGCGTTTCGACTACACTGAAGGAAATGCAACTGTAACGAACCAAAATGTGGTTTACGTTCTTTCCCGAGGAGTTTTAAGGGACACGAGCTCTCATTTCGCTGCTAGACCCAGATACGTTACGCACTCATTCGCCTCGGAGGGAGAGCGCCTTTTCACGCCTTCGACGCGCGCGCCATCTGGATGCTTGAAAAGTTCCTATCGGAGATGAAATTCGAGGAGCGCTCCCTCTTAAGTAATTAAAATCCGTAAATTTACTTTTTTTATTATTGCTGTTTTAGAGGCAGTCGTTATTGGAGCCTACCACAATCAAAACTATTCACAAACAACAAGGGGCTTTAAGATATTTATTTATCAAATTCGCACTTTTTCCCTCGATTCAAGAACCACGCGCGGCAGGGGCGGGCAAAGTGAAGAGTGAAATTAGCAGTTTTGACATGGCATATCGGTGATGGCATGTTTGTTTGTGTTAGTGAGAACTTCTCATACTGGAGTTCTATGCATTATTTAATTTTCTAGTGAAGTTACAACCCTCATAAAGTGCTGTCGCATTCAGCATGAACGAAGTTGCACTCTTTTGAAAGCGTGCCTTTGGTGAATGCTCCAGCATCATACTTCCAACGGTTCGACTGAAGGGAATACGTAAGAATAGCATCCCGCGCTCTGTCCAGTGCGCTGTTTTTAATCAGGCGACGAAAGGCAGAGTTTTAGCTATGAATAACCCAAAACTCGTCACCTTTTCGCAAATTGTTTCAGTTGGGCTAGGGTTTATTCATAGCCCCTTTAAAATTGAAAATTCAACATGGTCAGTTACACTGCCAAATAAAGAAGCTAATTAGACAACGTACTGTGACGTTTATTTACTCATCTAATGTCCACCGAGCCCCACAAATATTCTGTGAAAACGGCATCGGCCTATCTATCGCGTTTTTAGTTTGTTGATGTTAAAAATCGCACTATATATATATATATATATATATATATATATATATATATATATATATATATATATACCCGTTATTATAATTTGAGTACACCGACTGCAAGCACTGAAAGTAGACCTTTAGTATACTTAAGTGCACTTTCGGTATACTGATTTTGAACTACTTTTTAACGTGGGCAGTACGATTCTACTACATGTACTAGTTTTGTACGGACGAGTATACTTTCAGTCCACCGCCATTTTTACTGGAAGTATACTTTAAGTACACTTAAAGTATACAATCAGTACAACGACCGCACTGAAAGTATAATTTTAGTATACTTCAGTGCACTTCGAGTGTACTGATTTTGAACGACTTTTCGCTAAGGGAATGGATGTCTTCACCCTGAGACAGACAGACATGCAGGCACCCTACAAAATCGAATGTCACAGCGCCGCCTGGATAGTGCTGCCAGCATAACATGCTCGCGTCTTGTGGACGCGCTCGCGCCCCCTGCCCGAGAGCAACGGGTCTATGGAAGTCCTTCACCAGCTCGCCTGTGTTTTTAAAGTGTTATAACGGAATGAACGGTATTGTAGACTGCAAAACGATTTAATAAAAACTTTGTGAAATAATTTGATACAAGAGGGCTATATTCGCGTCCGTTTTCAGGCTTCTTTCAAACGTATTTTATTTTGATCCACACGTCTGGCTTGTTGCTGTCACATCGTGTTTCTAGGGGTCCTCCTTTCTCGTTTCCACGCCGGGATCCAACATCGGGGGTCGAAGTCGAGACCCCATCCGGTCGAGTCGGGGAGGCTCTCCTTACGGGTCTTTGCCGCCAGCGTATTTGCTTACACTCCCGAGCTCAAAATCCTTGCGCCCTCGCACATTTTGTGAATGTTGTCATGATCCTCTGTTATGCGTCTAGCCATCGTGGAGGGGTGCGTTGGCGTGATGCGCTTGTAATCGGAGGGTGTGCCGCGGTGCAAGCCGAGTTGGTTGAATTGAAATCGACGTCAATCGCAGCAAATTGTTCGTGAAAAAAAAAAAAAAGAGCTATCGTGCGGCAGCTTGGCGGCAATCCGGTGTGCCTTGCGGGGTAAATCCGGAAATGATGTAGGTTTGATTGTTCATGTTGGTGATGACTTAAGTGACAACGTACGGTCCGTGGGAAAGCAGGCCAAGTTTCGAGGTATAGAAGGCCGTTCGTGTACCGTACCCTGTCCCTGACGCTGTATGGAGCTGGTCGATGTTTTGCATCGTAGGAACGCTTCATGCCGTGAAGGTAAGCGAGGTTTGCGTTTGCAGCGTCGCAGTTCGCGCGGACGTCGCCGACCTCGTCAGGAAGCGGGGAAAATTCCATTGGTCGACGTGGGACAAAGTTGAACAGGAGTTCGAACGGTGATGTCTGGAGTCCGGCGTACGGCTGCTGGTTCGCTTGAAAGCTGGTTGCCTGGAGGTAATCGCTCCAATGGTTGATGTCGCCGTTGACGTTCTTTCGAGCAGACATGGAAGGATTTTTTCGTTGGCGCGTTCGACAAAGTCGTTAGCTTCGGGAGCGTAAAGTACTGTTAGGGATGCTCTGAATGTGCCTGTCGGCGAAGCAAAGCCGAACGAGAGGTTAGGACCCTGTCGTTGTCGGTAATGACGGCTTGCGGCGTACCAAATGAGAGTACGAGTTCTATGAATCGAAGGACGTGCTCGGTCGACTTGTTAGGCACGGGGCACGCGACAAGCACGTGGTGAGGTGGAACGCGGTGATAAAATACCTGTTGTCGTCGGTCCTCGTCTTGCGGAGGATCTCGCGCCACGGCTGCCAGCCTGCGACATATTCTCTTCCAAACGAGAATAAACAAGACGCCGAAGTACCTAACGGATGCACTGTTCACCAGCGAAGGCAATGTCCAGAAAAAAATTAAATAAAAAAGTGTGTTCCTTTGTATGGTATTTGCATCTTGTTTTCCAAATTCAAATGACTCCTTTCTTTCTCCCCCTCACTCTCTAATTTACACGCCCCCCTCTCCTCCCTCTTCCGCGCCACGCCGCCGCCGATCCGTTGATCCCCGCGCCGTCCATACGCCGCCGCCGGAGGTACAAATACCGGCGCGCCGCCGATTTCGGACCGGCGCTCAGGTCTAAGTGGAAGGTACAGGCCACCACCACTACAGTAACCAGGGGGGCAAAGGTGGGTGAGGAGGAGTGGCAAATCCCGCGCGCCGACATCCTGGGTCCCGAGTGAAAGATCGCGAAAGAGAGCGACAGAACACGAGAGAAAGAAAGCAACGTTGCCATGGGAAACGCGAAGAGTGAAAACTCTCAGCAATATAAACAGTGATAATTTAACGTTGTAAACTAAATTATGAGCTATTCTAACGCTTATAAAAAGCAATAAACTCATTACGCTGCATTACCTTCCCTTCTGTCGAAATCTCGGAAATCTGGTGGTTGCGCAGTTTCGTATTCCTCAACCGCGCCCAGCCGCGCCCCACCGGCGTAGCCGGGTATATGGTTTAGTTTAGCGTTAACGCGAGGGCGTACATCTGCGCGCTATGCAAAAAGAAAGCTTCGAAAGGAACGCGAATATCTTTCCACCGGTAAGTTCGTGGATAGTTCAAGTTCACGAAACTGCTCTGATGATGTAACCGTGTTTGGGACCCCGAGGGTCTGCCTGCATGATCCGCCGCTTGCGGCAGCCAGAATGTATGGGAAAATGGCGGACCTTTTCCTCTAGAGTTAGTATGTATGATCTCTATGACAGTAACACCACCTAGATCTAAAGCCGCAGCGCTTCCCTCTCTTCCTTCAAGGAGCGTCGGCGTGAGTAGGCTGAACTGGTAGTGCGCTTCTCCGCTAGGCTCCCCTTGACAGTTGGCTTCTTTGCAACGCACGTTCTCTTTTACTTTCTCTTTCCCTCTACGCTTCCACGCTTGACGCGGCGCAAACAAAAAACAAAATAGGCGCCACGGCGTCGCGTTTTTTTTTTTTCTTTTTTCTTTTTCTCCTCGACGGTCGTCCGTCGCGTTCCTTTTTTGACGGCTTTTTTAGCTGCTCCTGGGAGTTGGGTCACGTGACAATAAGGCCTTAGGAATCAATTAGAACAACTGTAGAAGCGAGTAGGTTTTTGAACGCCGAGGGTCGAAAGTTCAGCTCTCGAGTAAGATCGAGCACATTTTGGAATACAACACAACTGCGGCCTGTTGTGTGTACGTCATGGTGAACGTGAACGTTGCTTTTCGATTGTCGTAGCTGTCATTCCCTACAGATGTTGTTTATCCGCGCGCTTTGACGAAAAGCTGGATGTAAAACTGTCCATATTTGAGTTTCTGCAAGGATGACTAGGAAAGCGTGGACTATACACAGAATCGATGGGAAGATCTCGCTCCTTGACGGCATGGCAGGGTGAGAACTTTTTGATTTTTATGATCGTGGTTTCGTTTCTTGTTTTTACTTTTTCGCTGAATGCATGCTTGGGAGTGATTTGGTTGCGGCCTGTAGCAACATATTCAATTGCTGGCGCTACTTGTAGATGCAGAACTAAATAGAAATGACTTGATTTATGAGTTCAGGTTGGAATGTTTTCGCAAGGTATGCAAGTGATAAGTTATAGCGGTTGCAAGCACACATCAATTAAAAAAAACAAAAAAACAACAACAGAAGTACATTGTGTCGTTTCTGCGTAACCTCATCGGAGCGCAGAAATGATCCGCTACAACTAACTAGTACGACCTATATTTTAGCGGGTCTCTGTGCTGTAGTTTGCAGTGCACGCAAGCCGGAATATGGTTCATTGATCAGTTTACTTATCCATACACGAGAGCCATATACTAACAATTCAGCTGGAGCCCCTACAGGCTCCCCAAGGAATCCCAGCACACACCAGGAAGCTCTATGGAGCATATTATAATTTTTATTATTAGTTATTATTTTCTGTACCTGGTTTGATGTGCTCATGCAATAAGCATTATTATTATTATTATTATTATTATAGCGCATCCGGAACATCAAATTCAAGAATAATTTTGATGTTTGTGATCCAAAATACCAGATCGAAACACTGCCATTGTTTTTTCTCAAATACGGAACTGCTTCAGCTTAAAGAAGATCATTTTTTCTTTTTATAATAGTTTTTGATTACATTATCTTTCTTTGGATTAATATGATTTCATCCTTCTTCGTTCTGTTTCCCACAGAAGCGGTGAAATACTCATCCCGGATACTGCTTTGATGAACTCGGGCTACTGTACGGCCTCCATGGAACAAGCTGAAAACTGACACCTTAGAAAAGTGCTTTGGAATGTATAGGCAACTGGCTTACTTCTAATATCACGTGTCTACAAGGCAGATTTACGAAGATGAAAACAAAACACTGCTGTGGAGCACAGTGTCAACAATCACTACAGCTAGCAAGGATGGAAACTAGAAAGATCTTCCCAAGGGATCGGATACTTTACGCTTTACCTGCAACGTGGTATACCTGCAATGTGGCCCTGGGCTGTAAAAAATAAGACACAGCCTCCCGGCCTTGGGCTATATGGCCAGCCGTGCAGTCTACACCACCTTGAAATACCTAAGGGGCGAAAAATGCAAGACCGCATCGACAGCACGAAACAAGTTGGCTACAGTTTGCTTGCACAGGAAGACTGAGCTGGTGTAAATGCTGTAGAACACAACTATGTTGTTCACCAATTGGTGATGCCTAGCCAGAGCCTACTTGTTACATGTCTCATAATGACTCGCCAAAAAAAAAAAGACTTCCGACTGTTAAAATTAACATACGAGTGAGCTCATTTTAAAACACGTGTTGTTGTCGCAAGAAACTGCACAAGCATTTTCTTGCGACATGTTTGCAGCGAAATGAATGTTTGCATTAATGCCATGAATGCCAAACAGAAGAAATGAAAAGCTGAAACTCGATCAAAGACACTCGCTGCCAACCGTCACGGATGTCAAGAAGCGAACTCGGACCAAGGAAGAGTATGTCTGACGCCTGTGATAATGAACCCATCGTGAGTTCGAGCTGAAGCATGCGTTGGACTACAGTGAAAACATTCAACTGAGAAACCTTTGTTGCAAGATGACAACAATATTATAAGTGCCAGTGCAGCATCTAAAAAAACAAAAAAAAAAAAAAAGCTAAGGGGTCAAGGCTGAACAAATTAGTTCCTGTCCGGCCACCAACATGCGCTTCATCCTCATGCAAAGGCAACTGCTCTCTGAAGTCGGTGAATCTGTGTGTGTGCGTGTGTATGTCCAGATAGTCGGTGTCCTTGTAGCAGTCTCTTGGGTATCTTGTGGTGCTACAGCGTAAATGCCAACATGCTGCACAGATATTGTGTGTCTCGGTGTCAGAAAATCTACAGCATCTAAGATGCATGTGTATAAATGTTTTTCAAGACGGATATTTTCAGAACTTATGGATACCAGGACGCTCGTTTCGCAGTGTTCAAAGGTGACCACTTTCTTATTTATGACTCTTCTGTATTGTAAATTTAAGCAACTTTGAATATGAAGCTCCCATGCCCGCTTCTGTTTGTGTACAAAACTTGTTTTTAGCCGCCCTAACTGTGTCGTTTCACAGACTCGGTACTGTCGAAGTACATCAGCGAATGGGACAACGCTCGGGTATTACGGTACTTTTTGCAAATATAAAGTTTCCATATTATGACATTGCCAAGAAATAGGTCACAGGTGTTTTTTCGATGTAATAACCAGATAGGTTGCTTGCTGCAAAACAAGTACTATATTTGAACAGGCAGAGTGCATTGAATTGCAGAACCTATGCAGGTTTATCACAGGTCAAAGAAAAGTTTGTCAAAATATGTGCAATACATTTTTCAAACTGTGCAATACATTTTTCAAACCAGCACATCACAATTTTAGAATGTTATTACTTTTATACTTGTCTGGAAATTCGCGTCCCGTTGCTGTTGCATTAGGTGTCCTTAAAGGGGCCCTCCGGAGCGTTCTGCGATGGTCTATTTATGGCGGTAACTCAATCTACAGGCCCTAAGGATCCTAGAAATCATAAAATTACGGTCATGCGCGGCGGATTTCCCTACTAAAATTGCTATCAAAGTCCCCGGCACGCCCCCCTTTCTGAGATGACCCCGGAAAAAGGGAGGGGCATCTCTTTACGCGTCAGCCAATAGCAAGCGAAGGATTCCGGCGTCACTGCGCGTCACCAACGCGGCCGACCGCCGACCCGCGGAGGAATCTCTCGAACACGCGCGGACCGTCGTCAAGGAACTCGGACTTTGTGCTCGGCAGTCGTCGTTCGTCACACCGTACCGTCGCGCTGCTACTGCAATACGCAGTCGCATCCCACAGGTGACAAGGAAAAGTTTGACTCGTTGACGTGGAAGGATCGCAAAGCTGGCTTCGGAGTCGGGATCCACGGGAAGAAGGAACGTGTGTCCCGCAAACGCACGCCTGCAGACGCCCCGGGAAGCAGACGAGCAGACGCGCCGACGCATCACCCCCCAGCAACAAGCTTGCGGGAGAAAAAATAGTTCGCTGGTTTTGGAGCGATAATTGCGGGCTATGTTTCCCGCACCACATTCAGTTTACGTTTTTCTCAAACTCTAATTTAGAACAAGCTTAAAAAGTGTTGCAATAATAACGTTCGCATTCACCGCGAGATTCAGCATTTCCATTGGTCAAGTTTTAGCGATGGGCAGGGAATCGGGGATTGTCTTCCAAGAGAAAATAGTCCCGATCTATTTCTTCTGCCATCTGCTTAATAAACGGTTTTGTAATCTAAAACTTTGTATACATATTAACTTGCACCTACTACGCAATATAACAACACAAACAGACGATCGCAGAAAGCTCCGGGGCCCCTTTAAGGGTAGTGTACTCGGGCCTCTATTGTTTCTAATATATATCAATGACCATCAATTAAATCGACAATTAGACTTTTCGCTGATGCTTGAGTTTTTTACCAGAAAATTAATACACCTATAGTGATCACAATATTGTCCGGGACGATTTAGATACAATATCATCATCTTGTTCCCTATGGCAGATGAACATTAACACATGTAAATGTAAAGAAATGTCCATAATTAAGTCCTCCACTAAAACACTAACCCAGTACTTGTTACTTTACCAACCACTAGAACACTCATTGTCGTACAAGTATTTGGGCGTGTATTTTTGTGGACTCACTATCATGGATTAAGCAAATAAAAAAATAGTGCACTAAAAATACTTATTTTGTGAAAAAGCCATTTGCATGAGAAAATGTTTGTGTTCAATAAGCACATGGATGATACAAGATATATAATAACCATAAGAACTACATGAGAACTACATAAGATATATAATAAACGTCTTACAAGTTTCTTATTTAGTTCTAATCTAGTTCTTATGTGGTTCTTATAGGGCTCTTATATGTTCTTATATATCTTGTATGATTCATATGTGTTTATTGGACACAGAAATTTCTCATACAAATGAGATTTTTCGGTAAGAGTTAAGACATTAAGACGAAACTACTCGCATACAAAACATTTATCCTCCCAACATTAGAATATGCGAGCATAATTTGGAATCCACACCTAAGTTACCTAATCTCGAGGCTCGAATCTTGAGAACAAAGCAGCCAGATATATATGCAGTGATTATTCATCCGAAACTGTGTCTCCGCTTTAAAAGCTAGCATAAATGTTCCTAATCTACAAACAAGATAAAAAATAGCCCCAATGTTTTTTTTTGTTTTTTTTTTTCAAGATGTATATTACTCAGATTTCAATTTTGAATCTACTTAGTGCTGGACTGCCAATTTCATATTATCCATATTAGATGATTCATGCAAGATTGAACCATTTCAGTGCCATACTTACACTTTCCTCTTTTCTTCCTTAGTACTTTGCAACACTGACTAGAACCCACTACCCCTATTGGAAAATCTCGATGATGGAAAGATGACGGAAAAGGCTCATACAAGCGTAACCGTAATATGGGACATCCTATACAAGCGAAAAAGGCGGCTCCAGTATAGTGGAATAAGGCGGAACGATACAGGTGGGCGGAACCATACAAGCGTGTCGTATTATGGGACATCCTATACCAGCATAGTGGATATAGGCGGAACCATGTAGGCGGACGGAACCATACATGCATAACGTAATATGGGACATCCTATACCAGCAAAAAGGCGATACCAGCATGGTGGAGCCATATGGCTCCAGCGTGTTGGTTTCGCCTTTTCACTGTTGTACAGGGCGATTTAGTTTTAAGCTTTACATATATGTTTAGAAAGGTCGTGAAAGCTATATTAATGCGGTTTGTGCAGGCAAGTTATACGGCCAGGCGTACGTAGTATAGGGACCTAGTCGTAACGATCAGTCAGATAATTAAATACAATTTGTTAATCAACTTTTTAATTAGTGAAAATGAAAATATGGTTTCAATTAGAAACTTGCTGAGTCATTGAAAACCACAAAATAATGTCTTTTTAAAAGGATATAATTCAGGGGTAGCGTTTTATGCATTCTGTAAAAAGCTTTATTTGGACGAGTTTCTAGGTTTCAGTTTCTTATCAGAGCTCATCTCTGCACCCACGGTCCTGTTCCCCAGGGGCATAGACAAGCAACACACATGCGCCTTGCTTCCCTTCATCCTACGAGGGAGGCGAGGGGGCGGCTTCGCACTGCGGTCACCGGGCAGCAGGACCGCAGGTGCAAAGATGCGCTCTGGTAAGAAACCGAAGTGTGGAAATGCGTCCAAATTGACCATTTTTTTATAACGCCATAAAATGCTACTCGTCTTATATCTTTACAAAGAAAATTG
Organism: Ixodes scapularis; assembly: GCF_016920785.2. Lineage (NCBI taxonomy): Eukaryota > Metazoa > Arthropoda > Arachnida > Ixodida > Ixodidae > Ixodes > Ixodes scapularis. Next base: position 1,458,634 of record NW_024610108.1, on the reverse strand, counting down.
ATTTAGTGTGTTTTGATGATGCTTAGCAGGTTTCTAATTGGAACCATGGGTCTATTTTCACTGATTAAAAATTTCACGAACATACTATACTTAGAGAGAGGCTGAAGCAGTTTTGTATTTGAGAAAACACTTTTAAATCTCCTTCATTCGACCTCCAGAATCTCAAATATCAAAATTATTTGCTAATTTAATTAATCGAGGCTGCATAGTCATTTTTAAAGCGCTGTGAAAGCGCCTCCCTAGAGAGCGACGTCACAACAGCAGCTTTCAAAATCTTTGTTCACGCATCTTCAGCGCCTATCAAAGCTATGCACGCACATGCTATTTTTTAAAAGGGCAGAAAAATGTGTCACGACTGGTTCCAGTATCGGAGAATATACCTAGAAAACTTGCGATTGGACGCGCGGCCCTTAAGCGACACACGCTTGGCGGCCGAAAGGTCTTCTTAGGATGTCACTGTTGGTGGGATGTTTTTTGTGTTTTCTCACGTTTAGTTATATCTTTGAGGAAAACGAACGGGATATTCAGATTCGCGGGATAAAACTACGCTAGAATGAACCTCCATCTAGTTTTCTGAAAGAAGTCTGGCACATCTTTGTAATAAGCCGACGGATCATTACAAATTAGCCTTTTATACTATGCCGCCCTGGCCATATAACTCACGTGCACAGACCGCGTAAATGTAGCTTTTACGGCTTTTTTAAAAAAAATCTGTAAAACATAGAAAAAAAACTGTAGAATGTCCCCCAATACGATACGATTGTATGGTTCCTTCCCCGCTTGCATTGTTCAAGAAAGACTTGTGGACATCCAGCGTTTCATTGGAATGCTGGATGTCAGCGAGTCTCTACATCAGTGAGTGGTTTCAAACAAGCATGGTGTTTGCACACCAGTAAGCTCTTATCCGAGGCTCACCAGGACCACTAAGAGCAGAGGCGAAATGTCGTGACCTGGTAAATTTGGTTGCAGGTATTTATTTTTACAAGAACTGCATGCAGCAAAGCTTAACTTTGCTTAAAAGAAGATTATTAAAAATGCAATACTGAACAATGGTGTCCCTTGAGCTGTCAGACCAAACTCCCACTCTTGCCACTCAGGAGTTCCTAACTTGTGCGTAGAGGATCAGCACAACCCAGATTTGTGCTGCGAGCGCACCTGCAATATAAAAGTTGAATAAACATGAGATGAAATATGAGACGTTTACAATTCTCTGTAACGTGAAATTAGAGCACAGATCTTGAAGAGGAGGATGGGAAGGTATGCCCCTCCTCCCCCTCCCCTCCTCCTCTTCTGCTCCCTCCCATTTAGCAGGAAACTTCCCTGAATTTAGCGGGAAAATTTCCCCACTAAATTTAGCTGGTTAAGTTTCCCACTAAATTTAGCGCAGAAATTGATGTCCCATGACCTCAACACAAATGCAGTTTTTCCGCTAAAAGTAGCAGGGAAAATGACGTCGCATGACCGTGTCACGTCAGCCATAAAAAAATTCAGTTTCTCAGCTAGACTTAGCGGAAATATTAACGTCACATGACCACAACATTAATTCAATTTCCTGCCAAGTTTAGTTGGGTGGTTACGCCGACAGCGACGCCGCAAAACGCGGAAACGGGTGCTAAGAGCTGCGCTAAAAACTAAATGCATCAGGTGAAATAAAGTGAACATTAGAGATACTGTAAGAAAAAGAAGAGAATCTAAGATACCGTTCTCAGATCCTTCCTTTTGTCCGTTCTCAAATGTTTTGATTTCAAGAAATGTTTATCTCTTTATTCATACACTCTAAAAAAAAAAGGTGTCAAAGAAGAGTAAGTGCCCTAACTTACTCTACTTTAACTCTCTCTTCATCGAAGTTACTCTTTCGCCACCGCTTCTTTCGATGATACTCTCCCTTAACCCTCACTCGAACTCGAGAGTAACTGTAACGAGAGTTAGTTTCTCCTCGCGGTATCACGGGCTGTCAACAGATGGCGCCGCTATGGGGTCGACGCAGGTTCGACGCTGCTCGGCGCAGATTTCTTTTTTTGTTTTTTCTTTTCCCGGGGAAGGATTTTTTTTTTCTCTACTTGCTTCTTTTTTTTTTGCTTTTTTTTCGGGGGGGGGGGGGGGGGGGGGGAGAAGATGGGCAGGGATGTTTTAATAAGTGAGTTGGTACAGCCTACCTTTATTTAATTTTGTCAACACGCAATTCAAATGTTTTTCTGCAAAACAAACAAAAAAAAAAAAAGGTGCACAATTTACAGGTGATTTTTGGCTGCTCCTTGGTGCATATGCGTCGCCAGCGATATGAGCTCATAGGAACCGCCAAATTTGGCCGCCGATGTCCGCGTCTATGCATCGCCCTCCCGTCGCGGCCAAACGCATGGGACTTTTCGCTTTAGATGATTATAGTTGACTCTATGATCTTGACAGAAAAGCTTCGTACACTAACTACGGGTTTACGGAGTGCACTTCATGTCAGGTGAAGAACATTTTTTGCCTCCAACATGTCGCCAAGGCACTGATAGTAGACGACAGTGTTGGTTTTGACCTACAGTTTAGCCGGAAGTGAAGTCAGCTGCAACAAGCCTATACTTAGAAGCGCAAGAAAAACAAACAACCGAGCTGAAAGAAGTAGTAGTGCAAACTAAAAGCGCTACTGCCAACTGAATTTTATTTGGAAAACACGAACATATTTGCATACCAGTGGCGTAGCCAGGGGACCGGGGTGGGGGGGGGGGGGGGGGGGGGGGGGGTTCAAGGGTCGGAACATTCCCGAAATTTCATGGTTGTCCTCTTTACCCTTTCCCCCTTTCCAATGTCAGTATAATTTTTTTGTGTGTGTTTCGTTTCGACAATCCACTACGGCGAGGGGCTGTGCCCACAACATACCGAAGCAAAACGAAGACGACGCTGTCCGTGGACTGTGGGAAAAATACATCTCCGGCTCCGGCTCTTCGAACAGCTTTCTCCAAACTTGGCCATGTTAGTAACCAAAGCCTTTCTTCAGGCTCGCAGGTGCGAATGGCTTTGTTCCCGACGTCACAAAAGCCGCGAAATCCTGACCTCGAAGGACGCTGGCCTCGCCTCGGGGAATGCAGGCGGCTTAACTAAAGTTCCCCTACCCTTTGAGTGTTGAGGACTCGACGAGCAGCGCAACAAGCAGGGCAGCGCAACAAAACTCCAAAATAGCGATACTCTGACTTTACGAACCCTACAATGAGGAGAAAACCGGACGACAAAATAAGTAACAGCTTAGCGTTTTTTTCTTTTTTTTTTTTTTTGGTCTTTTTTTAGGGTTTACTCGCCTCTACTTATTTAGCTTCAATGTATACACAAACAAAAATGCAAAAAAACACACTCAAAAACATCTCCATCATTCAAAAAAAGAAAAGAAGCAAGAGAGAAAAGCGACAGCATATGCACTGTTGAAGCAACTTTAGAATGCTCATAATCATTTGGTTTCAAAGCGTACCTAGTTGACTTCTTTAATCGCTGAAGTGGGTAATGTTTACATGCTTGCGTTCAGCACGTGAGTCGTGGAACTTCCTCTACGTATATAGACTTTCAAAAATGAGTTCAAGAGCCAAGCAGTTCTTGACTTTTTTTTAAAGAATGATTATTGACCTACAACTTCAAGCGTGTCATCAACGTCTCCAACAGAACCAACAGACTCACGCCAGGCAGCATTGTCCGCCCTAGGCGACAGCGATGTTGTGGCCAACGACGCCGGTCGCCAATCTCCAGCCTGTGCGGAGCATTCGTTTTGTTAGATGAACTTCCTGGGGAAGTACTGGTTTTGACACAGATGTGGAGGGACCGCACCGCTTAGCGCGTCTCAGCGGTACAGGCAACTTGCATTTGCCCAGAGGCCTTGTATCCTAATGTAACCCGCCTGCTGCAAATCCTGGCCACCAAGCTCGTTAGCAGCGCTGAAGCGGAACATTTGCTTTCGAGACTCCGAAAACTGGAACGTTGAAGCACCTGAGGGCTTCAACGTCCCAGAGGCGCTTGCTACTCCGTTCTAAGCTGAGACCAGACGCTTCGCCTTCAACGCGAGCTCGCTGGCTTCGGCAGTGCATTGGTTGAGCGTGCCTGCGCGATCACGCTTGTTTTTGGAAGGGCAGAAAGCTCGCGCTTAAAGCGGAGCTTCTAGTCTGAGCTTCATGGTGAACGCAGCATTGGCGACGTGCGCGATCAAAAGCGTCGCTGTGATCGGCCTTCCACGATTGGCCGAATGGTCACTATGACGTCAGCAAAGGTTTTCTCATTGAAAGAAATAAGAGCAATGCACGAACTTCAATTTTGACGGGGTTGGCAGTGTTGGTTTAAGAGCGCAATGATCTCAAGCTTCCACCATGCTAATTCTAAACACCGTCGAACTTGTTGTTCGTAAGGTAATGACGTCACGAGAGGAAACCATACGAGGGCGCCACTAAAACATCTCGCCGCTAATAGGGGCTGCGCTTTTGAACATTCACCGGAATATGCAAATCAGCACCGAAAGGGTACTCTCGCTTCTTTCTAGCGACCGATGGCGGCTTCCACTAAATGTTTAGACCCCACACAATGATAGAAACTGGTATTTTTCTCTTCCACTTTCTCGTAAAACGACAACGAAGAACGGAAATAATTTAAAACATGACTATAAAACGATAATTTGTGAAATATGTGATCCGCGCAGGAACAATGAGCGTGACGATTCACTAGCTCATTGCCCCAGTGCGCATTGCAGTTTTTGTGTTTAATCGTATTCTAAACTTCGCTATTCTCTGGCACTTTTCCGCAGTTTTCAGTCATTGGATACTCGAGTGTTCCGCATTGAAGTGCACGCACCGTAACTTTTTTGTGAGCCTGTCTGGACTTTTTTACTCAAAGTTAATTATAATATTTAATGACTGCGTTCTTTCGTCATTTAACATTAAATTTGCCTGTTTTAAATATTGGACGAACGAGATGTGAAAAAGAAGGGTGGACTTTTGTCGTCTAAGAAACAGAAAACAATATTGTGTTTGGGCAGTTTCGTTTCCTCTCTTTTTTTGTGTGTGTCTTTCAAACAACTTAAGCAAAAAAAAAAAAAAAAAAAAAGTTCCTGAAAAAATTTTTTGGCTACGCCACTGATACACACTTTATTATACCTCAAGCCAAATGAATCTGAATTTCTTATTTGAGGAAACGAGTGACGACGCACTGATGCAGCTATCATCTTTCTTTACGCTAAATTTGAACACCTCCAAAGTTTTCCCCTCTGTTTTCTGTTCCTACTTGCCCGGAAGCTGTTTTATCCAGCAAAGGGTCATACGAACACTTATCACAGTGGACTGCCAAGTTCCCTAAAGGAGACCGCTTTACAGAAAGTTCATGCCCTATGTACGATCGGGTGGTGCACGAAAGCACCCGATGTCAAATGCCCCACGACTGACACCCGCCCTTTTCCCTTTTGCCCTGCCTTCAAAAGGCTAGTTTTATGAAAAGCCCATGACGCGAATTCTCAGATCGTGTGGCCTGGTCCTCACCGTGACGGCGGAGCATTCTGCTTTTAATTAAGTGACAGTTAGTGTGCTGACGAGCGTGTGCAACGTAATCATGCTCTCATTTGTAGATCCTCAAGATATTAGGTTAAGACATGGAACAATGCTGGTTGAAGCGTGCACACGGATTCTGCACTTGGGGTTATAATGCTACACCCGTACGATCGCCCACATATCATTGATATTTTTAGACTACCGATGTGGCGCATTCCACATGTTTATGTGCATGTCTCTTTGTGCGCATGCTCTCCTGTTTTATTTATTTTGAGGCATAAGCTAGTTAGCTTCACTGGTGCTCTGAGGGAACGCCAAAGTGGCCGACAATCTTCTTGAAATTTATATCGCCCCTTTTCTTTTTGTTGGGAGACATTTGATTTATCATTATCTTTATAATTTTAACATGAGGTTTCAAGCTGAGTTCAGTGCTTCGTGTCTGTCAGTCCCTTTTTGTCCTCTCGTTCTAGAGTTATCATGCCTAAGCAATCTCTGCCATATTGGTTTTTGGATACCGGGATAGCAAATACCAGCTGAGACAAACGGAAGAATTCGAGAGAGGGAAGAGCTCAGTGGAGGGGCGCGCCGATGGCCTCGAAACGGGTTGTTACGAAGGTCCGTCGGCCTGGCGCTAGAGCTCTATCTCTCTCCCGAAAAGGGCGAGAGATGGTGATGAGAAAACAGTTTCCCTCCCGTTTTCCCCACCCACCATCACTAATCTCTAAATCTCTTTTGAGATTAGGGGATTCGGCGTCCTCGTCCTTGAAGGAGGAGGGATCCCTTCATTTCTAAGCCGACAGTGTTGAAGCAGCTGCGCGCCCGCCAGACCGGTTATCGCCTGCTCCGCTCTCTGCGCGTAGTTGTGGGAGGGAGCGTGATCACGTGACTAAAGCCAAACGTGCGATTGGTTCACCGAACACCTTAGCTTCCTCTTCACTTTCAGCTTAGGAGTGACGCAGTCCAGCCCGCGAAGCACACACACACACACACAAACGCACGCACACAAAAGTGGGATCGCGTGAACCAAGGCCTAATGATAAGGTAGGGACTGGAAGACGGTGGGGACGGTCCCCATGTCCAACACGCGCATCCGCGAACTGCAAAGGGGCAGATGCGCTTCGCAATTTATGGAGTGTTTTTTTTTTCTTTTTTTCGGCAGAGATAGCTCTTTTCAAGAATGGCAAGATCAACATGTTCATATCAGGACACCGTGGTGTCAGCTTCTAAGTTGTTTGAGTGCATTTCATTGCTTAGCGGACATCTTTTTTATCGGGCGAAGCGGCTCGGCATCTCCTTTATCCACGCTACCCTTGCTGGAACCAACAAGAACGATGGTTTAATGCCAAGTGCGATCTTCAAAATGCGGATTGTCAAGACCTTGGATATTCACTCGGCAGCGCCTACACACCGGTGATCTTCCTTTGTTGTGGCCAACCATACATGTCACCACTGGCTTCCGCGGGCCGAAGACACGACGGACCGCTTTCTTTTCCACGTGAGTGACAGTGAGATGATCCTCTCCTTCCTCTTGACCATCGGGGACATGTGTTCTTGCTGCGCAGTGTACGTTTTGTCATGATCCGATGAGTTTGAACCGTGTCTAACTCTGGGCCGGGAATCTCCGACGAGTCCGCGTGTAGTCCACAGCGATCGGCCCGAAAGGTCCAGTACAGCGTTATTTGGAAGTGCTTTTTATTCTAATAGTAATAGTCAGAATGTCTCTGATTGGTTATTTTCGTGTTTGAAGTCATTTTTAATTCATGTTTTCTGTTAAAATATGGCTGTTTCTTGACGGTAGATCTGTGCTGTAGTAAAGTCCTCCCAGTATGTCCAAAGCCGAATTCCACGGGCCGCTGAGTAGTCCTTTGCCAAGATTCAGCTTGTCGGGTGGTTGTGGACTGTCAGCTATGTCGCCGCGCTATGCGAGTGTGTTTTCCAGTAATCGTCTTTACTCGACAATTTTTTTTTTATGTGAGTGATTTACTAATTTAAGCATCATGTTCCGCTCAACTGTCATATTTTGTTTGTATAAGAGTGGACTGATAATTTAGTAGCACATTTGACACTGGTGAGCTGAAGGGGAGGCCAGCGGTTTGATTTATAACTTGTAAATAACATGGATGTAATATGGGCACATTTATAACTATATGTTTCTGCAACGCAAACACCGCAATTCTTAAAACTGTTTCTTTTTTTTTTCTTTTCAAATCAACGTAGAAATATAGGTGTGAACTTAAATGTCGAGATTGCAATAAACACGTCTTAAGGCTAGATGAAGGCTTGAGGGACACTGTGATGTTGCAAGAGTAGGGCTAAGCAATTTATAGATTGACCTTTCTACTATTTAAAGAAAAAAAAAGCTCTAAATTCGACCTTGCAATGCATGTGCCTGCCCCCGCATTCAGAGTGGTGCAACCAGTTCATCCGCGTGCAATAAAAAACATAGAGCCCACATCTATAGTGCAGCAGCACGATACCCGTCAATCTTAATTTGTATGTTCTTGGTTTGGGCTACTTTTAAATTTCTTTTTCGTCTTGTTTTGTTTTGTCTAGAATTCGTGCATTTTAGCATGTATAATTGTTTTTTTTTATATTAAGGTTGAACGGTACTTTTTTGCGAATTGGCCCATTGTAGAGCTGTAGTTACAATATTTAATGAATGGCCTCCCCAAACTTAGATGTTACTTGCATTCGCTAGCTTCCTTTCTAAAGTTGTAAAATAAACTATAACATACGGCAGTCAGCACTGAAACCCAATAGGGTGTTCACACTAATTTATCTATAAAAATGTTCCTAACATATCGCATGCCACTTGGACAAATGCAGATGTTAAGAAATTGCATTCATCCCACCCCTCAGATTCTCGTCTATATAGAGCTATGTCTTTCACCGCTATGGGCAGAGGCCAGCTGATTTGATACAGTTTGGAAGGTGGAGAAATGATGTGCAGGGAAGCTAAACTCTGTCCCTCTCTCCCATATTGCCTGCTACAATTGTTCCAAAAGTCAGAGAGAAGGAGGGGGGGGGGGGGACTGCCCCCTCCCCTTGCCCCCTTCTTCCGATAGGGTACAAACTTGGGGATGCCATAAATAAATGCAACCTCTTATGGCTGCCATTGCGTACAAAGGGGGAAAAATAGAGAGAGAAAGGGATGTGGTTTATCTTTATCTTAGGTGTTCATATCAGAAGTGATACGAACGGTTTTGAATGATTCCGGCTGGGCGAGCTAGCAATGAGTGCTGCCTTAGTGTTCGGTTGGGACTCTTGTTCAATCGGCAGGAAAGCGAGTCCCAGCCAACTATTGGAGCGGATCCTATGAATGGCTCTTGGAATTTTCGCAAATGGTCCGTTGTCTCGCAAATGAGTGCACTGGTATTAGCTAAGGGAAATAACGAGCTGTTTCCTCTCTTTTAATATTGCTGACTCTACATTTAAGCATTCATTCTTCACAGGAGGAGGGACACGACCGACCAACCTATCTGGTGATGCGAATCGACGAAGAGGACTCAAGTGCCATAACTGTGGTCTTGGAGGATCACTCCTTTGAGGTGATTGATATTGTGGCTGGTGAAGCGCTCGTTCTTGCAGTGCACGGAGTCCACGACATTTTTTACCGTCAAAAAGCAAGCCAGTCGCTCGCAATGATTGGGCACTTCATTGGTTCGAAGTACAGAATAAAGTCCGTCCTGGCTTTAGACTTGATCACAAAGTTAAAAACTTGTTAGCCAGAGGAAATTTGTGCGCCACTTTTGCCTTTTTTGCCATGTTCTGAAATTAAAATCTTGGTTTAATAAACTCTATTCTACTGTTTTCTTTCTATGCTGACTTTTCATGAGATCGTATTGCCTGCCTTTGTGCAGGCTCATATGCTATATATTTCATGTCATTTTTGAGCTGCAGTTCCACATTTCCTTTTTTTTTTATTTTTTCAGCAAGCTTTTTTCCAACAAAGCCAATTTTACACTTCCGTTCTTCTAATTCTGTTTTCAAGTGTTTCCGTTACTTTTCACTGGGTTAACTTACACTCAACAGCACACTAAAAACAATATTTAACAGCATAATTGAGCGGAGTTTGTGTGACCCCTTCCTGAAGAGGGTGCTAATTCTCTTATACAGAGTTTAGGCAACACATCAAATGGTGCTGTACTTACTGTACACAATTCCTTCTGTAGAGTAATTACAGCCCCATTCTAAGTGTTGCCTGAACTCTGTATTAAAGCGTTAAGTACTCTCTAAGGCGGGGTCACACAAACTGCTCAAGTGTGCTGTTATGTGACATTAAATCTTGCTAGAGAGCATAGTTAACTCACTAATACAGACTCTAGGCAACACTTCTAACGGAGTTGTATTTACCCCACAAAAAGGTTATAACAGCTCTTCCTGGAGAGCGTGCTTAACTCTTAAATACAGAGTTCAGGCAACACTTCTAAAGGAGTTGTAGTTACTCTCCACAAACAAGTGAATTCAACTCTTCCGGGAGAATATGTTTAACTCTTGCATACAGAGCTTAGGCAACACTTCTAATGGAGTTGTAGTTACTCTAGACGATAGAGTGAGGGTAACTCTTCCTGGCGAGTACTCGTAACTCTTGAATACAGAGTACAGGCAACATTTTAACAGAGTTGTAGTTACTCTACACGAAGGAATGAAGGTAACTCTCCCTGGAGAGCATCCTTCACTCGTCAACATGGAGTTTTGGCAACACTTCTGATAGAGTTATTGTCACTCCACACAAAAGAGTGAAATGTACTCTCATCAAAGAGTTTAGGCAACACTTCTCATGGAGTTATAATTACTCTACACAAAGGAGTGGGGTTAACTCTTGCACTTACACATCAAAAGAGTAGCCCTTACTCTCTCAAAAGTATTAGAGTTACTCTCTGTGGAAGAGTTAAGTGAACACTTGTATGGAAGAGTTAAACATACTCTTGCCTCCGAAGAGTTATAGTTACTCTTTAAAAGAGTGGATTCTGTGACAAGCCACTTACACTCCAAAAAGGGTTAAATCGACACTTTTTTTTTTTAGAGTGTACCCAGAGAACACCTCCCAGTTTCAGCATGAATGCAATAAATCAATGCAGACTAGACCTTGTAAACTATAATCCACATGAAAATTAATGTTTGCCACATAGTCATGTATGAGTCAGTGGCTCAGATCTCTAAATACATTTGTATTGAGGAACATTCTTGAATAAAACTTCTGGGCTTCGAATTCAACAGTTTGTACTTCCGTAAAGAACACTGTATGGCACTGATTTTTTTTTGTGACACATCAGAAACAGCACAGCACTGTCATCCTCGCATACCTAACAAGAATTTGTATTTTTTTTAGCATGGCATGTGCTATTCTAACGCCCATAAAGCATCCTTTAACAAAATTTCCTTTGTAGAGCTTTTTATTGGTTCTTATTTAGCTCGCACGACAGATTCGGTACCTTGAATTCTCACTCGGCATCAACAGTTTTATATATTAATGTAATAGCGAAAGACAAGATGTATGGACTTGAGTACGGCTCAGCAAGCACAGATGTTGAAAAAAGTACTGAAGAAAACTCAAATGTCAAAATAAAAATAAGCTGGAATGTGGAATTATGGACATGGACATGAATACAGTTAGCAGATTCAATATGAAGAATATGTGTTAGACGCACGCTCAAAGAAACCTGTTGCATCTATATTCATTCAAATTACTTTGCAGAACTCAGCGCTGCAGTCTGAGGTGGGAGTTCGATGAATGAGTCTACTGAAAATGAGTGTAGACGGAAAAAGCAGTTTGCTCTGCGATAATGAACATTACATAAGTGACATGTCATTATTACTGTTACAGTGCCGAATGTTCCAAACTGTCAGTCGCATCATTCTGTGAGTTCCCTCCGTACATTACAGGGTTTGGCTCTCTCGAATGCTTTGCGAGAAAAATGATGAACTGGAAATATCTAGAGTAGTTCTAGAAAAACTATTTCCAGAATCTTATCTCAGCATCGCAAAGAATATAAAAAGTTTCTAAAGACAAGGTTAGTGCAGGAGTTGAATAAACTAAATACTTTGTTTTTCGAAACCATCCTGCCGTAGTAAACGTATGAAGTTCCCCTAGGTAGAGCTAGTCATTACGGATGATTGTGCCCATTGCGTACCATAAAAATTTAATTTGCGACCTACAATATTTACAAACTCAATTAACTCTGAATAAGTGGACCACTTGGCATTAAGGATTGGCCTCACCATGACTGTCTGCCAACATCTACATAATAATTTCCATGAACCTATGTATTTCAAGAAAATATTTGGTGCGAGCTGCTTAAAACACAATAGCACTTTTTAGCAAGTGCTGATTGTTGGGCAAGTTGGTACGGTACGTTAGAAAACATGATTGTGCTTTGAAGACGGGGACATAGGAAGGACAGACACCACAGAGTGCTAACTTTCAACTGATTTAATTCAAGAACCTCGGCGTAGAAACACACTGCGTCACCGCACCACATCTCAACCAATCCGTGGCCCTGCCACGGACCGCAAGTACGCCAACTCCTTATCCGCCAAGTCAATTGACGCCACACTGACACAACACGTGCCGGAACTATTTATAGCATCAGCCTCCATAATCTCTCTAACAGTCATATCTTTGTGCCTAGCAAGAACAGTAGACTGAGCAAATAATGGTTTGCACTCGCAGTCATGATCTGTCGTGTCACTGTCATGACTGCGGGTGCAAACCATTATTTGTTTCGTCTATTGTTCTTGAGAGGCACAAAGATAGGACTGTTAGCGAGATTATGGAGGCTGACACTATAAATAGTTCCGGCACAAGTTGTGTCAGTGTGGCGTCAATTGACTTGGCGGGTAAGGATTTGGCGTACTTGCGGTCCGTGGCAGGGCCACGGATTGGTTGAGATGTGGTGCGGCGACACAGTCCGTTTCTACGTTGAGGTTCTTGAATTAAATCAGTTGAAAGTTAGCGCTCTGTTGTGTCTGTCCTTCCTATGTCCCCGTCTTCCAAGCGCAATCATATTTTCTACCGCACTTTTTAACACTAATAGAAAGCCTGTAGTGGGCCACAACTTAAGCAGTTTTCACTTCATTATAAAGAGCAATTACACATATGTGAACCATGAATATAGGCCTGCACTGAATTTTTTTCTTAAGCTGAACGTGCTATGCTCTGTTTACTATATAAATCTTTGCAGAGCTGACAATGTGCAAGTTCCTGTTTTTTTATATTTCACATGTCCCGACTGGTGAGTGTGGTAGGGACATAAGATTGATGACACCAACGAAACACAATGATTATTTTAAGAATTTGTTTGGGTATAGCACGAGCAAGGAGATCTGCGGGAAGTTATTTCTGTGACACCGTCGAACCTACATCCGCGGGCTTTAAGTTCACATGTTAATCATGTCTGCAGACTCCTTTTTGTAATTGGAATTTCATCCAACCCAAGATTTGAATATGTTTTTTTTCATTTTAGGCTTAGTAGTGCTTTTGCTGTTCTATTAATAGGTAAGAAAAATGCTTATTTCAAGTGGCATACCTAACACCTGGTGGCACGAGGACTCCCCTGTCGTGACGCAGACCGAAAGTCACAGCCAGGGAGATACTGCGATGCTCTTGTTGCTAGGATTACCTCCCCCATGGTCCTGCCCAGACCACAGAAAAAGATTGAGTCCAAGCTTGTGGCCACTAGGATCTCCAGATCTTGAGGCACCCAAGTAGCTGAAAATAAAAACAAATCACAATCAAGTACTTGGCAGAGCTACATTAGAATGGCTAGCATATTCTTTCGTGATCAGCACATAGATCCTCTTATTTTAGTCATAGTCACCCCCCAGGACAAAGCTACGTAGGCGTTAAAATGATGGGTACCGAATTTAGGTGAATGATCAAATGCATTCATTTAACCCCCTTTCGCCCCAACCTGAGACTTCTGTCAAATATTCACATTCAACTGTAAAGACTACAAATAAAACTACTACTGCAATGCAAAGCCGTATAGTGGGAGAGTTTAGCCAGCGGGTGTGGCAACGAAGGCGCCGGAGAGGAGGAAAGGGAGGAGAACGCCGAAGGAGGGAGAGAGAAGGCAGCAGAGAAACAAAGAGGAGACGACCACCATTTTGACGCAAAGCTGTCTGCACGGAGCACTGTTGAGGCTACGTGTCGTCTGCTACGGGCTTATTTATTTTTTTTGCCTAAATAAAAGTGCGTTCAAACATGGAGGAACTTCTTTCTTTAGGTTTTTAAGCCACCGAGGAATAACACTATATCATTTTATTGCCAGAGCCTGCCAAATAAAAGGAAAGAACCGAAATTTGAATATCGATCCCATGCCGGGCGAATGAATGAAAATGGCGGCCCTCCCCGCTCAGCTGGGAGCAGCCTAGAGTTCACGCGCATGCGCTCACGCCTCTTGCTCTGTGCCGCGGGCTGATCAGCTCACTCGGAAGGGAGACGTTACGGCAGCGAAATCATAGACTGCCAGACTCTCCCCATATATGGCTCTGCTGCAATGGAAAGATTTTCCTACCCTCGTGCTCAGCGAGTGTCGACTGTGGATACAACTCTGGTTCATACACTCGCTGAACATGAGGGTAGAGTGTACCAGCAGAGGGCAGGTGTCTGTATACAAAGAGTTTAGTTGGCACACCAAGAGGCTAACGAATAAGAATGGGTACCACTCTGAGCAAAATGCCAAAAAAGCGTGGATCTCGGCTTGACACTAACAGCGGCACACAGTATCTATTTTAGTGACAAAGGGGTACTAAATCATTATTTTCAGCTTCCTAACTAAACTAAATATTCTTCCCGGCTTGCTTTTTAGGAAAATCTCCAAATTTACAAGAACTACTAAGACAACGTCTAAAAAAAAAAAAAAAGAAATGGCAAAACCAGCAATTGAATTCGCCTGCTCTCCAGTAGCAGGACATCTATGGCAGGCAGACCTGCAGAATGAGCAAGCAGTTTAAGAAACAGAGTATGTCCTATGTATAATTTTTTTTATGCTGCAAAGCAAGCGCTGGAAGGAGGTTTCACGACATTAACGAAATTTCTTGCAATCAGTTGAGAACAAATTAGAGCAGTGAACTTGTCCTTGCTTCTGGCATAACGTTTTAGTGTTGCCCATGGAAACTCACATAAATTTGAAAATAAAAACAAAAAAGACTAACCTTCATAAAAAAATCTAACTTTGGCAAAGAAAAGTTACCTTGGAAAAAATATGTACAATACAGTTGTACAGCGTGCATTTGTGTGCTTAACCAATTTTGAGGCAAATCGGCGACAATGAAAAGAAGACGTTTGAGTACAATTAAGGGAAAGACAGAAAGGATGCATACCTACAACAAAAACATTTAGAACGACCACGGGCAGGAAACTGGTGAGGCTCTCGGAGTGACTCCCTCATATGGGCCTGCGCAGACCACAGAACAAGATCGGTCAGAGCTTGCAGCCATAAGGTGCTTCATACCATGAAGTTACAGAAGCGGGTGCAATTGGAAGCAAAGTGCATTTCATTTCTCTGAAAAACGAAGAGTTTAATAGGTAGCTTGCATTCATAAGGTGATACAGTCATGAATGCACAGACTTTTCAATGCAGCGCTATATCACCAACTTGTTAACCATGCCGGGCAACACTAAAAACTGAGAGCATTATTTTAAACTATCTCGGCTTAAAGTTAACCACGACAGAAGCTTCAAGCCATCCTTGCAAATTCAGTGCACAAAGCAAGCCATGTGACCTTCTAGTTGGACGCCATGGTACGTCGAGCTTATAATCATGCGTCATGCTGTTTTTGCTGCAAAGGCTTGTAGTTTCAAAAGTGGTCCAGCTTAAAGAGACTAAAAGTATAGACGTTTATGAGTGGGGCCCTCATTTAGTCTGCAGCTACATTGCGAAATAGGACGTTCCAACCGGGATGTTTGCTGCCTGTAACCACACGACCAGCTTGTGCCCAGCGATTGTTCGAGCTGAATACATGTCCTCGACAGTGCCATTATTTGACAAGCATTTCTATGACTGTTAAACATGAGTGACTTACAGAGAGACTCCACCTCAACGACTAATGACTTGGGATACCTAACTGAATACTGATATATCAACTAAATGCAAAACAATTACCTGGCAAGCATTACATTTTTCAAGAGGCTGGGTCGACTCCGCATTAAGTTGAAGGAGTCGATGCGTAATAGGACAATACAAACAAAAATATGCCTTAGAATTCCTTTTGCACCCCCAAAATGATGTGTTTTTGAAGGTAAGGTACACAATGTTCTTGATTTAGAAAGTGCCTCAGCTGTACAAATGCATATGCAATAAGGGCACTTGCCAAGCCTATTCTACTCAGCTCTGTGCAGGTTAAGCTAAGTTAGAGTATAGAAGTACATGCTCACTGACACCATCAGAAAGGCAGGGAGAAGTCTCCGTTGTTCGACCTCCAGCCCGTCTGCTACCTTCGATGACGTTTCAGCGCCTGATGAGCCTGGAGCGAGCACATCTGTCTAAAGCGGGGTGAAAAGCACAAGCATGTGCTGGAGGACGCCCAGCCATTCTCTTTTTGTCATCGGCTATACTACATATTTTTAGTAAGACATATTTTTAAGTGAGGAAAAGTACTGCAAATATGCAGTCCACCTTAAAGATAACAACAGTTGCCATTCAGCATTTTCCAAATAAGTGCTCCCACGTACCGGAACATCTACACATGTGGTGCGTGAGTAGGTTCAGGACTGAGAGGCTAGAAAACGAAGCGCTCGCAAGGCTTGTCTGGCCCTTCCAACCATGCGGGTACATTCGTTGCAAGTTCCCGATTTGTAGACAAAATGATTTAGAATGAGCAAATCTTGTCTACGCCCGAGGTAGAACATTGAATTGCGATTCCCCCATATTGTGCGAACCATCCTTCAAACTGCGGTACCACCTGCAAATAAACTATGTTGTGCTGCGGCACGCGTCCATGCTGCCTGCTTCAGAGGAAAACCACTGCTCGTGTTGAAGACGACATCCCACAGTGGACAGGCAACAATTTTTAACGAACAAAAAAAAAATGATATCATTCAATAGACACAGATAGGCTCACAAAGTGTCGGCACCATGATTGTTGTTGTTGGTTTTACTCTTGCATACAAACAAAGGTGACTTCCTCTCTCCTCCATGGACAGTAAAACCCCCTTATCTTGGTGGCCCCTATTTCTTCTTGAATCGGTCACAGAGGACATAATCGCAGTCACTGAATTCCGCAAAATTAAAGGCTGCGAAAAGTAAAGGTTCGCCAACATTAAGGGGTTTACTGTTCTTCTGAGTGTCACATGATGCTAACATTTCAAGGAGGCTGAAGGTATTGGTTTAAGAAAAAATTGACCTATGAAAAAAATGCCCTTCTCCAGGTTAGGCACGCGAGGTTCTTTTGCACTACCTATAAGGTGGCAAGTTTATTTCGGCAGAGCTTTTGGTAAAACGGAGTCACAAAAGTAGCTATACTTGGCGTCAACTATTTTGTGCTGCATTATAAAGCCAGAGTAGATTCCACAGTGCGTGCTTCAGCAGAGCACTGTTTGTTGCGACAGCATATGTGGTTTAGTGTTGCATCCCATTTGCATAATCTAGAGAAACTAGCGCTGACAGAGTTGGAGCACTCCAAATATTAACAGCCGACTGTAGAAGCATTGAGAGATGCACACATGCGAACTGTGCATTTCTTAAAGGTGGGTCCGAGCAAAGGTAAAAACAATATCTATACTTACGGCGGCCATACTTGCCTTTCCTAAGCATGACCACTTTTCCCTCGGTAGCACCATCCAGTAAGAAGCACCAGCAACACGCCCATGAGACGCCGCCGCCTCCTGGATTGAATGACGACCCGCCTGAGGTCTTGGAAGGAGATCCGGAACACTGCTTTAGGCCAGATGTTGTATCTGGTGGGGCAGAGACTAAAAGCAAAAATTAACAAATTTATCTGAAGCGCTACATTCCTATAGGACAGCAGTATTTTTTTTAGGCCAGTGACTCGCTTTATTTAAACACAAATGGTTGGTTTATATGATGAACCATCAGCCCCTATTTTTCTTAAGTGTAACGCAGTGTCTAACGTTACGTCCGACGGAACCCGAAATAAAAATTAAAGTTACGCCCAACGTAACTGTCAAGCATTCGAGTTACGTCCGACGTAACCCAAAATAAAAATTAAAGTTACCGTATTTACTCGAAAATAGGTCGAACTCTATTTGTTGGACCCACCGAGAATAAAAAAAAAAATCAAATATAGGTCGACTTTTTTTTTATTTTTAAGAACAGGGGAAGTTTTGGGCAAAAGAAAGAAACCTTTATTTACATCACTTCACAGCTTGGTAGACATCCTCGCAAATCCGCCACAATACTTCACTGACACCGTTGTAAAATGACGACAAGAAACGAAAGAAGGTGCGAAGCGACGAAAGACAAACTACAAAGACGCAAACAAAGCCGCCGTGTCGCCATGAGCAACACGCGAGCCGAGACGCCTCAAGCAACTAACAAAAGTAACATCTTTTTTTTCTTTTTTTGTGCGCGTTTGCGAGGATGGAGGACAAAGTGCATGGCGCATCGCGTTCCTCTCCTTCCCCATTGCCCAGCAAGGGGAACGCTAGAGGTGCGATGGCGAAATCCAATGCCCCAAGAGGTGCGCGCGATAGCGGCATCGGCCACCGCTGTTGTTTTCGGTTGTTTAACAAAAGCTTTTGGAAACAAGAAGCGGCGCAGCTCTACGGCAACGCCGGCTCGGTGACTCGATAGCTCCATGCCTCGGGTACGGTCGCAAAATTTGGTCGCGAATGTAGGTCGAAATTCTTTAGTCACGATTTCCGAAAAAAAAAAAAATAAAAGAAAAGAAAAAAAAAGGTCGACATATATTTGAATAAACACGGTAGTCAGCTGCGCGACGAGACACACATTATGAAAGCGATTGGTGCGAGCGATCAAGGTGATGAGCGACGTTTTCTAGAAGCCCAGGAACCGAGCGGCGCAAGCAGCGAGAGTGAGAAATCTTCGTCGCTCGGCGCCGGCACTCGTAGCTTCTCGTCGTCGCTCGTCTCGTTGATCGCTATATTGCTTACATGCTGTTCAGAAAGGTGCTCTAAGTGGTTACTATTGCATTGGGACCAGCCTCGCATCCAACCGTAACCAGTCTTGACTTTTTTTTAAGCCGCCCAGGTAGAAGTTAACATCGTACATACATCGTTTTCAAACATGGCTCCTCGTTCATTGCTCGATTTACTTTTTCGTAAATGACAAACCGCAATGAAGCACAATTATTCTAGTTCAAAATTGTCACGAACACTTGGCACGCATGCTTACACTGTAGCGCACCTAACGTAATTTAAAAGTAGAACGAAAACGGGACGAGATTCGCTTACCGCTGCACGGAAACAGAGTCCTTCGGATCCTAGGCCTAACGGCCGAAATCGGAAGTCGCCTGCGGTCCGGCGATCGGACGAGTTGAGCCGGTAGCTGTGCTGACCCCGGCTGACCACGCCTGGTTGAACCATGAGAGGCGTCGTCGAGTTGAGAGCCAGAGACGCAGTAGAAACGGACCGTAAAACATCTGTCCCGTAAAACGCAGAAGGAGCCAGCGCCAAAACCGCTACGTCTGGCTGCGTCGCCATCTCCACGACGACCGGAAGCGTGTAAACCGGGACTGGCCGGGAAGTTAGAAAAGGCGCTGCAGCGGAAGCCACTGGGCGGAAGCTTTACGTTTCGGTTTCGCTTTTCTCCGACATCGGCCACGGTCGCGGGCTGGTATGTTTGCGGCTGGTTGCGACGACGCGAGGGGCCACGAAAAGACGCCCAGTTGGCCGAGTACGAATCACGGCCCACGATACGAGCAACGGGCCATTTGCCCCTGTCGACCGGCGATGCGGTATCCGCGGCTTAGTGTCACGATCGGTTTGTTGCCGTGCACGTTGACTCAAAGCTCGAAGTTATGCAGTTCCGTCAGTTCCGTTCCGGCACCAGCCGCACCACGTTTTCCGGTGCATCGCACGTGGAGGCCTTTCGACGCATTCAGTGAACGTAAAGATCGCGCCCGCTGTCTTCGGTGCTGTGGAAGAAGTTGGGAGACGGAAGAAGCATCAAAACCAAGGCGTTTAGGACTCCAGTCCGGGCCGCCGGTCCACTCTGAACGAGAGGCGACGTGTGTGTGCACGTTTTGAGGAAGCCTCCACGTTTCGCCGCGCCAGACCTCGCCGATCGCGACCAGACCCCGAGTCCGAGAGGCTCTTGCGCAGCCAGGAACGGCAGCGAGGTAGGAGCTGCTCGTTCTGCGCAACCATGCAGTGCTCTACAGTGATCGGAGCTCTCGGTGTCATGCGTGCTTGCACCGAAGCCTTTGTGACCCCTTCGGACGCGCAAGTCGTACTTCGCAAAGGTTTGGACGGGGCCGCCCTCACCGAGCAGCTCCGCTAAATTCCGCTTACTTATGATCGCAATAAAAGCTTGCGTTTGTTCTCGGGAAAAAAATTGCGGGACCGCTCTCCGCGCCGCCGACGAGGTTGGCCGCCACCATGTTCTCAGCTGTTCACTCGCTCCCGCAGCGAGCGCCTTCCGATAATCCTCCCCGTTCCAAAATGCGATGCGATCTTCGTTTACATGGGCTGAATGAATGCGCACTCGCCATCTCGAT
The DNA here is from genome assembly GCF_016920785.2 of Ixodes scapularis. Taxonomy (NCBI): domain Eukaryota; kingdom Metazoa; phylum Arthropoda; class Arachnida; order Ixodida; family Ixodidae; genus Ixodes; species Ixodes scapularis. The sequence goes on along the minus strand of NW_024610108.1, from coordinate 1,438,493 downwards.
CCACCTCTGTCTAGCGACTTTAATGCGATGCGCTTTGCGCATTATGCCGTTTACATGACCGCATATTGAATGCGGCAACTGGATTCAATGCGACTAAGTCGCATTCTTGTAAACGCGGCTTATGTTATTTTTCGACATGTACGATGGATGTAACGATACCGGTGGTAAACGATGGACGTTTTTTTGGAAGATGGCGGTCGTCTTTCTGCATGTATGGTTTAGTTATACCGGTGGTCTTGTGGTATAGGCGTTTCGTTGGAAAGATGGCGGTCGCCTACGTCATCGGACGCAAAATCATACCAGCCATACCGAGTCATATCGGCGAGCAAACCGGCTGCCAGTATAGACAGACCCGGAGCCATAGCGGTGCCGGTATCTCCAGTTATGGAGAACGCAAAACCAAACTAGCTGCATGTATAATAACAATAAATTATGGTGGTGTCATACCAGGACTGTACAAGTAGCAGGTTTGTTTCTTGTACGTTTTTCCAATAGGGACCTGACCATATTGTAACCGAGAGATATCCCAGTTCATTTAAAAAGAAGTGCATCAATTTGTCTAACTGAACCTTGATTTGTAAAACGGCATCATAACAATAACATGCTAATAAGCATTTTTTTTGTGTGTGACATTTTTTTGTTGGTGTCTATTTTTTATGTTAAATTACTTTTTTCTCTTTTATTTTTGAATCCCCCCTGATGTAATGCGTCTTTGGATGCCTCTGATGCGAATAAAATTAAGTAAAACGAATGCCTCTGCATCATTTATCCAATTGTTACTTTAGGTCATTTCATCTGGTCCTACTACTTCGATTATTGTCATTTCATAGGGATTCTTTTTTTTTTATACAACTCCCATGTCGTTCAGAGATAATTACACCACCCAGTTTATCGCTTAAAAAGTAACACATCTGTCTCAAGACATCGCTTTCTTGTATTTCCCTACAATAATTGTAGGTTATAATAATTTTCCTGCGTTCCAAAATTGGTTCTTTCAATCACTCGGCGTTCACAGCTGTCATGTTAGCTCATAAAAAATAAATAGATCGAAAACCCGCGTTTCTACGACGTAAAAGCTACGCGCAAAGCCTTCAGCTCAGCTCTTTAGCGCGGCGCTCGTCAGCCTGCTGCCGTGACGTCACCGGAAGCGTGTGCTTTCCTTCCCCTCTAGGTGGTGTTGTACAGGCCCGCGTCCCCTCTCCCATTTTGAGTGTACGCAGGCTCTCCTCCTCCACCATTTCCGGGGAGAGGAGGAGAGCCCGCGCACACTCAGAATGGGAGAGGGAACGCGGGCCTGTACCTTCCCCTGCATCGCCATCCATCCATCCTCTGCTCCTTCCATAGAGATCATACATACTAACTCTAGAGGAAAAGGTTCTGGCTGCCGCAAGCGGCGGATCATGCAGGCAGACCCTCGGGGTCCCAAACACGGTTACATCATCAGAGCAGTTTCGTGAACTTCAACTATCCACGAACTTACCGGTGGAAAGATATTCGCGTTCCTTTCGAAGCTTTCTTTTTGCATAGCGCGCAGATGTACGGCCTCGCGTTAACGCTAAACTAAACCATATACCCGGCTTCGCCGGTGGGGCGCGGCTGGGCGCGGTTGAGGAATACGAAACTGCGCAACCACCAGATTTCTGAGATTTCGACAGAAAGGAAGTTAATGCAGCCTAATGACTTTATTGCTTTTTATAAGCGTTAGAATAGCTCATAATTTAGTTTACAACGTTAAATTATCCATAGTTTTGTTTAACCCGAGACTGGGGTATTTCGGAAAAGGGACGAGAAGAAAAGAGGCCACAAGGAGGCGACGTTTCAAACACAGCTAAGGATTTTATTCCATCGTATGCACTTTTATACACACCACGTCCACACACCACCAACCAAGTCAACCAATGACAACATACCACCCGGAATACACTAAGCCAAACATAGGCCCAAAACATTACAAACGAAAAATCTTTCAGCCAGACAAAAGGACAAGATAAGCCTCCGACCACACAAAGTCAACAAAGAACCGTTAAAAGTTTTTTTTTTTTTTTTTTAACCCCGCAAACACACGGAACCAAAGGGAAAGAGGGCATACAAGACCCAATTACACAAAGCCAAGCAACAAACCATTAAACTAGCCGGTACTTAGTCATCGCTGTTTATATTGCTGAGAGTTTTCACTCTTCGCGTTTTCCATGGCAACGTTGCTTTCTTTCTCTCGTGTTCTGGCGCTCTCTTTTGCGATCGTTCACTCGGGACCCCGGGTGTCGGCGCACGGGATTTGCCACTCCTCCTCACGCACCTTTACCCCCCTTGCTCCTTCGGAGCAGAGGATGGATGGATGGATGAATCCGGCTGAGCCCTTTGGATCGGGCGGTAGCTTACGCCACCTAGCCAATTTGTTTTATCATTTAAGCTTAGAATATTTAAATGTGAAATCTATATTCACTCCGTACTGCAAAGAAAGTGAGGCTATAAAAACCCCCTTGTCATCAGTTAATAAAAAATACCTAGTTTTCTCTGGCTTTCTGCCACCATTCACTTAATCTTTGCTTGGTAATCTCTACAGTCTTGAAATCCACTATCCCTTCGCTGTCTCTAAACCCAATGACTTTATTAAATCCATGTTGTCTTCGGTAGGCGTAGGGTGAAGCCCTTTACAGTAGAGTATCAAGTGCTCAGCCGTCTCGTCCTCCTCTCCACAAGCAGTGCACACTGTATCCATTTCCTGGTACTTCGATCTGTATGTTCTGGTTCGCAGAACACCTGTCCTCGCCTCAAACAACAATGAGCTTCCCCTAGAATTGTCATAAATGCTTTCTTTGGCAATAACTGTTTTGTTTAATCCATAGCTTTCCAGAGCCGTCTTTGTCTGCATTCCCTCTAGCCACCGATCACTTTCTGTGGCCTTAACTTTCTTCTCAACTGAGACTTGCCCTTCCGTATCTCCACCAAGGTATATGTATAGATGGTAGCGAAGCTTCCATAGAAGCCCATAGGCGCAAAGATGGCGGCTCATGGGGCGCAGCGCCATCTGTTAGTTGCGCGGCAGTGTCATTAGTCATGCTCGCCCGTGACGTACAGGAAGTGACGCTTTATTAAAAAGGAACAAAGAAACACGATATGACGCGTTTTCCTCAAGATTGTGACGTCACGATTGTTTTCGGCGCGAAATTTAAACGATTTTCGCCGGTGGCGCGAAATTTAAAGTTTTTCAGATGTTCTACATGCCTGCTACCGTCCTTCAAACATTGCTTCACGCCTAACTGCCTTGTTTGTATCAATCACTCCCATGTAATCCCTCTTCCAAAAGAACCAGTTTTTTATCAGTTCTGGGAACCACCAATAAGTTACTATCTTCTTCAACTAAGCAATGTGTTACAGCACGCCTATGAAGGCGTACTTATCATTGTAACAACGGCTTGTTCGCCAAGAAAGACAAGAAGGCACAAGCTTGGTTTACACACTTTATTATATACAAACTTACAACACCACCACTGAACACTTGAAGATAGATATGGCAATAAAAACGAAGTGAAATAGGGTCTCGACAACTCTATGCACGCACTTAATACTCTCAACGGGAGGCACGTTTACGCATTTATCTTGCACTGTTTACGTTGAGAGCTCGTAACTAGATTTAACTATATCAATCACAGGTGGAGGTGCGGAGCTATACATGTATTTTGCATTTGAATGTCCACATGAATTAATGTTTCAAGAGATTGAAAATTGAGACGTTTCGTTATAGCACATGCGCTCGTCACACAAACATTGTGCTCCACAGCTTGGCTGTTTATGTGAGGATTAGTACGCAGGAAACCGCCACAAAATGACAGGAAAGAAAGCATCAGAAAAAGGATAATAATTCGCTTTGTGGCAAATTGTTAGCACCATACTGACTCACTGATTTACCTTTCCTCGCAGTTTGATATACTTTTGTATACCTCACACAACCAAACATTAATCCAGGTTTATGTCTCAAGTCGTCGCACTGCACAAGGAAACATCGAGGTCAACGCTTGTTCTCACACACTCCTCAATAATGCACAAGGTGTGTAGGGTGTCTACCAACCTGGAAACTTAAAATATTTAAGTAAGGCGGATTATATTTAAAGAACAGGGTAATATAAAGGAAACCACAAAAGAGTTCCTAATTAGTAAAAATGATAAGCGAAAGTGGAACGGCAGCGTGCAACGAAGCCCGATGATTGCACAAGGATTTCACGGTGGTGCCGCTGCACTGAATAACGTTGCCCGACACGTCACTAGGCAGCGCAGGCCACTAGGCACTCCCTGAACCGAAGTAACGGTCAACATTTTATCGAAATAGAGAGGAAAACCTTGAGAAAATTGGGAAATTTGGAATAAGCGATTTGGTAGACACCCTGTCCCATCATTCAGTGAGCAACGTCATCTAGCACTATACAGCGAGCGTCGAATGAATCTAACATATTTTTGCTTAGAACGAAAAAATTAGTTTTGCATGCTGTGACACTGAAATTTTGATATTGATTCATTGAAAATTCAAGTTCATCTAGCTGAACCTATATGTTGATTGTAGCGTCTGAGCATGCGAAACAAACTTTTACACTTTATTTAAAGTATGCTAGATTCATTTGGTCATCGCAGTAGACAGTTTCGGCAAAGCGTGTGATAATTTAGAGGTATGTACTCGCACAATCCGGTGTGCCAGCGTGATCATTGAATGCAACACATAAGACAAACTAAAGGGACTTCCTGTGGGCATAAAGCAAGTGTTCTCATCTGCACAGCCTCTGGACTCGTTGCTGGGTTTTGCGTCTCACAGCTGCATCAAGGAGCCCAGTATTCTTTTTAGGGGCGAACCAATGAAGCCTCACCCTTGCAAACAAAGCAAATAAATCACCATAGACATCCTCACTGCAGAGTGTCAGCAGCTTTTAGACCTTCTCATGAAGAGTGATGCACAACGCCTTCCCAACGCCTTCTTTCAAAACAAGACTGTCAATTGACGCCACAAAAACCTTCTCACAAGCTTGAACGAAAGAAACAAAGCAAGGTGAAGTGACCGAGAGGCTTCCAAAGTCTCCTTCAGCCGTTCCTTTCACACTCAAATACAACAACACTTGGCTGTCATCAGAAAAAGTGTCATTCTTGATTTGCAATTCACATTGCTGAGTCACGTTTTGACATGTATGATATTTGACAAACCTTGTTACAAGCCATCCAGCAAAGTAAACCATGTTGTTAAGTGATAATAAAGTGGGATAACTACAGGATGTGAGGTCAGCTGCACATTGTGGAAGTGAGCTTCCTAGACTAAGTGAAGCTGAGGGAGCTGAGAAACCAACCGGAAGAGCCGCTAAAAGGGTTGCCATGTCCTCTTCGCAGTTGCTCTTGTCAGACAGTTTAAACAAGTTGCTAACTAGGAGATGCCTAAATGCTGCCTGAAACTGCCGGCAAGAGGAATTGGCGTTCGCACCAGACTTTGACCTTATTACGGAGAATGTGTTTTCGAGTGCATCTTGGTTGAGATGGCGAGTCAGAAGGTATCTGAAACCATACTCAGATGTCAGGTGCTCACAAATCAGCATAATAGACCGAATGGTCAAGGAGAAACCGCGAATGCAAGCAGGCTGCCGTGGGCACACAAGAACGGTAAGGCTTTCGAACATATGAAGGCATTCTTTCAGAAACTCCTTGTGAACAGAGCCTTCGTGAATTGCAGACACATATGCACTCTTCCCGCGTTTCTGTGAGCTGTTCAGGCTATCAAAAAGACGATCCATTTTTTTCAATAAACCGGGCCGTGTGGATAGCTTCAACTGGCAGTTGCTGGGAAGCTACCATGGCAAACATTGCAGCAGCACAGTGATTACTGAATATTTGCGCTGCTAGTTTCACTGACATTTTGGAGGCAAAATTAAAATTAAAATGCTTCTCACTGAGCCTTGGCATGGATCGGATTTCAGGCTGTTTGTCTTTTTCGTAAGCTTCCCCGAGGAAAGAGCTTCTCAACGTGTGGTCCCCAATTTGAAAATTGTACTTGAAGAACATATTTCGTAAGCACTTCAGCAGATGTGGAACATCAAATAAAGAAAAAGTGGCTTCTCATTCACATTTACGTAGGGCTTCTCAGATGTAACAAGGCCATTAAAAAGAGCAACATTTTGATTGTCTTGGTCACATACGACAGCTACTGGCTCCAGGCCGGCTTTCACAAGCAAATTGTGGCACTGGAAAAGAAGGTCACGCAAAATGTTGGCATGTGTTCCCCCATGAGCAAAAAAATAGACAAGTGGCTGCTTCCATGGCGTGCGAATGCCTTTAGCCATAAACACAAGAGCTTTGTTTGCAAGGTTATGGCCTCTTCCAGTGTTACGTTCTTCGAGCCCTTCAAACCTGTCCACAGAGGGGTTGTACGAGAGCTCTTTCGTGACGTGCATCTCGTCAAAGGCAATAATGCATGGCTTGTCTTCTGGTGAAAAAGTAGCTGCAGGTTTTTTGACTAGTTCGAAAACTTCTGGGTAAAAGCCAACCCTCAGGGGAACACGCTGAAGCCAAAGCTGTAACGACCTTACCTTAACAATTGCCTACAGTACCGGTAACCCTTAGGGCTTAAAAGTACAAGCCCAAGGCAAATTCTTTGTTCTGGCTGCACCACCGCCTGCCGAACCTGCTCGCATTGGTCATCTTCAGCTGAGCTTCCACAAGGGCAGCAACGGCTGGAGAGACAAGGCTACGTACACTTTCAACTATCTCAGTGACAGTCAGCATATGACGCCGTCGCTGCAGTCGTTGCTGGAGTCTCTTGTTATGTGTCCTAAGCTGTCGAAGTCTGGCCCTCAACACGTCCATCTTCCCCTTGCCCTCGGTGCGGGTGGCACAGGACCCTGCAAGGGGAAAGCAAAAGCAATTATGAAACATTTCGAGAAATAATGAAATAAACAATGTGCCGCCACTGCAGAAAATGTGGAAGTACAAGTCAACTTTGTGCATCATGACGGACACCTACGTTGGTGAGGAACCGCAGAAGTCGAAGACACCGACGCATCATAATCGGTAGGGGAAGGTTCAGGTACCCCCACATCGTTTCCTCCAGACGGCGGGCCATGTCCATCCATCGCGCCTTGCATCGAGTATGTGTGATCCACTACAAGAAACAAAACAAAGGAAACAAAGTGACAGAGTGGTTGCAAAAAGCTGAACCAGCTATGACTGGTCAAGTACTACGCAACAAAGTAATCTTCAAAGACTGTCCTAAACAACGCACACTATGAAAACTTACCATGAACTCTGGTTGGAGGGCTAGTCTTCGTGCCAGAGGTCAGAGCCGTGAGACTGCTCCCCACATCTGCAAAGCAATGACGAGGCAATTAAAAAATCTGTCAAAAACATCAGTCATTGTATTGTTTCAGGAAATTCCTGCGGCATGTGACAAGCTGTAGCCCGTTGCAACCTAAGAACGAAGGGCGAGGGTAGGACGGGCCGGGGAGGAGGAAGCAAACGGAACGCTGGAGAAGAGAGAGGAAAACCTCCCTCTCTCTTTAGCGTTCCGTCTGCTTCCTCCTCCCCGGCCCGTCTTACCCTCGCCCTTCGTTCTCAGGTTGCTGTGGACTATAGATTAAAATTATGGTCATACATGTTTTACATGTTTCCCAAAGATGGCTACTACACGACAGTCCGAAATATACAAGAAACAAGGTCTGCAACACTTCTCCGCCAATATGCAATTGCTTTTACCTTCTTCTGTAGTGTGGTGCGTGTGACACCGTGATGATGTGTGCCCATCGGTGCTACTGCTGCAGGCCAGTGTGGGCTCGCCCTCGCTAATCAATTGGCCAGGGCTGCTGCTCTGTACGGCATCTCCAGCACCTATGCAAAGTTAAGCACACACGTTATGTACACTGAAACAGTTCCCTGTATCTGCATGTAAAATACTTTCTGAATAAGCTTACTGTCTCAGTAATAATGAAAACAATATTTCGTGCTCACCCTCAGTGGTCAAATATGCTGGTATTGCATCACGACGCAGCCTTTCTCGGTAAAGAAATGCAGAGGGTTTGAAGTGCCTGGAGCATACCGCCCGTTCCCGCAGCTGCTGTGGCGTCTTGTTCCGTAGGCTTGTGTTCCGGCAGAACTCAACCCAGACCCTCCGCCTGAATGTGAAGCAGTGTATTACTTTACATACCCTTGGCTAAAGTGGACACTTAAGAAAGAAACAAGATTACACAATAATGTTCGCGATAAACTAGTGACATCATTGTACTTGGTCTCCCGTCTGGGTCCAGCGAACGCCACGAGCGCGGAGCACACCTCTGTGCCCGTGAGGTTAGATAGGTCCACAACGCAGACGATTACATTACTAGATTCCCGAGCACGACATCCACAGCAAGTAGACCTGATAATCGCCAGCATGTTAGAGGGACGACACCAAACACGTTTCAACCAGAAAGGACGTTTTAGTGTTATTCACACCATATTATAAAAGTTCGTTAAAACTGAAATGTTCAGTCATTGTTTCTTATTAGGTTTTTGGGGTCACGCAGTCGTTCAGCAGAGGTCAAGCAAAGCCGCCACTAATATCTAAGATTAGTTTCGTCTCGCGAAGCTTGGAACGGAGACTGGGCCCAAAAAAGCTCGATCAACGGGTGCTTATTACTAAATGAGCATGCATGAGGGCCCATAGAAGAGGTCAAGAGTTTACCAGACATCACCGGACAACGGACATCAGGACATCACACATATTTGCAGCGGACACAACTGCTACAAGCTTCACCTTGCAGCGTTTACAGGAAAACGATGAAGTGATGCCAGCGGTGCAGTCATCACTTGGGCATCGCGCTACCGCGCAGCGCCTCTTTACATGGGGCAGGCGCATCGTCCCGACGACAGAGCCTTGAACGCGCCCGTCGGGCGCTCGACGACAAAAGCAACAGAACGGCGCAATAGGATTCAACTAGTACAGACCGTTCGTGGGAAAACTTAAGACCGCGAAGTCGTTTTAAACGATTGCAAAGTGAATGTTCGACGGGAGCTACAGAAATATAGGCACACTGGCGAAAGCAAACAATGCAAACACGAGGCGTATCAGGACTGCGAACTTCTGCCGACGGCGAAAAATAGCGACGTTGTAGATGTCGCAACAAGTATGCACAACATAATACATATTGAACATAACCTGAAAAATTCACCACTCTAAACATGTTTAAACTAAGTTATTATTAACAAATAATACTTTGATTTAAAGTCAACTATATATAAGACACCGAAAGTGTGTCTTTAATATTTTATCAGCTTAGTGTTTGGCCGCGCAAAACATAGTCGTACTGCGGTAGCGCGGCCTCCAGGGTGATGACGCTGACGATTGGTTTTGGGCCGCTTTTTGCTCCACTTTCGCGACCTATATGAATTGACCTTGTCTCCACTATAGCCTAAAAACTTTCCTCTTAATTTCCTAGTGCGCTGTCTCCACTTTGTGTCTATACTCCTCGTGTATAAATAGCTGAACACCTTTTGTGCCCATTGTTATCCATCCATTTGCCTTAACCGATCCTCAAATTCTATCTTGCTCCCCGCTTCCCTGCTCTCAAAAGACGCCCATCCCATATCTCCTTGTACTCCCTGGTTTGGCGTTTTGCAATGTGCCCCCAAAGCCAGCCTACCTACTCCGCGCTGTTTTATCTCTAGTCTTGCATGCACTTCGGATTTCATGCATAGCACTGCGTTTCCAAAAGTCAAGCCAGGCACCATGACCCCTTTCCAAATCTCTCTCACCACCTCATACCAGTTGTAATTCCAAAGTGCTGTATTTTTCATTACAGCTGCATTTCTGTTGCCCTTGCCTATTATATACTTTTCATGCTCACTGAGATATTCTGCACCATCACATATCCATACTCCTGATACTTGTATTTACTAGCTCTCTCAACTGTAATATTCTGTATCTTCAGCCTCTCAACTTCATCATCGTTAAAAATCATGACTGCTGATTTTTCACTACTGAATTCTAAACCTAATTCCTCTCCTTCCCTACCACAGATGCTCATTAATTCCTGCAACTCTGTCCTGTTAGCCATTAGTACGATATCATCCACATACATCAATCCCGGTAAGGGTTGCTGAATTTTTTGGCCTAGCTTACTGTACGAAAGGTCGAATCCAATCCCACTCTTCTCTAGTTTATCCTCCAATCCTAACATAAACAACAAAGGCGATAACGGGCACCCCTGCTTAAGGCCTCGTCTTATCTCTATTTTCCCTGTCGCCTTTCCTTCCCATGTTATAATCACCTTATTATCTTTGTAAATGTTCCTTAATAGTGTTGTTAGTCCATCATCTAGGTTTAAGCTTTCCACTATGTTCCACAGGTTCCTTTGGCTCACATTGCCATAGGCACCCTTGATATCCAGAAATGCCAGCCAGAGCTGTCTGTTTTCTTTTCGCGGTCTTTCTATACACTGTGTTAGAGGAAATAAATTGTCCTCCAACTTTCTTTGTTTCCGAAACCCGTTCTGTAACTCGCCCAGTATGCCCTCGCAATCTACCCATTCCTCCAGCCTGTTCTTTATAATCTGCATTACCAACCTGTAAATAACTGGTGTCACAGTTATGGGACGATAATTCCTAACATCAGACTTATCTCCCTTTTCCTTGTATATCATACTCATCCTACTAAGCCTCCATTCATCTGGAATATTTCCTTTTGTTATCATGGTGCTCACTACCTCCCTTAGTTTTTCCTTAGATTTAGGACCCAAATTCTTCACCAGCTTGATTGGGATACCATCTGTGCCTGTCGACGTGCCACTTGCTCTTCGTTCCGCCTTTTCCCATTCTCTTTGTCCAAAATCCGCGATGTCACAAGCTGGACTTCTACCTCCTTCGGTTCTCCTGTATTCCACATGTACCCGTTCCCGACATTTCTCCTTCATCACTGCTCCTATATATCGTATTGCATCATCTCCCTCTAGTTGATCTCCCTGATGCGAGAGTACGAACCTCTGTCTAGCTTGCGTCGTTTCACCGCGTGAGTTCAAGTGCTCCCAAAACTTCTTGGCTGCGTTTCTATCTTTCTTACTTACATTACTCATCCATTCCTCACCTTTTCTCTGAATTTTTGCATTGATCAAACTGGAGGCCTCTCGGCGACATGTTCTAAAATTGTCCCATTTTCTTTTTAGTTCCGTTTCTGGCTCCCCACTACGCTTGGAATACATGTGTTCTCTAGAGGCATCCTGACGTTTTTGTATCGCTTGCTTCACTTCTTTGTCCCACCAGCTTTTTAGTCTATGTCCTTTATTCCCCTTTCGTTTACTCTGAACTTTGTCTAGCTCCAGAGCAAAAAGCCTAGTTAGGCTCTGATAGGTCCTATCTGTATAACGTTGCCCTGAAACTGCTTCCTCTATTCTTTCAGCAACTACTTCCTACTCTTTGACGCTGCAGAAAGTTTGCTTTGAATTATGTTGTCTAGTTTCAGCATTTACTTCTCTGGCAAAATTCAGCTTAATACGTTTGTGATGACTACCAAGACTTTTAGAACCTTCTTCATCTATTTTCATTACTTGTAACTTACCATATATTTTGTGTGACATGAGTACGTAATCTATAGTTGAATGTAGTGTGGGGGGCCGCGAGGCCCTGCCACGTTATTTAAAGTGAGGACATAGAACGAGACAAGCGAACGACGTGTCTGCCTGTGATGGCGGCTTCAGAGCATTCCCTTGCACGCGCTCTACGAGGCGCGTGCGCGTGCTGCGCCTCAAGCCATCTCTTTTATTTTCATGAGAAGAATGGATCTGTGGGTGCGTTGCACCCTACAGATATTTTCTTATATCCTGACCTAATGCAACTCGGTAGGGATGATTATCCCGTCACACTTCTGACCGGTATTACATAAAACTATGTCATTTTTTCCACCAGTTCTAGTAATATGCTTCCGGTCGAGTCCGTATACCCATCCAGACCCTCAGTATGGGCATTCATGTCTCCCATAATAATTATTTCAGAGCCTTCCCCTAGCTCACTAATGTCTCTTGATATGCAATCAATCATTTTTCTGTTTTCCTCTTTAGCACCTGTCCCTGTCCATAAGTAAACCACTCCAAGGACTGATGATTCCCCCGCGACTTTTCCTTTCAGCCACAAACGTTCGGCGCACTCCTTTCTGATCCTTTGAAAGTTCATATTCTTCTTAATAAATGCTGCAATTCCACCTGCCTTCCTAGTTCCCCCCATTCTGTTGCATTGTTCCCACACATAGTCAGGGTTGCAAGGTGGCTTCTCCATGTCGCTGAGATGTGTTTCCACAAACCCATACACCATTAAATCCTCCTTTCTTAGTTGCTCCTCTACCTGTTCCCATTTTAACCTATTTCTACCACCCTGCATGTTAATATATCGAATGTCTGATTGTGCTCTTTGTTTATACCTGTTCTTACGTTTTCTCCTCTTTTTAAACCTGGGTGCCTCTCCTGACTTTGTTGGGTTTTCAGTTGCTTGAGTGCCCCCAGGGCCCTCGGTCCCCCCAAAAAAGCAGTCACCATGCGGCCCATCCTATCCCCCACCCTGTAACCCGTGGCCTCACTGCAGTGAATGCCATCTGCAAAAGGGCGGGAGCCAGCCTCGTACACTTCCCTGTTTACTTCCATTACGTCTTACCGAAGCTGTCGACTCATACATACCCTTAATTACTCTGTTGGCTTTGACAACCCTCCTCTCCGTTACCCCAGACTGCCCCCGAACTTCTGGAATGGTGCACACAACCACGTGCACATTCTTAGACACGTCCCTCAGCTTACGTATTCCCACGTTTAGCTGCTTTCCGAGGCTCTGGCTCCTACCCTTGAGCACATCATTAAGCCCCGCATGAACTATTACTAGGTTCCTCCCCTCCCGGTTATCCCATACCCCCTCACGTGCTGCGGTCATAGCATCCACCATACACTTCCCTGGCTGGACCTCTACGGTTACCCTCTGGTCTCCCTTAACCCTGTTATGTACACCCCTCTTAACCCGTGCTACGTTAGAGCTCCCCACTACCAGTACACTAGATCCCCCTGGTACCTGCGTGCCCTTGTCCTGCGACTTATCTCGTGTTACCTGACTGCCCGACGCCTGCTGCTCGAAGGCGCCATTGAGCTGAGTGTCACTCAGCTCTCCAGCGTCGTCGAGCCCGCCAGCCAGCAGGCTGGACTCCCGACCACCAGTGACCCCAGGCTGCAGACTGGCGGTTCGTCCCGCTAGAACTGACGCTCCCTCCTTTCTTCCCTCGCTACTCTCACTCGCTCGAATTAACCCTTCCAGGCGCTCTACCCTACTGTCACACTCCCTCTTACGCTCCTTACTTCCCCCAGCTCTTCCGCCTGCTTCTCGAGGCCGACCCGCTGCTCCCTCTCATGAGTAAGCTGCCTAGTCAGTTCCTCAATCTGGGCCTCGAGACCCAACCGCTTCTCTTCTTCTACCTTAAGCTGGGCCTCAATCTCCCGAACTCTACCATCCCATTCCCCAGTAACCTGCTCAAGCTTCACACAAAGCCGACACTCAAAACTCATCACCGCCGCCGCCGCCTCTAGACTCCCGAAACCCGTCTCGTCCAGGTAACACCACCTCCCACACCCCTCGCACTGCACCAACTCGTCCCCACCCTTGTCATGTCGACCCAAATCTAGACCCATGTCCAGACCGGGAACAAACCGTCCCTTCCTGCCAAAAATTCAAACAGAGCCTACTTTGCGAAACTAACTTCAACTGCTGCTGTTCAAACCGGTTCAAACCTAATACTGCTACCGCATAGTCACGTCCAATCAACTCTAAAAAAAAAAAGAGAGAAAAATTACTCAGCCTGACCCTGCCATCTGGAGGCAAGCCATTTAACCTTCTTTAACGCTACGCGATAAACAGCGGCTCCGAGTTTGTTCTTTTAATAATAATAATAAAAATTTTTATTTGCACAGATTACGTTATAGTCTCGCGGATTGGTTTTCGATTGCTCCGTGATGTGCGGTTGACGAAAGAATTGTGACTCGAAGAACAGCAAAAGTAAGACGTAAAGGGCGCGAAGTAGCTGGGTACCGCAGTCCAGCAGTGAAGCCGAACACTCACGAGACAATGACCTAATGCAACTCGGTAGGGACGATTATCCAAAGTACTTTCGAGATGCACGGTTGGACGAACAGATCTAGAGTGGCGTCAGGACGGTCGAATGCGAATGCGGGCTCTAAATGAGGTCATTGCCACACTTGTATTATAAGAAAAGTCCGCACGATCGGCAACTCGCCCTTCCAGCAGTGAAGCCGAACACTCACGAGACACTGACCTCATGCAACTCGGTAGGGACGATTATCCTAAGCACCTTCGGGATCTACGGTTGGACGAACAGATCTAGAGCGGCTTCAGGACGATCGGATATGAATGCAGGCTCTAAATAAGGTCACTGCCGCACTTGTATTACAATAAAAGTCCACACGATCGGCAACTCGCCTGCTCCAGCTGTGAAGCCGAACACTCGCGAGACACTGACCCAATGCAACTCGGTAGGGACGATTATCCAAAGCACTCTTCGGATCCGCGGATGGACGAACAGATCTAGAGCGGCTTCAGGACGGTCCAGTACGAATGCGGTCTCTAAATTAGGTCATTGCCACACTTGTCTGACGAGAAAAGTCCACACGATTGGCAACTCGAGTGCTCCAGCTGTGAAGCCGAACACTCGCGAGACACTGACCTAATGCAACTCGGTAGGGACGATTATCCAAAGCACTCTTCGGATCCGCGGTTGGACGAACAGATCTAGAGCGGCTTCAGGACGGTCCAGTACGAATGCGGTCTCTAAATTAGGTCATTGCCACACTTGTCTGACGAGAAAAGTCCACACGATCGGCAACTCGCCTGCTCCAGCTGTGAAGCCGAACACTCGCGAGACACTGACCTAATGCAACTCGGTAGGGAAGATTATCCAAAGCACTCTTCGGATCCGCGGTTGGACGAACAGATCTAGAGCGGCTTCAGGACGATCGGATATGAATGCAGGCCCTAAATAAGGTCACTGCCGCACTTGTATTACAATAAAAGTCCACACGATCGGCAACTCGCCTGCTCCAGCTGTGAAGCCGAACACTCGCGAGACACTGACCAAATGCAACTCGGTAGGGATGATTATCCAAAGTACTTTCGGGATGCACGGATGGACGAACAGATCTAGAGTGGCTTTAGGACGGTCGGATCCGAATGCGGTCTCTAAATTAGGTCATTGCCACACTTGTCTGACGAGAAAAGTCCACGCGATTGGCAACTCGCCTGCTCGAGCTGTGAAGCCGAACACTCGCGAGACACTGACTTAATGCAACTCGGTAGGGACGATTATCCAAAGCACTCTTCGGATCCGCGGTTGGACGAACAGATCTAGAGCGGCTTCAGGACGGTCGGATCCGAATGCGGTCTCTAAATTAGGTCATTGCCACACTTGTCTGACGAGAAAAGTCCACTCGATCGGCAACTCGCCTGCTCCACCTGTGAAGCCGAACACTCGCGAGACACTGACCTAATGCAACTCGGTAGGGACGATTATCCAAAGCACTCTTCGGATCCGTGGTTGGACGAACAGATTTAGAGCGGCTTCAGGACGGTCGGATCCGAATGCGGTCTCTAAATTAGGTCATTGCCACACTTGTCTCACGAGAAAAGTCCACGCGATTGGCAACTCGCCTGCTCCAGCTGTGAAGCCGAACACTCGCGAGACACTGACCTAATGCAACTCGGTAGGGACGATTATCCAAAGCACTCTTCGGATCCGCGGTTGGACGAACAGATCTAGAGCGGCTTCAGGACGGTCGGATCCGAATGCGGTCTCTAAATTAGGTCATTGCCACACTTGTCTGACGAGAAAAGTCCACACGATCGGCAACTCGCCTGCTCCAGCTGTGAAGCCGAACACTCGCGAGACACTGACCTAATGCAACTCGGTGGGGAAGATTATCCAAAGCACTCTTCGGATCCGCGGTTGGACGAACAGATCTAGAGCGGCTTCAGGGCGGTCGGATCCGAATGCGGTCTCTAAATTAGGTCATTGCCACACTTGTCTGACGAGAAAAGTCCAGACGATCGGCAACTCGCCTGCTCCAGCTGTGAAGCCGAACACTCGCGAGACACTGACCTAATGCAACTCGGTAGGGACGATTATCCAAAGCACGCTTCGGATCCGCGGTTGGACGAACAGATCTAGAGCGGCTTCAGGACGGTCGGATCCGAATGCGGTCTCTAAATTAGGTCATTGCCACACTTGTCTGACGAGAAAAGTCCACACGATCGGCAACTCGCCTGCTCCAGCTGTGAAGCCGAACACTCACGAGACACTGACCTAATGCAACTCGGTAGGGACGATTATCCAAAGCACTCTTCGGATCCGCGGTTGGACGAACAGATCTAGAGCGGCTTCAGGACGGTCGGATCCGAATGCGGTCTCTAAATTAGGTCATTGCCACACTTGTCTGACGAGAAAAGTCCACACGATCGGCAACTCGCCTGCTCCAGCTGTGAAGCCGAACACTCGCGAGACACTGAGCTAATGCAACTCGGTAGGGACGATTATCCAAAGCACTCTTCGGATCCGCGGTTAGACGAACAGATCTAGAGCGGCTTCAGGACGGTCGGATCCGAATGCGGTCTCCAAATTAGGTCATTGCCACACTTGTCTGACGAGAAAAGTCCACAAGATCGGCAACTCGCCTGCTCCAGCTGTGAAGCCGAACACTCGCGAGACACTGACCTAATGCAACTCGGTAGGGAAGATTATCCAAAGCACTCTTCGGATCCGCGGTTAGACGAACAGATCTAGAGCGGCTTCAGGACGGTCGAATCCGAATGCGGTCTCTAAATTAGGTCATTGCCACACTTGTCTGACGAGAAAAGTCCACACGATCGGCAACTCGCCTGCTCCAGCTGTGAAGCCGAACACTCACGAGACACTGACCTAATGCAACTCGGTAGGGACGATTATCCAAAGCACTCTTCGGATCCGCGGTTGGACGAACAGATCTAGAGCGGCTTCAGGACGGTCGGATTTGAATGCGGTCTCTAAATTAGGTCATTGCCACACTTGTCTGGCGAGAAAAGTCCACACGATCGGCAACTCGCCTGCTCCAGCTGTGAAGCCGAACACTCGCGAGACACTGACCTAATGCAACTCGGTAAGGACGATTATCCAAAGCACTCTTCGGATCCGCGGTTGGACGAACAGATCTAGAGCGGCTTCAGGACGGTCGGATCCGAATGCGGTCTCTAAATTAGGTCATTGCCACACTTGTCTGACGAGAAAAGTCCACACGATTGGCAACTCGCCTGCTCCAGCTGTGAAGCCGAACACTCGCGAGACACTGACCTAATGCAACTCGGTAGGGACGATTATCCAAAGCACTCTTCGGATCCGCGGTTGGACGAACAGATCTAGAGCGGCTTCAGGACGGTCCAGTACGAATGCGGTCTCTAAATTAGGTCATTGCCACACTTGTCTGACGAGAAAAGTCCACACGATCGGCAACTCGCCTGCTCCAGCTGTGAAGCCGAACACTCGCGAGACACTGACCTAATGCAACTCGGTAGGGACGATTATCCAAAGCACTCTTCGGATCCGCGGTTGGACGAACAGATCTAGAGCGGCTTCAGGACGGTCGGATCCGAATGCGGGATCTAAATGAGGTCATTGCCACACTTGTCTGACGAGAAAAGTCCACACGATTGGCAACTCGCCTGCTCCAGCTGTGAAGCCGAACACTCGCGAGAGACTGACCTAATGCAACTCGGTAGGGACGATTATCCAAAGCACTCTTCGGATCCGCGGTTGGACGAACAGATCTAGAGCGGCTTTAGGACGGTCGGATCCGAATGCGGGATCTAAATGAGGTCATTGCCACACTTGTCTGACGAGAAAAGTCCACACGATCGGCAACTCGCCTGCTCCAGCTGTGAAGCCGAACACTCGCGAGACACTGACCTAATGCAACTCGGTAGGGACGATTATCCAAAGCATTCTTCGGATCCGCGGTTGGACGAACAGATCTAGAGCGGCTTCAGGACGGTCGGATCCGAATGCGGGATCTAAATGAGGTCATTGCCACACTTGTCTGACGAGAAAAGTCCACACGATTGGCAACTCGCCTGCTCCAGCTGTGAAGCCGAACACTCGCGAGACACTGACCTAATGCAACTCGGTAGGGACGATTATCCAAAGCACTCTTCGGATCCGCGGTTGGACGAACAGATCTAGAGCGGCTTTAGGACGGTCGGATCCGAATGCGGGATCTAAATGAGGTCATTGCCACACTTGTCTGACGAGAAAAGTCCACACGATTGGCAACTCGCCTGCTCCAGCTGTGAAGCCGAACACTCGCGAGACACTGACCTAATGCAACTCGGTAGGGACGATTATCCAAAGCACTCTTCGGATCCGCGGTTGGACGAAGAGATCTAGAGCGGCTTCAGGACGGTGCAGTACGAATGCGGTCTCTAAATTAGGTCATTGCCACACTTGTCTGACGAGAAAAGTCCACACGATCGGCAACTCGCCTGCTCCAGCTTTGAAGCCGAACACTCGCGAGACACTGACCTAATGCAACTCGGTAGAGACGATTATCCAAAGCACTTTCGGGATGCACGTTGGACGAACAGATCTAGAGTGGCTTTAGGACGGTCGGATCCGAATGCGGGATCTAAATGAGGTCATTGCCACACTTGTCTGACGAGAAAAGTCCACACGATCGGCAACTCGCCTGCTCCAGCTGTGAAGCCGAACACTCGCGAGACACTGACCAAATGCAACTCGGTAGGGACAATTATCCAAAGTACTTTCGGGATGCACGGGTGGACGAACAGATCTAGAGTGGCTTTAGGACGGTCGGATCCGAATGCGGGATCTAAATGAGGTCATTGCCACACTTGTCTGACGAGAAAAGTCCACACGATCGGCAACTCGCCTGCTCCAGCTGTGAAGCCGAACACTCGCGAGACACTGACCTAATGCAACTCGGTAGGGACGATTATCCAAAGCACTCCTCGGATCCGCGGTTGGACGAACAGATCTAGAGCGGCTTTAGGACGGTCGGATCCGAATGCGGGATCTAAATGAGGTCATTGCCACACTTGTCTGACGAGAAAAGTCCACGCGATTGGCAACTCGCCTGCTCCAGCTGTGAAGCCGAACACTCGCGAGACACTGACCTAATGCAACTCGGTAGGGACGATTATCCAAAGTACTTTCGGGATCCGCGGTTGGACGAACAGATCTAGAGTGGCTTTAGGACGGTCGGATCCGAATGCGGGATATAAATGAGGTCATTGCCACACTTGTCTGACGAGAAAAGTCCACACGATCGGCAACTCGCCTGCTCCAGCTGTGAAGCCGAACACTCACGAGGCACTGACCTCATGCAACTCGGTAGGGACGATTATCCAAAGTACTTTCGGGATCCGCGGTTGGACGAACAGATCTAGAGTGGCTTTAGGACGGTCGGATCCGAATGCGGGATCTAAATGAGGTCATTGCCACACTTGTCTGACGAGAAAAGTCCACACGATCGGCAACTCGCCTGCTCCAGCTGTGAAGCCGAACACTCACGAGACACTGACCTAATGCAACTCGGTAGGGACGATTATCCAAAGCATTCCTCGGATCCGCGGTTGGACGAACAGATCTAGAGCGGCTTTAGGACGGTCGGATCCGAATGCGGGATCTAAATGAGGTCATTGCCACACTTGTCTGACGAGAAAAGTCCACGCGATTGGCAACTCGCCTGCTCCAGCTGTGAAGCCGAACACTCGCGAGACACTGACCTAATGCAACTCGGTAGGGACGATTATCCAAAGTACTTTCGGGATCCGCGGTTGGACGAACAGATCTAGAGTGGCTTTAGGACGGTCGGATCCGAATGCGGGATCTAAATGAGGTCATTGCCACACTTGTCTGACGAGAAAAGTCCACACGATCGGCAACTCGCCTGCTCCAGCTGTGAAGCCGAACACTCACGAGGCACTGACCTCATGCAACTCGGTAGGGACGATTATCCAAAGTACTTTCGGGATCCGCGGTTGGACGAACAGATCTAGAGTGGCTTTAGGACGGTCGGATCCGAATGCGGGATCTAAATGAGGTCATTGCCACACTTGTCTGACGAGAAAAGTCCACACGATCGGCAACTCGCCTGCTCCAGCTGTGAAGCCGAACACTCACGAGGCACTGACCTCATGCAACTCGGTAGGGACGATTATCCAAAGTACTTTCGGGATCCGCGGTTGGACGAACAGATCTAGAGTGGCTTTAGGACGGTCGGATCCGAATGCGGGATCTAAATGAGGTCATTGCCACACTTGTCTGACGAGAAAAGTCCACACGATCGGCAACTCGCCTGCTCCAGCTGTGAAGCCGAACACTCGCGAGACACTGACCTAATGCAACTCGGTAGGGACGATTATCCAAAGCACTCCTCGGATCCGCGGTTGGACGGACAGATCTAGAGCGGCTTCAGGACGGTCGGATCCGAATGCGGGATCTAAATGAGGTCATTGCCACACTTGTCTGACGAGAAAAGTCCACGCGATTGGCAACTCGCCTGCTCCAGCTGTGAAGCCGAACACTCGCGAGACACTGACCTAATGCAACTCGGTAGGGACGATTATCCAAAGCACTCTTCGGATCCGCGGTTGGACGAACAGATATAGAGCGACTTTAGGACGGTCGGATCCGAATGCGGGATCTAAATGAGGTCATTGCCACACTTGTCTGACGAGAAAAGTCCACGCGATTGGCAACTCGCCTGCTCCAGCTGTGAAGCCGAACACTCGCGAGACACTGACCTAATGCAACTCGGTAGGGACGATTATTCAAAGTACTTTCGGGATCCGCGGTTGGACGAACAGATCTAGAGTGGCTTTAGGACGGTCGGATCCGAATGCGGGATCTAAATGAGGTCATTGCCACACTTGTCTGACGAGAAAAGTCCACGCGATTGGCAACTCGCCTGCTCCAGCTGTGAAGCCGAACACTCGCGAGACACTGACCTAATGCAACTCGGTAGGGACGATTATCCAAAGCACTCCTCGGATCCGCGGTTGGACGAACAGATCTAGAGTGGCTTTAGGACGGTCGGATCCGAATGCGGGATCTAAATGAGGTCATTGCCACACTTGTCTGACGAGAAAAGTCCACGCGATTGGCAACTCGCCTGCTCCAGCTGTGAAGCCGAACACTCGCGAGACACTGACCTAATGCAACTCGGTAGGGACGATTATCCAAAGCACTCCTCGGATCCGCGGTTGGACGAACAGATCTAGAGTGGCTTTAGGACGGTCGGATCCGAATGCGGGATCTAAATGAGGTCATTGCCACACTTGTCTGACGAGAAAAGTCCACGCGATTGGCAACTCGCCTGCTCCAGCTGTGAAGCCGAACACTCGCGAGACACTGACCTAATGCAACTCGGTAGGGACGATTATCCAAAGCACTCTTCGGATCCGCGGTTGGACGAACAGATCTAGAGCGGCTTCAGGACGGTCGGATCCGAATGCGGGATCTAAATGAGGTCATTGCCACACTTGTCTGACGAGAAAAGTCCACACGATTGGCAACTCGCCTGCTCCAGCTGTGAAGCCGAACACTCGCGAGAGACTGACCTAATGCAACTCGGTAGGGACGATTATCCAAAGCACTCTTCGGATCCGCGGTTGGACGAACAGATCTAGAGCGGC
The DNA here is from genome assembly GCF_016920785.2 of Ixodes scapularis. Classification (NCBI taxonomy): domain Eukaryota; kingdom Metazoa; phylum Arthropoda; class Arachnida; order Ixodida; family Ixodidae; genus Ixodes; species Ixodes scapularis. The sequence continues at coordinate 1,416,782 of NW_024610108.1, read as the reverse complement.
TTTAGGACGGTCGGATCCGAATGCGGGATCTAAATGAGGTCATTGCCACACTTGTCTGACGAGAAAAGTCCACACGATCGGCAACTCGCCTGCTCCAGCTGTGAAGCCGAACACTCGCGAGACACTGACCTAATGCAACTCGGTAGGGACGATTATCCAAAGCATTCTTCGGATCCGCGGTTGGACGAACAGATCTAGAGCGGCTTCAGGACGGTCGGATCCGAATGCGGGATCTAAATGAGGTCATTGCCACACTTGTCTGACGAGAAAAGTCCACACGATTGGCAACTCGCCTGCTCCAGCTGTGAAGCCGAACACTCGCGAGACACTGACCTAATGCAACTCGGTAGGGACGATTATCCAAAGCACTCTTCGGATCCGCGGTTGGACGAACAGATCTAGAGCGGCTTTAGGACGGTCGGATCCGAATGCGGGATCTAAATGAGGTCATTGCCACACTTGTCTGACGAGAAAAGTCCACACGATTGGCAACTCGCCTGCTCCAGCTGTGAAGCCGAACACTCGCGAGACACTGACCTAATGCAACTCGGTAGGGACGATTATCCAAAGCACTCTTCGGATCCGCGGTTGGACGAAGAGATCTAGAGCGGCTTCAGGACGGTGCAGTACGAATGCGGTCTCTAAATTAGGTCATTGCCACACTTGTCTGACGAGAAAAGTCCACACGATCGGCAACTCGCCTGCTCCAGCTTTGAAGCCGAACACTCGCGAGACACTGACCTAATGCAACTCGGTAGAGACGATTATCCAAAGCACTTTCGGGATGCACGTTGGACGAACAGATCTAGAGTGGCTTTAGGACGGTCGGATCCGAATGCGGGATCTAAATGAGGTCATTGCCACACTTGTCTGACGAGAAAAGTCCACACGATCGGCAACTCGCCTGCTCCAGCTGTGAAGCCGAACACTCGCGAGACACTGACCAAATGCAACTCGGTAGGGACAATTATCCAAAGTACTTTCGGGATGCACGGGTGGACGAACAGATCTAGAGTGGCTTTAGGACGGTCGGATCCGAATGCGGGATCTAAATGAGGTCATTGCCACACTTGTCTGACGAGAAAAGTCCACACGATCGGCAACTCGCCTGCTCCAGCTGTGAAGCCGAACACTCGCGAGACACTGACCTAATGCAACTCGGTAGGGACGATTATCCAAAGCACTCCTCGGATCCGCGGTTGGACGAACAGATCTAGAGCGGCTTTAGGACGGTCGGATCCGAATGCGGTATCTAAATGAGGTCATTGCCACACTTGTCTGACGAGAAAAGTCCACGCGATTGGCAACTCGCCTGCTCCAGCTGTGAAGCCGAACACTCGCGAGACACTGACCTAATGCAACTCGGTAGGGACGATTATCCAAAGTACTTTCGGGATCCGCGGTTGGACGAACAGATCTAGAGTGGCTTTAGGACGGTCGGATCCGAATGCGGGATATAAATGAGGTCATTGCCACACTTGTCTGACGAGAAAAGTCCACACGATCGGCAACTCGCCTGCTCCAGCTGTGAAGCCGAACACTCACGAGGCACTGACCTCATGCAACTCGGTAGGGACGATTATCCAAAGTACTTTCGGGATCCGCGGTTGGACGAACAGATCTAGAGTGGCTTTAGGACGGTCGGATCCGAATGCGGGATCTAAATGAGGTCATTGCCACACTTGTCTGACGAGAAAAGTCCACACGATCGGCAACTCGCCTGCTCCAGCTGTGAAGCCGAACACTCACGAGACACTGACCTAATGCAACTCGGTAGGGACGATTATCCAAAGCATTCCTCGGATCCGCGGTTGGACGAACAGATCTAGAGCGGCTTTAGGACGGTCGGATCCGAATGCGGGATCTAAATGAGGTCATTGCCACACTTGTCTGACGAGAAAAGTCCACGCGATTGGCAACTCGCCTGCTCCAGCTGTGAAGCCGAACACTCGCGAGACACTGACCTAATGCAACTCGGTAGGGACGATTATCCAAAGTACTTTCGGGATCCGCGGTTGGACGAACAGATCTAGAGTGGCTTTAGGACGGTCGGATCCGAATGCGGGATCTAAATGAGGTCATTGCCACACTTGTCTGACGAGAAAAGTCCACACGATCGGCAACTCGCCTGCTCCAGCTGTGAAGCCGAACACTCACGAGGCACTGACCTCATGCAACTCGGTAGGGACGATTATCCAAAGTACTTTCGGGATCCGCGGTTGGACGAACATATCTAGAGTGGCTTTAGGACGGTCGGATCCGAATGCGGGATCTAAATGAGGTCATTGCCACACTTGTCTGACGAGAAAAGTCCACACGATCGGCAACTCGCCTGCTCCAGCTGTGAAGCCGAACACTCACGAGGCACTGACCTCATGCAACTCGGTAGGGACGATTATCCAAAGTACTTTCGGGATCCGCGGTTGGACGAACAGATCTAGAGTGGCTTTAGGACGGTCGGATCCGAATGCGGGATCTAAATGAGGTCATTGCCACACTTGTCTGACGAGAAAAGTCCACACGATCGGCAACTCGCCTGCTCCAGCTGTGAAGCCGAACACTCGCGAGACACTGACCTAATGCAACTCGGTAGGGACGATTATCCAAAGCACTCCTCGGATCCGCGGTTGGACGGACAGATCTAGAGCGGCTTCAGGACGGTCGGATCCGAATGCGGGATCTAAATGAGGTCATTGCCACACTTGTCTGACGAGAAAAGTCCACGCGATTGGCAACTCGCCTGCTCCAGCTGTGAAGCCGAACACTCGCGAGACACTGACCTAATGCAACTCGGTAGGGACGATTATCCAAAGCACTCTTCGGATCCGCGGTTGGACGAACAGATATAGAGCGACTTTAGGACGGTCGGATCCGAATGCGGGATCTAAATGAGGTCATTGCCACACTTGTCTGACGAGAAAAGTCCACGCGATTGGCAACTCGCCTGCTCCAGCTGTGAAGCCGAACACTCGCGAGACACTGACCTAATGCAACTCGGTAGGGACGATTATTCAAAGTACTTTCGGGATCCGCGGTTGGACGAACAGATCTAGAGTGGCTTTAGGACGGTCGGATCCGAATGCGGGATCTAAATGAGGTCATTGCCACACTTGTCTGACGAGAAAAGTCCACGCGATTGGCAACTCGCCTGCTCCAGCTGTGAAGCCGAACACTCGCGAGACACTGACCTAATGCAACTCGGTAGGGACGATTATCCAAAGCACTCCTCGGATCCGCGGTTGGACGAACAGATCTAGAGTGGCTTTAGGACGGTCGGATCCGAATGCGGGATCTAAATGAGGTCATTGCCACACTTGTCTGACGAGAAAAGTCCACGCGATTGGCAACTCGCCTGCTCCAGCTGTGAAGCCGAACACTCGCGAGACACTGACCTAATGCAACTCGGTAGGGACGATTATCCAAAGCACTCTTCGGATCCGCGGTTGGACGAACAGATCTAGAGCGGCTTCGCAACGGTCGGATCCGAATGCGGTCTCTAAATCAGGTCATTGCCACACTTGTATGACGAGAAAAGTCCACGCGATTGGCAACTCACCCGCTCCAGCTGTGAAGCCGAACACTGACGAGACACTGACCAAATGCAACTCAGTAGGGACGGTTATCCAAAGCACTCCTCGGATCCGCGGTTGGACGAACAGATCTAGAGTGGCTTTAGGACGGTCGGATCCGAATGCGGGATCTAAATGAGGTCATTGCCACACTTGTCTGACGAGAAAAGTCCACGCGATTGGCAACTCGCCTGCTCCAGCTGTGAAGCCGAACACTCGCGAGACACTGACCTAATGCAACTCGGTAGGGACGATTATCCAAAGCACTCTTCGGATCCGCGGTTGGACGAACAGATCTAGAGCGGCTTCATAACGGTCGGATCCGAATGCGGTCTCTAAATAAGGTCATTGCCACACTTGTATGACGAGAAAAGTCCACGCGATTGGCAACTCACCCGCTCCAGCTGTGAAGCCGAACACTGACGAGACACTGACCAAATGCAACTCAGTAGGGACGATTATCCAAAGTACTTTCGGGATGCACGGGTGGACGAACAGATCTAGAGTGGCTTTAGGACGGTCGGATCCGAATGCGGGATCTAAATGAGGTCATATCCACACTTGTCTGACGAGAAAACTCCACACGATCGGCAACTCGCCTGCTCCAGCTGTGAAGCCGAACACTCGCGAGACACTGACCTAATGCAACTCGGTACGGACGATTATCCAAAGCACTCCTCGGATCTGCGGTTGGACGAACAGATCTAGAGCGGCTTTAGGACGGTCGGATCCGAATGCGGGATCTAAATGAGGTCATTGCCACACTTGTCTGACGAGAAAAGTCCACACAATCGGCAACTCGCCTGCTCCAGCTGTGAAGCCGAACACTTACGAGACACTGACCTCATGCAACTCGGTAGGGACGATTATCCAAAGCACTCCTCGGATCCGCGGTTGGAGGAACAGATCTAGAGCGGCTTCAGGACGGTCGGATCCGAATGCGGTCTCTAAATTAGGTCATTGCCACACTTGTATGACGAGAAAAGTCCACGCGATTGGCAACTCACCCGCTCCAGCTGTGAAGCCGAACACTCACGAGACACTGACCAAATGCAACTCAGTAGGGATGATTATCCAAAGTACTTTCGGGATGCACGGGTGGACGAACAGATCTAGAGTGGCTTTAGGACGGTCGGATCCGAATGCGGGATCTAAATTAGGTCATTGCCACACTTGTCTGACGAGAAAAGTCCACACGATCGGCAACTCGCCTGCTCCAGCTGTGAAGCCGAACACTCGCGAGACACTGACCTAATGCAACTCGGTAGGGACGATTATCCAAAGCACTCTTCGGATCCGCGGTTGGACGAACAGATCTAGAGCGGCTTCAGGACGGTCGGATCCGAATGCGGGATCTAAATGAGGTCATTGCCACACTTGTCTGACGAGAAAAGTCCACACGATTGGCAACTCGCCTGCTCCAGCTGTGAAGCCGAACACTCGCGAGACACTGACCTAATGCAACTCGGTAGGGACGATTATCCAAAGCACTCTTCGGATCCGCGGTTGGACGAACAGATCTAGAGCGGCTTTAGGACGGTCGGATCCGAATGCGGGATCTAAATGAGGTCATTGCCACACTTGTCTGACGAGAAAAGTCCACACGATCGGCAACTCGCCTGCTCCAGCTGTGAAGCCGAACACTCGCGAGACACTGACCTAATGCAACTCGGTAGGGACGATTATCCAAAGCACTCTTCGGATCCGCGGTTGGACGAACAGATCTAGAGCGGCTTCAGGACGGTCGGATCCGAATGCGGGATCTAAATGAGGTCATTGCCACACTTGTCTGACGAGGAAAGTCCACACGATTGGCAATTCGCCTGCTCCAGCTGTGAAGCCGAACACTCGCGAGACACTGACCTAATGCAACTCGGTAGGGACGATTATCCAAAGCACTCTTCGGATCCGCGGTTGGACGAACAGATCTAGAGCGGCTTTAGGACGGTCGGATCCGAATGCGGGATCTAAATGAGGTCATTGCCACACTTGTCTGACGAGAAAAGTCCACACGATTGGCAACTCGCCTGCTCCAGCTGTGAAGCCGAACACTCGCGAGACACTGACCTAATGCAACTCGGTAGGGACGATTATCCAAAGCACTCCTCGGATCCGCGGTTGGACGAACAGATCTAGAGCGGCTTTAGGACGGTCGGATCCGAATGCGGGATCTAAATGAGGTCATTGCCACACTTGTCTGACGAGAAAAGTCCACACGATTGGCAACTCGCCTGCTCCAGCTGTGAAGCCGAACACTCGCGAGACACTGACCTAATGCAACTCGGTAGGGACGATTATCCAAAGCACTCTTCGGATCCGCGGTTGGACGAACAGATCTAGAGCGGCTTTAGGACGGTCGGATCCGAATGCGGGATCTAAATGAGGTCATTGCCACACTTGTCTGACGAGAAAAGTCCACACGATTGGCAACTCGCCTGCTCCATCTGTGAAGCCGAACACTCGCGAGACACTGACCTAATGCAACTCGGTAGGGACGATTATCCAAAGCACTCTTCGGATCCGCGGTTGGACGAACAGATCTAGAGTGGCTTTAGGACGGTCGGATCCGAATGCGGGATCTAAATGAGGTCATTGCCACACTTGTCTGACGAGGAAAGTCCACACGATTGGCAATTCGCCTGCTCCAGCTGTGAAGCCGAACACTCGCGAGACACTGACCTAATGCAACTCGGTAGGGACGATTATCCAAAGCACTCTTCGGATCCGCGGTTGGACGAACAGATCTAGAGCGGCTTTAGGACGGTCGGATCCGAATGCGGGATCTAAATGAGGTCATTGCCACACTTGTCTGACGAGAAAAGTCCACACGATTGGCAACTCGCCTGCTCCAGCTGTGAAGCCGAACACTCGCGAGACACTGACCTAATGCAACTCGGTAGGGACGATTATCCAAAGCACTCCTCGGATCCGCGGTTGGACGAACAGATCTAGAGTGGCTTTAGGACGGTCGGATCCGAATGCGGGATCTAAATGAGGTCATTGCCACACTTGTCTGACGAGGAAAGTCCACACGATTGGCAATTCGCCTGCTCCAGCTGTGAAGCCGAACACTCGCGAGACACTGACCTAATGCAACTCGGTAGGGACGATTATCCAAAGCACTCTTCGGATCCGCGGTTGGACGAACAGATCTAGAGCGGCTTTAGGACGGTCGGATCCGAATGCGGGATCTAAATGAGGTCATTGCCACACTTGTCTGACGAGAAAAGTCCACACGATTGGCAACTCGCCTGCTCCAGCTGTGAAGCCGAACACTCGCGAGACACTGACCTAATGCAACTCGGTAGGGACGATTATCCAAAGCACTCTTCGGATCCGCGGTTGGACGAACAGATCTAGAGCGGCTTTAGGACGGTCGGATCCGAATGCGGGATCTAAATGAGGTCATTGCCACACTTGTCTGACGAGAAAAGTCCACACGATTGGCAACTCGCCTGCTCCAGCTGTGAAGCCGAACACTCGCGAGACACTGACCTAATGCAACTCGGTAGGGACGATTATCCAAAGCACTCTTCGGATCCGCGGTTGGACGAACAGATCTAGAGCGGCTTTAGGACGGTCGGATCCGAATGCGGGATCTAAATGAGGTCATTGCCACACTTGTCTGACGAGAAAAGTCCACACGATTGGCAACTCGCCTGCTCCAGCTGTGAAGCCGAACACTCGCGAGACACTGACCTAATGCAACTCGGTAGGGACGATTATCCAAAGCACTCTTCGGATCCGCGGTTGGACGAACAGATCTAGAGCGGCTTTAGGACGGTCGGATCCGAATGCGGGATCTAAATGAGGTCATTGCCACACTTGTCTGACGAGGAAAGTCCACACGATTGGCAATTCGCCTGCTCCAGCTGTGAATCCGAACACTCGCGAGACACTGACCTAATGCAACTCGGTAGGGACGATTATCCAAAGCACTCTTCGGATCCGCGGTTGGACGAACAGATCTAGAGCGGCTTTAGGACGGTCGGATCCGAATGCGGGATCTAAATGAGGTCATTGCCACACTTGTCTGACGAGAAAAGTCCACACGATTGGCAACTCGCCTGCTCCAGCTGTGAAGCCGAACACTCGCGAGACACTGACCTAATGCAACTCGGTAGGGACGATTATCCAAAGCACTCCTCGGATCCGCGGTTGGACGAACAGATCTAGAGTGGCTTTAGGACGGTCGGATCCGAATGCGGGATCTAAATGAGGTCATTGCCACACTTGTCTGACGAGGAAAGTCCACACGATTGGCAATTCGCCTGCTCCAGCTGTGAAGCCGAACACTCGCGAGACACTGACCTAATGCAACTCGGTAGGGACGATTATCCAAAGCACTCTTCGGATCCGCGGTTGGACGAACAGATCTAGAGCGGCTTTAGGACGGTCGGATCCGAATGCGGGATCTAAATGAGGTCATTGCCACACTTGTCTGACGAGAATAGTCCACACGATTGGCAACTCGCCTGCTCCAGCTGGGAAGCCGAACACTCGCGAGACACTGACCTAATGCAACTCGGTAGGGACGATTATCCAAAGCACTCTTCGGATCCGCGGTTGGACGAACAGATCTAGAGCGGCTTTAGGACGGTCGGATCCGAATGCGGGATCTAAATGAGGTCATTGCCACACTTGTCTGACGAGAAAAGTCCACACGATTGGCAACTCGCCTGCTCCAGCTGTGAAGCCGAACACTCGCGAGACACTGACCTAATGCAACTCGGTAGGGACGATTATCCAAAGCACTCTTCGGATCCGCGGTTGGACGAACAGATCTAGAGCGGCTTCAGGACGGTCCAGTACGAATGCGGTCTCTAAATTAGGTCATTGCCACACTTGTCTGACGAGAAAAGTCCACACGATCGGCAACTCGCCTGCTCCAGCTTTGAAGCGGAACACTCGCGAGACACTGACCTAATGCAACTCGGTAGGGACGATTATCCAAAGCACTTTCGGGATGCACGGGTGGACGAACAGATCTAGAGTGGCTTTAGGACGGTCGGATCCGAATGCGGGATCTAAATGAGGTCATTGCCACACTTGTCTGACGAGAAAAGTCCACACGATCGGCAACTCGCCTGCTCCAGCTGTGAAGCCGAACACTCGCGAGACACTGACCAAATGCAACTCGGTAGGGACAATTATCCAAAGTACTTTCGGGATGCACGGGTGGACGAACAGATCTAGAGTGGCTTTAGGACGGTCGGATCCGAATGCGGGATCTAAATGAGGTCATTGCCACACTTGTCTGACGAGAAAAGTCCACACGATCGGCAACTCGCCTGCTCCAGCTGTGAAGCCGAACACTCGCGAGACACTGACCAAATGCAACTCGGTAGGGACAATTATCCAAAGTACTTTCGGGATGCACGGGTGGACGAACAGATCTAGAGTGGCTTTAGGACGGTCGGATCCGAATGCGGGATCTAAATGAGGTCATTGCCACACTTGTCTGACGAGAAAAGTCCACACGATCGGCAACTCGCCTGCTCCAGCTGTGAAGCCGAACACTCGCGAGACACTGACCTAATGCAACTCGGTAGGGACGATTATCCAAAGCACTCCTCGGATCCGCGGTTGGACGAACAGATCTAGAGCGGCTTTAGGACGGTCGGATCCGAATGCGGGATCTAAATGAGGTCATTGCCACACTTGTCTGACGAGAAAAGACCACGCGATTGGCAACTCGCCTGCTCCAGCTGTGAAGCCGAACACTCGCGAGACACTGACCTAATGCAACTCGGTAGGGACGATTATCCAAAGTACTTTCGGGATCCGCGGTTGGACGAACAGATCTAGAGCGGCTTTAGGACGGTCGGATCCGAATGCGGGATCTAAATGAGGTCATTGCCACACTTGTCTGACGAGAAAAGACCACGCGATTGGCAACTCGCCTGCTCCAGCATTGAAGCCGAACACTCGCGAGACACTGACCTAATGCAACTCGGTAGGGACGATTATCCAAAGTACTTTCGGGATCCGCGGTTGGACGAACAGATCTAGAGTGGCTTTAGGACGGTCGGATCCGAATGCGGGATCTAAATGAGGTCATTGCCACACTTGTCTGACGAGAAAAGTCCACACGATCGGCAACTCGTCTGCTCCAGCTGTGAAGCCGAACACTCACGAGGCACTGACCTCATGCAACTCGGTAGGGACGATTATCCAAAGTACTTTCGGGATGCACGGGTGGACGAACAGATCTAGAGCGGCTTTAGGACGGTCGGATCCGAATGCGGGATCTAAATGAGGTCATTGCCACACTTGTCTGACGAGAAAAGTCCACACGATCGGCAACTCGCCTGCTCCAGCTGTGAAGCCGAACACTCACGAGGCACTGACCTCATGCAACTCGGTAGGGACGATTATCCAAAGTACTTTCGGGATCCGCGGTTGGACGAACAGATCTAGAGTGGCTTTAGGACGGTCGGATCCGAATGCGGGATCTAAATGAGGTCATTGCCACACTTGTCTGACGAGAAAAGTCCACACGATCGGCAACTCGCCTGCTCCAGCTGTGAAGCCGAACACTCGCGAGACACTGACCTAATGCAACTCGGTAGGGACGATTATCCAAAGCACTCCTCGGATCCGCGGTTGGACGAACAGATCTAGAGCGGCTTTAGGACGGTCGGATCCGAATGCGGGATCTAAATGAGGTCATTGCCACACTTGTCTGACGAGAAAAGTCCACACGATCGGCAACTCGCCTGCTCCAGCTGTGAAGCCGAACACTCACGAGGCACTGACCTCATGCAACTCGGTAGGGACGATTATCCAAAGTACTTTCGGGATGCACGGGTGGACGAACAGATCTAGAGCGGCTTTAGGACGGTCGGATCCGAATGCGGGATCTAAATGAGGTCATTGCCACACTTGTCTGACGAGAAAAGTCCACGCGATTGGCAACTCGCCTGCTCCAGCTGTGAAGCCGAACACTCGCGAGACACTGACCTAATGCAACTCGGTAGGGACGATTATCCAAAGCACTCTTCGGATCCGCGGTTGGACGAACAGATCTAGAGCGGCTTTATAACGGTCGGATCCGAATGCGGTCTCTAAATAAGGTCATTGCCACACTTGTATGACGAGAAAAGTCCACGCGATTGGCAACTCACCCGCTCCAGCTGTGAAGCCGAACACTGACGAGACACTGACCAAATGCAACTCAGTAGGGACGATTATCCAAAGTACTTTCGGGATGCACGGGTGGACGAACAGATCTAGAGTGGCTTTAGGACGGTCGGATCCGAATGCGGGATCTAAATGAGGTCATTGCCACACTTGTCTGACGAGAAAAGTCCACACGATTGGCAATTCGCCTGCTCCAGCTGTGAAGCCGAACACTCGCGAGACACTGACCTAATGCAACTCGGTAGGGACGATTATCCAAAGCACTCTTCGGATCCGCGGTTGGACGAACAGATCTAGAGCGGCTTTAGGACGGTCGGATCCGAATGCGGGATCTAAATGAGGTCATTGCCACCCTTGTCTGACGAGAAAAGTCCACACGATTGGCAACTCGCCTGCTCCAGCTGTGAAGCCGAACACTCGCGAGACACTGACCTAATGCAACTCGGTAGGGACGATTATCCAAAGCACTCTTCGGATCCGCGGTTGGACGAACAGATCTAGAGCGGCTTCAGGACGGTCCAGTACGAATGCGGTCTCTAAATTAGGTCATTGCCACACTTGTCTGACGAGAAAAGTCCACACGATCGGCAACTCGCCTGCTCCAGCTTTGAAGCGGAACACTCGCGAGACACTGACCTAATGCAACTCGGTAGGGACGATTATCCAAAGCACTTTCGGGATGCACGGGTGGACGAACAGATCTAGAGTGGCTTTAGGACGGTCGGATCCGAATGCGGGATCTAAATGAGGTCATTGCCACACTTGTCTGACGAGAAAAGTCCACACGATCGGCAACTCGCCTGCTCCAGCTGTGAAGCCGAACACTCGCGAGACACTGACCAAATGCAACTCGGTAGGGACAATTATCCAAAGTACTTTCGGGATGCACGGGTGGACGAACAGATCTAGAGTGGCTTTAGGACGGTCGGATCCGAATGCGGGATCTAAATGAGGTCATTGCCACACTTGTCTGACGAGAAAAGTCCACACGATCGGCAACTCGCCTGCTCCAGCTGTGAAGCCGAACGCTCGCGAGACACTGACCTAATGCAACTCGGTAGGGACAATTATCCAAAGTACTTTCGGGATGCACGGGTGGACGAACAGATCTAGAGTGGCTTTAGGACGGTCGGATCCGAATGCGGGATCTAAATGAGGTCACTGCCACACTTGTCTGACGAGAAAAGTCCACACGATCGGCAACTCGCCTGCTCCAGCTGTGAAGCCGAACACTCGCGAGACACTGACCAAATGCAACTCGGTAGGGACAATTATCCAAAGTACTTTCGGGATGCACGGGTGGACGAACAGATCTAGAGTGGCTTTAGGACGGTCGGATCCGAATGCGGGATCTAAATGAGGTCATTGCCACACTTGTCTGACGAGAAAAGTCCACACGATCGGCAACTCGCCTGCTCCAGCTGTGAAGCCGAACACTCGCGAGACACTGACCTAATGCAACTCGGTAGGGACGATTATCCAAAGCACTCCTCGGATCCGCGGTTGGACGAACAGATCTAGAGCGGCTTTAGGACGGTCGGATCCGAATGCGGGATATAAATGAGGTCATTGCCACACTTGTCTGACGAGAAAAGACCACGCGATTGGCAACTCGCCTGCTCCAGCTGTGAAGCCGAACACTCGCGAGACACTGACCTAATGCAACTCGGTAGGGACGATTATCCAAAGTACTTTTGGGATCCGCGGTTGGACGAACAGATCTAGAGCGGCTTTAGGACGGTCGGATCCGAATGCGGGATCTAAATGAGGTCATTGCCACACTTGTCTGACGAGAAAAGACCACGCGATTGGCAACTCGCCTGCTCCAGCTGTGAAGCCGAACACTCGCGAGACACTGACCTAATGCAACTCGGTAGGGACGATTATCCAAAGCACTCCTCGGATCCGCGGTTGGACGAACAGATCTAGAGCGGCTTTAGGACGGTCGGATCCGAATGCGGGATCTAAATGAGGTCATTGCCACACTTGTCTGACGAGAAAAGTCCACACGATCGGCAACTCGCCTGCTCCAGCTGTGAAGCCGAACACTCTCGAGACACTGACCTAATGCAACTCGGTAGGGACGATTATCCAAAGCACTCCTCGGATCCGCGGTTGGACGAACAGATCTAGAGCGGCTTTAGGACGGTCGGATCCGAATGCGGGATCTAAATGAGGTCATTGCCACACTTGTCTGACGAGAAAAGACCACGCGATTGGCAACTCGCCTGCTCCAGCTGTGAAGCCGAACACTCGCGAGACACTGACCTAATGCAACTCGGTAGGGACGATTATCCAAAGCACTCTTCGGATCCGCGGTTGGACGAACAGATCTAGAGCGGCTTCAGGACGGTCCAGTACGAATGCGGTCTCTAAATTAGGTCATTGCCACACTTGTCTGACGAGAAAAGTCCACACGATCGGCAACTCGCCTGCTCCAGCTTTGAAGCGGAACACTCGCGAGACACTGACCTAATGCAACTCGGTAGGGACGATTATCCAAAGCACTTTCGGGATGCACGGGTGGACGAACAGATCTAGAGTGGCTTTAGGACGGTCGGATCCGAATGCGGGATCTAAATGAGGTCATTGCCACACTTGTCTGACGAGAAAAGTCCACACGATCGGCAACTCGCCTGCTCCAGCTGTGAAGCCGAACACTCGCGAGACACTGACCAAATGCAACTCGGTAGGGACAATTATCCAAAGTACTTTCGGGATGCACGGGTGGACGAACAGATCTAGAGTGGCTTTAGGACGGTCGGATCCGAATGCGGGATCTAAATGAGGTCATTGCCACACTTGTCTGACGAGAAAAGTCCACACGATCGGCAACTCGCCTGCTCCAGCTGTGAAGCCGAACGCTCGCGAGACACTGACCTAATGCAACTCGGTAGGGACAATTATCCAAAGTACTTTCGGGATGCACGGGTGGACGAACAGATCTAGAGTGGCTTTAGGACGGTCGGATCCGAATGCGGGATCTAAATGAGGTCACTGCCACACTTGTCTGACGAGAAAAGTCCACACGATCGGCAACTCGCCTGCTCCAGCTGTGAAGCCGAACACTCGCGAGACACTGACCAAATGCAACTCGGTAGGGACAATTATCCAAAGTACTTTCGGGATGCACGGGTGGACGAACAGATCTAGAGTGGCTTTAGGACGGTCGGATCCGAATGCGGGATCTAAATGAGGTCATTGCCACACTTGTCTGACGAGAAAAGTCCACACGATCGGCAACTCGCCTGCTCCAGCTGTGAAGCCGAACACTCGCGAGACACTGACCTAATGCAACTCGGTAGGGACGATTATCCAAAGCACTCCTCGGATCCGCGGTTGGACGAACAGATCTAGAGCGGCTTTAGGACGGTCGGATCCGAATGCGGGATATAAATGAGGTCATTGCCACACTTGTCTGACGAGAAAAGACCACGCGATTGGCAACTCGCCTGCTCCAGCTGTGAAGCCGAACACTCGCGAGACACTGACCTAATGCAACTCGGTAGGGACGATTATCCAAAGTACTTTTGGGATCCGCGGTTGGACGAACAGATCTAGAGCGGCTTTAGGACGGTCGGATCCGAATGCGGGATCTAAATGAGGTCATTGCCACACTTGTCTGACGAGAAAAGACCACGCGATTGGCAACTCGCCTGCTCCAGCTGTGAAGCCGAACACTCGCGAGACACTGACCTAATGCAACTCGGTAGGGACGATTACCCAAAGCACTCCTCGGATCCGCGGTTGGACGAACAGATCTAGAGCGGCTTTAGGACGGTCGGATCCGAATGCGGGATCTAAATGAGGTCATTGCCACACTTGTCTGACGAGAAAAGTCCACACGATCGGCAACTCGCCTGCTCCAGCTGTGAAGCCGAACACTCTCGAGACACTGACCTAATGCAACTCGGTAGGGACGATTATCCAAAGCACTCCTCGGATCCGCGGTTGGACGAACAGATCTAGAGCGGCTTTAGGACGGTCGGATCCGAATGCGGGATCTAAATGAGGTCATTGCCACACTTGTCTGACGAGAAAAGTCCACACGATCGGCAACTCGCCTGCTCCAGCTGTGAAGCCGAACACTCTCGAGACACTGACCTAATGCAACTCGGTAGGGACGATTATCCAAAGCACTCCTCGGATCCGCGGTTGGACGAACAGATCTAGAGCGGCTTTAGGACGGTCGGATCCGAATGCGGGATCTAAATGAGGTCATTGCCACACTTGTCTGACGAGAAAAGTCCACACGATCGGCAACTCGCCTGCTCCAGCTGTGAAGCCGAACACTCTCGAGACACTGACCTAATGCAACTCGGTAGGGACGATTATCCAAAGCACTCCTCGGATCCGCGGTTGGACGAACAGATCTAGAGCGGCTTTAGGACGGTCGGATCCGAATGCGGGATCTAAATGAGGTCATTGCCACACTTGTCTGACGAGAAAAGACCACGCGATTGGCAACTCGCCTGCTCCAGCTGTGAAGCCGAACACTCGCGAGACACTGACCTAATGCAACTCGGTAGGGACGATTATCCAAAGTACTTTCGGGATCCGCGGTTGGACGAACAGATCTAGAGCGGCTTTAGGACGGTCGGATCCGAATGCGGGATCTAAATGAGGTCATTGCCACACTTGTCTGACGAGAAAAGACCACGCGATTGGCAACTCGCCTGCTCCAGCTGTGAAGCCGAACACTCGCGAGACACTGACCTAATGCAACTCGGTAGGGACGATTATCCAAAGTACTTTCGGGATCCGCGGTTGGACGAACAGATCTAGAGTGGCTTTAGGACGGTCGGATCCGAATGCGGGATCTAAATGAGGTCATTGCCACACTTGTCTGACGAGAAAAGTCCACACGATCGGCAACTCGTCTGCTCCAGCTGTGAAGCCGAACACTCACGAGGCACTGACCTCATGCAACTCGGTAGGGACGATTATCCAAAGTACTTTCGGGATGCACGGGTGGACGAACAGATCTAGAGCGGCTTTAGGACGGTCGGATCCGAATGCGGGATCTAAATGAGGTCATTGCCACACTTGTCTGACGAGAAAAGTCCACACGATCGGCAACTCGCCTGCTCCAGCTGTGAAGCCGAACACTCACGAGGCACTGACCTCATGCAACTCGGTAGGGACGATTATCCAAAGTACTTTCGGGATCCGCGGTTGGACGAACAGATCTAGAGTGGCTTTAGGACGGTCGGATCCGAATGCGGGATCTAAATGAGGTCATTGCCACACTTGTCTGACGAGAAAAGTCCACACGATCGGCAACTCGCCTGCTCCAGCTGTGAAGCCGAACACTCGCGAGACACTGACCTAATGCAACTCGGTAGGGACGATTATCCAAAGCACTCCTCGGATCCGCGGTTGGACGAACAGATCTAGAGCGGCTTTAGGACGGTCGGATCCGAATGCGGGATCTAAATGAGGTCATTGCCACACTTGTCTGACGAGAAAAGTCCACACGATCGGCAACTCGCCTGCTCCAGCTGTGAAGCCGAACACTCACGAGGCACTGACCTCATGCAACTCGGTAGGGACGATTATCCAAAGTACTTTCGGGATGCACGGGTGGACGAACAGATCTAGAGCGGCTTTAGGACGGTCGGATCCGAATGCGGGATCTAAATGAGGTCATTGCCACACTTGTCTGACGAGAAAAGTCCACGCGATTGGCAACTCGCCTGCTCCAGCTGTGAAGCCGAACACTCGCGAGACACTGACCTAATGCAACTCGGTAGGGACGATTATCCAAAGCACTCTTCGGATCCGCGGTTGGACGAACAGATCTAGAGCGGCTTCATAACGGTCGGATCCGAATGCGGTCTCTAAATTAGGTCATTGCCACACTTGTATGACGAGAAAAGTCCACGCGATTGGCAACTCACCCGCTCCAGCTGTGAAGCTGAACACTGACGAGACACTGACCAAATGCAACTCAGTAGGGACGATTATCCAAAGCACTCCTCGGATCCGCGGTTGGACGAACAGATCTAGAGTGGCTTTAGGACGGTCGGATCCGAATGCGGGATCTAAATGAGGTCATTGCCACACTTGTCTGACGAGAAAAGTCCACGCGATTGGCAACTCGCCTGCTCCAGCTGTGAAGCCGAACACTCGCGAGACACTGACCTAATGCAACTCGGTAGGGACGATTATCCAAAGCACTCTTCGGATCCGCGGTTGGACGAACAGATCTAGAGCGGCTTTATAACGGTCGGATCCGAATGCGGTCTCTAAATAAGGTCATTGCCACACTTGTATGACGAGAAAAGTCCACGCGATTGGCAACTCACCCGCTCCAGCTGTGAAGCCGAACACTGACGAGACACTGACCAAATGCAACTCAGTAGGGACGATTATCCAAAGTACTTTCGGGATGCACGGGTGGACGAACAGATCTAGAGTGGCTTTAGGACGGTCGGATCCGAATGCGGGATCTAAATGAGGTCATATCCACACTTGTCTGACGAGAAAAGTCCACACGATCGGCAACTTGCCTGCTCCAGCTGTGAAGCCGAACACTCGCGAGACACTGACCTAATGCAACTCGGTAGGGACGATTATCCAAAGCACTCCTCGGATCCGCGGTTGGACGAACAGATCTAGAGCGGCTTTAGGACGGTCGGATCCGAATGCGGGATCTAAATGAGGTCATTGCCACACTCGTCTGACGAGAAAAGTCCACACAATCGGCAACTCGCCTGCTCCAGCTGTGAAGCCGAACACTTACGAGACACTGACCTCATGCAACTCGGTAGGGACGATTATCCAAAGCACTCCTCGGATCCGCGGTTGGACGAACAGATCTAGAGCGGCTTCAGGACGGTCGGATCCGAATGCGGTCTCTAAATTAGGTCATTGCCACACTTGTATGACGAGAAAAGTCCACGCGATTGGCAACTCGCCCGCTCCAGCTGTGAAGCCGAACACTCACGAGACACTGACCAAATGCAACTCAGTAGGGATGATTATCCAAAGTACTTTCGGGATGCACGGGTGCACGAACAGATCTAGAGTGGCTTTAGGACGGTCGGATCCGAATGCGGGATCTAAATTAGGTCATTGCCACACTTGTCTGACGAGAAAAGTCCACACGATCGGCAACTCGCCTGCTCCAGCTGTGAAGCCGAACACTCGCGAGACACTGACCTAATGCAACTCGGTAGGGACGATTATCCAAACCACTCTTCGGATATGCGGTTGGACGAACAGATCTAGAGCGGCTTCAGGACGGTCGGATCCGAATGCGGGATCTAAATGAGGTCATTGCCACACTTGTCTGACGAGAAAAGTCCACACGATTGGCAACTCGCCTGCTCCAGCTGTGAAGCCGAACACTCGCGAGACACCGACCTAATGCAACTCGGTAGGGACGATTATCCAAAGCACTCTTCGGATCCGCGGTTGGACGAACAGATCTTGAGCGGCTTTAGGACGGTCGGATCCGAATGCGGGATCTAAATGAGGTCATTGCCACACTTGTCTGACGAGAAAAGTCCACACGATCGGCAACTCGCCTGCTCCAGCTGTGAAGCCGAACACTCGCGAGACACTGACCTAATGCAACTCGGTAGGGACGATTATCCAAAGCACTCTTCGGATCCGCGGTTGGACGAACAGATCTAGAGCGGCTTCAGGACGGTCGGATCCGAATGCGGGATCTAAATGAGGTCATTGCCACACTTGTCTGACGAGAAAAGTCCACACGATTGGCAATTCGCCTGCTCCAGCTGTGAAGCCGAACACTCGCGAGACACTGACCTAATGCAACTCGGTAGGGACGATTATCCAAAGCACTCTTCGGATCCGCGGTTGGACGAACAGATCTAGAGCGGCTTTAGGACGGTCGGATCCGAATGCGGGATCTAAATGAGGTCATTGCCACCCTTGTCTGACGAGAAAAGTCCACACGATTGGCAACTCGCCTGCTCCAGCTGTGAAGCCGAACACTCGCGAGACACTGACCTAATGCAACTCGGTAGGGACGATTATCCAAAGCACTCTTCGGATCCGCGGTTGGACGAACAGATCTAGAGCGGCTTCAGGACGGTCCAGTACGAATGCGGTCTCTAAATTAGGTCATTGCCACACTTGTCTGACGAGAAAAGTCCACACGATCGGCAACTCGCCTGCTCCAGCTTTGAAGCGGAACACTCGCGAGACACTGACCTAATGCAACTCGGTAGGGACGATTATCCAAAGCACTTTCGGGATGCACGGGTGGACGAACAGATCTAGAGTGGCTTTAGGACGGTCGGATCCGAATGCGGGATCTAAATGAGGTCATTGCCACACTTGTCTGACGAGAAAAGTCCACACGATCGGCAACTCGCCTGCTCCAGCTGTGAAGCCGAACACTCGCGAGACACTGACCAAATGCAACTCGGTAGGGACAATTATCCAAAGTACTTTCGGGATGCACGGGTGGACGAACAGATCTAGAGTGGCTTTAGGACGGTCGGATCCGAATGCGGGATCTAAATGAGGTCATTGCCACACTTGTCTGACGAGAAAAGTCCACACGATCGGCAACTCGCCTGCTCCAGCTGTGAAGCCGAACACTCGCGAGACACTGACCTAATGCAACTCGGTAGGGACGATTATCCAAAGCACTCCTCGGATCCGCGGTTGGACGAACAGATCTAGAGCGGCTTTAGGACGGTCGGATCCGAATGCGGGATCTAAATGAGGTCATTGCCACACATGTCTGACGAGAAAAGTCCACGCGATTGGCAACTCGCCTGCTCCAGCTGTGAAGCCGAACACTCGCGAGACACTGATCTAATGCAACTCGGTAGGGACGATTATCCAAAGTACTTTCGGGATCCGCGGTTGGACGAACAGATCTAGAGTGGCTTTAGGACGGTCGGATCCGAATGCGGGATATAATGAGGTCATTGCCACACTTGTCTGACGAGAAAAGTCCACACGATCGGCAACTCGCCTGCTCCAGCTGTGAAGCCGAACACTCACGAGGCACTGACCTCATGCAACTCGGTAGGGACGATTATCCAAAGTACTTTCGGGATCCGCGGTTGGACGAACAGATCTAGAGTGGCTTTAGGACGGTCGGATCCGAATGCGGGATCTAAATGAGGTCATTGCAACACTTGTCTGACGAGAAAAGTCCACACGATCGGCAACTCGCCTGCTCCAGCTGTGAAGCCGAACACTCACGAGACACTGACCTAATGCAACTCGGTAGGGACGATTATCCAAAGCACTCCTCGGATCCGCGGTTGGACGAACAGATCTAGAGCGGCTTTAGGACGGTCGGATCCGAATGCGGGATCTAAATGAGGTCATTGCCACACTTGTCTGACGAGAAAAGACCACGCGATTGGCAACTCGCCCGCTCCAGCTGTGAAGCCGAACACTCGCGAGACACTGACCTAATGCAACCAGGTAGGGACGATTATCCAAAGTACTTTCGGGATCCGCGGTTGGACGAACAGATCTAGAGTGGCTTTAGGACGGTCGGATCCGAATGCGGGATCTAAATGAGGTCATTGCCACACTTGTCTGACGAGAAAAGTCCACACGATCGGCAACTCGCCTGCTCCAGCTGTGAAGCCGAACACTCACGAGGCACTGACCTCATGCAACTCGGTAGGGACGATTATCCAAAGTACTTTCGGGATGCACGGGTGGACGAACAGATCTAGAGCGGCTTTAGGACGGTCGGATCCGAATGCGGGATCTAAATGAGGTCATTGCCACACTTGTCTGACGAGAAAAGTCCACGCGATTGGCAACTCGCCTGCTCCAGCTGTGAAGCCGAACACTCGCGAGACACTGACCTAATGCAACTCGGTAGGGACGATTATCCAAAGCACTCTTCGGATCCGCGGTTGGACGAACAGATCTAGAGCGGCTTTAGGACGGTCGGATCCGAATGCGGGATCTAAATGAGGTCATTGCCACACTTGTCTGACGAGAAAAGTCCACACGATCGGCAACTCGCCTGCTCCAGCTGTGAAGCCGAACACTCACGAGGCACTGACCTCATGCAACTCGGTAGGGACGATTATCCAAAGTACTTTCGGGATCCGCGGTTGGACGAACAGATCTAGAGTGGCTTTAGGACGGTCGGATCCGAATGCGGGATCTAAATGAGGTCATTGCCACACTTGTCTGACGAGAAAAGTCCACACGATCGGCAACTCGCCTGCTCCAGCTGTGAAGCCAAACACTCGCGAGACACTGACCTAATGCAACTCGGTAGGGACGATTATCCAAAGCACTCCTCGGATCCGCGGTTGGACGAACAGATCTAGAGTGGCTTTAGGACGGTCGGATCCGAATGCGGGATCTAAATGAGGTCATTGCCACACTTGTCTGACGAGAAAAGTCCACACGATCGGCAACTCGCCTGCTCCAGCTGTGAAGCCGAACACTCACGAGGCACTGACCTCATGCAACTCGGTAGGGACGATTATCCAAAGTACTTTCGGGATCCGCGGTTGGACGAACACATCTAGAGTGGCTTTAGGACGGTCGGATCCGAATGCGGGATCTAAATGAGGTCATTGCCACACTTGTCTGACGAGAAAAGTCCACACGATCGGCAACTCGCCTGCTCCAGCTGTGAAGCCGAACACTCGCGAGACACTGACCTAATGCAACTCGGTAGGGACGATTATCCAAAGCACTCCTCGGATCCGCGGTTGGACGAACAGATCTAGAGTGGCTTTAGGACGGTCGGATCCGAATGCGGGATCTAAATGAGGTCATTGCCACACTTGTCTGACGAGAAAAGTCCACGCTATCGGCAACTCGCCTGCTCCAGCTGTGAAGCCGAACACTCACGAGGCACTGACCTCATGCAACTCGGTAGGGACGATTATCCAAAGTACTTTCGGGATGCACGGGTGGACGAACAGATCTAGAGCGGCTTTAGGACGGTGGGATCCGAATGCGGGATCTAAATGAGGTCATTGCCACACTTGTCTGACGAGAAAAGTCCACGCGATTGGCAACTCGCCTGCTCCAGCTGTGAAGCCGAACACTCGCGAGACACTGACCTAATGCAACTCGGTAGGGACGATTATCCAAAGCACTCTTCGGATCCGCGGTTGGACGAACAGATCTAGAGCGGCTTTAGGACGGTCGGATCCGAATGCGGGATCTAAATGAGGTCATTGCCACACTTGTCTGACGAGAAAAGTCCACGCGATTGGCAACTCGCCTGCTCCAGCTGTGAAGCCGAACACTCGCGAGACACTGACCTAATGCAACTCGGTAGGGACGATTATCCAAAGTACTTTCGGGATCCGCGGTTGGACGAACAGATCTAGAGTGGCTTTAGGACGGTCGGATCCGAATGCGGGATCTAAATGAGGTCATTGCCACACTTGTCTGACGAGAAAAGTCCACGCGATTGGCAACTCGCCTGCTCCAGCTGTGAAGCCGAACACTCGCGAGACACTGACCTAATGCAACTCGGTAGGGACGATTATCCAAAGCACTCCTCGGATCCGCGGTTGGACGAACAGATCTAGAGTGG
The DNA here is from genome assembly GCF_016920785.2 of Ixodes scapularis. Classification (NCBI taxonomy): domain Eukaryota; kingdom Metazoa; phylum Arthropoda; class Arachnida; order Ixodida; family Ixodidae; genus Ixodes; species Ixodes scapularis. The sequence continues at coordinate 1,394,549 of NW_024610108.1, read as the reverse complement.
CTTTAGGACGGTCGGATCCGAATGCGGGATCTAAATGAGGTCATTGCCACACTTGTCTGACGAGAAAAGTCCACGCGATTGGCAACTCGCCTGCTCCAGCTGTGAAGCCGAACACTCGCGAGACACTGACCTAATGCAACTCGGTAGGGACGATTATCCAAAGCACTCTTCGGATCCGCGGTTGGACGAACAGATCTAGAGCGGCTTCATAACGGTCGGATCCGAATGCGGTCTCTAAATTAGGTCATTGCCACACTTGTATGACGAGAAAAGTCCACGCGATTGGCAACTCACCCGCTCCAGCTGTGAAGCCGAACACTGACGAGACACTGACCAAATGCAACTCAGTAGGGACGATTATCCAAAGCACTCCTCGGATCCGCGGTTGGACGAACAGATCTAGAGTGGCTTTAGGACGGTCGGATCCGAATGCGGGATCTAAATGAGGTCATATCCACACTTGTCTGACGAGAAAAGTCCACACGATCGGCAACTCGCCTGCTCCAGCTGTGAAGCCGAACACTCGCGAGACACTGACCTAATGCAACTCGGTAGGGACGATTATCCAAAGCACTCCTCGGATCCGCGGTTGGACGAACAGATCTAGAGCGGCTTTAGGACGGTCGGATCCGAATGCGGGATCTAAATGGGGTCATTGCCACACTTGTCTGACGAGAAAATTCCACACAATCGGCAACTCGCCTGCTCCAGCTGTGAAGCCGAACACTTGCGAGACACTGACCTCATGCAACTCGGTAGGGACGATTATCCAAAGCACTCCTCGGATCCGCGGTTGGACGAACAGATCTAGAGCGGCTTCAGGACGGTCGGATCCGAATGCGGTCTCTAAATTAGGTCATTGCCACACTTGTATGACGAGAAAAGTCCACGCGATTGGCAACTCACCCGCTCCAGCTGTGAAGCCGAACACTCACGAGACACTGACCAAATGCAACTCAGTAGGGATGATTATCCAAAGTACTTTCGGGATGCACGGGTGGACGAACAGATCTAGAGTGGCTTTAGGACGGTCGGATCCGAATGCGGGATCTAAATGAGGTCATTGCCACACTTGTCTGACGAGAAAAGTCCACACAATCGGCAACTCGCCTGCTCCAGCTGTGAAGCCGAACACTTACGAGACACTGACCTCATGCAACTCGGTAGGGACGAGTATCCAAAGCACTCCTCGGATCCGCGGTTGGACGAACAGATCTAGAGCGGCTTCAGGACGGTCGGATCCGAATGCGGTCTCTAAATTAGGTCATTGCCACACTTGTCTGACGAGAAAAGTCCACGCGATTGGCAACTCGCCTGCTCCAGCTGTGAAGCCGAACACTCGCGAGACACTGACCTAATGCAACTCGGTAGGGACGATTATCCAAAGCACTCTTCGGATCCGCGGTTGGACGAACAGATCTAGAGCGGCTTCAGGACGGTCGGATCCGAATGCGGTCTCTAAATTAGGTCATTGCCACACTTGTATGACGAGAAAGGTCCACGCGATTGGCAACTCGCCTGCTCCAGCTGTGAAGCCGAACACTCGCGAGACACTGACCTAATGCAACTCGGTAGGGACGATTATCCAAAGCACTCTTCGGATCCGCGGTTGGACGAACAGATCTGGAGCGGCTTCAGGACGGTCGGATCCGAATGCGGTCTCTAAATTAGGTCATTGCCACACTTGTATGACGAGAAAAGTCCACGCGATTGGCAACTCGCCTGCTGCAGCTGTGAAGCCGAACACTCACGAGACACTGACCTCATGCAACTCGGAAGGGACGACTATCCAAAGTACTTTCGGGATGCACGGGTGAACGAACAGATCAAGAGTGGCTTTAGGACGGTCGGATCCGAATGCGGGATCTAAATGAGGTCATTGCCACACTTGTCTGACGAGAAAAGTCCACGCGATTGGCAACTCACCTGCTCGAGCTGTGAAGCCGAACACTCGCGAGACACTGACCTAATGCAACTCGGTAGGGACGATTATCCAAAGCACCCTTCGGATCCGCGGTTGGACGAACAGATCTAGAGCGGCTTCAGGACGGTCGGATCCGAATGCGGTCTCGAAATTAGGTCATTGCCACACTTGTATGACGAGAAAAGTCCACGCGATTGGCAACTCGCCTGCTCCAGCTGTGAAGCCGAACACTCGCGAGACACTGACCTAATGCAACTCGGTAGGGACGATTATCCAAAGCACTCTTCGGATCCGCGGTTGGACGAACAGATCTAGAGCGGCTTCAGGACGGTCGGATCCGAATGCGGTCTCTAAATTAGGTCATTGCCACACTTGTATGACGAGAAAAGTCCACGCGATTGGCAACTCGCCTGCTCCAGCTGTGAAGCCGAACACTCACGAGACACTGACCTCATGCAACTCGGAAGGGACGATTATCCAAAGTACTTTCGGGATGCACGGGTGGACGAACAGATCTAGAGTGGCTTTAGGACGGTCGGATCCGAATGGGGGATCTAAATGAGGTCATTGCCACACTTGTCTGACGAGAAAAGTCCACGCGATTGGCAACTCGCCTGCTCCAGCTGTGAAGCCTAACACTCGCGAGACACTGACCTAATGCAACTCGGTAGGGACGATTATCCAAAGTACTTTCGGGATGCACGGGTGGACGAACAGATCTAGAGTGGCTTTAGGACGGTCGGATCCGAATGCGGGATCTAAATGAGGTCATTGCCACACTTGTCTGACGAGAAAAGTCCACGCGATTGGCAACTCGCCTGCTCCAGCTGTGAAGCCGAACACTCACGAGACACTGACCTCATGCAACTCGGAAGGGACGATTATCCAAAGTACTTTCGGGATGCACGGGTGGACGAACAGATCTAGAGTGGCTTTAGGACGGTCGGATCCGAATGCGGGATCTAAATGAGGTCATATCCACACTTGTCTGACGAGAAAAGTCCACACGATCGGCAACTCGCCTGCTCCAGCTGTGAAGCCGAACACTCGCGAGACACTGACCTAATGCAACTCGGTAGGGACGATTATCCAAAGCACTCCTCGGATCCGCGGTTGGACGAACAGATCTAGAGCGGCTTTAGGACGGTCGGATCCGAATGCGGGATCTAAATGAGGTCATTGCCACACTTGTCTGACGAGAAAATTCCACACAATCGGCAACTCGCCTGCTCCAGCTGTGAAGCCGAACACTTACGAGACACTGACCTCATGCAACTCGGTAGGGACGATTATCCAAAGCACTCCTCGGATCCGCGGTTGGACGAACAGATCTAGAGCGGCTTCAGGACGGTCGGATCCGAATGCGGTCTCTAAATTAGGTCATTGCCACACTTGTATGACGAGAAAAGTCCACGCGATTGGCAACTCACCCGCTCCAGCTGTGAAGCCGAACACTCACGAGACACTGAACAAATGCAACTCAGTAGGGATGATTATCCAAAGTACTTTCGGGATGCACGGGTGGACGAACAGATCTAGAGTGGCTTTAGGACGGTCGGATCCGAATGCGGGATCTAAATGAGGTCATTGCCACACTTGTCTGACGAGAAAAGTCCACACAATCGGCAACTCGCCTGCTCCAGCTGTGAAGCCGAACACTTACGAGACACTGACCTCATGCAACTCGGTAGGGACGAGTATCCAAAGCACTCCTCGGATCCGCGGTTGGACGAACAGATCTAGAGCGGCTTCAGGACGGTCGGATCCGAATGCGGTCTCTAAATTAGGTCATTGCCACACTTGTCTGACGAGAAAAGTCCACGCGATTGGCAACTCGCCTGCTCCAGCTGTGAAGCCGAACACTCGCGAGACACTGACCTAATGCAACTCGGTAGGGACGATTATCCAAAGCACTCTTCGGATCCGCGGTTGGACGAACAGATCTAGAGCGGCTTCAGGACGGTCGGATCCGAATGCGGTCTCGAAATTAGGTCATTGCCACACTTGTATGACGAGAAAAGTCCACGCGATTGGCAACTCGCCTGCTCCAGCTGTGAAGCCGAACACTCGCGAGACACTGACCTAATGCAACTCGGTAGGGACGATTATCCAAAGCACTCTCAGGATCCGCGGTTGGACGAACAGATCTAGAGCGGCTTCAGGACGGTCGGATCCGAATGCGGTCTCTAAATTAGGTCATTGCCACACTTGTATGACGAGAAAAGTCCACGCGATTGGCAACTCGCCTGCTCCAGCTGTGAAGCCGAACACTCACGAGACACTGACCTCATGCAACTCGGAAGGGACGATTATCCAAAGTACTTTCGGGATGCACGGGTGGACGAACAGATCTAGAGTGGCTTTAGGACGGTCGGATCCGAATGGGGGATCTAAATGAGGTCATTGCCACACTTGTCTGACGAGAAAAGTCCACGCGATTGGCAACTCGCCTGCTCCAGCTGTGAAGCCGAACACTCGCGAGACACTGACCTAATGCAACTCGGTAGGGACGATTATCCAAAGTACTTTCGGGATGCACGGGTGGCCGAACAGATCTAGAGTGGCTTTAGGACGGTCGGATCCGAATGCGGGATCTAAATGAGGTCATTGCCACACTTGTCTGACGAGAAAAGTCCACGCGATGGCAACTCGCCTGCTCCAGCTGTGAAGCCGAACACTCACGAGACACTGACCTCATGCAACTCGGAAGGGACGATTATCCAAAGTACTTTCGGGATGCACGGGTGGACGAACAGATCTAGAGTGGCTTTAGGACGGTCGGATCCGAATGCGGGATCTAAATGAGGTCATTGCCACACTTGTCTGACGAGAAAAGTCCACGCGATTGGCAACTCGCCTGCTCCAGCTGTGAAGCCGAACACTCGCGAGACACTGACCTAATGCAACTCGGTAGGGACGATTATCCAAAGTACTTTCGGGATGCACGGGTGGACGAACAGATCTAGAGTGGCTTTAGGACGGTCGGATCCGAATGGGGGATCTAAATGAGGTCATTGCCACACTTGTATGACGAGAAAAGTCCACGCGATTGGCAACTCGCCTGCTCCAGCTGTGAAGCCGAACACTCACGAGACACTGACCTCATGCAACTCGGAAGGGACGATTATCCAAAGTACTTTCGGGATGCACGGGTGGACGAACAGATCTAGAGTGGCTTTAGGACGGTCGGATCCGAATGCGGGATCTAAATGAGGTCATTGCCACACTTGTCTGACGAGAAAAGTCCACGCGATTGGCAACTCGCCTGCTCCAGCTGTGAAGCCGAACACTCGCGAGACACTGACCTAATGCAACTCGGTAGGGACGATTATCCAAAGCACTCTTCGGATCCGAGGTTGGACGAACAGATCTAGAGCGGCTTCAGGACGGTCGGATCCGAATGCGGGATCTAAATGAGGTCATTGCCACACTTGTCTGACGAGAAAAGTCCACGCGATTGGCAACTCGCCTGCTCCAGCTGTGAAGCCGAACACTCGCGAGACACTGACCTAATGCAACTCGGAAGGGACGATTATCCAAAGTACTTTCGGGATGCACGGGTGGACGAACAGATCTAGAGTGGCTTCAGGACGGTCGGATCCGAATGCGGGATCTAAATGAGGTCATTGCCACACTTGTCTGACGAGAAAAGTCCACGCGATTGGCAACTCGCCTGCTCCAGCTGTGAAGCCGAACACTCGCGAGACACTGACCTAATGCAACTCGGTAGGGACGATTATCCAAAGCACTCTTCGGATCCGAGGTTGGACGAACAGATCTAGAGCGGCTTCAGGACGGTCGGATCCGAATGCGGGATCTAAATGAGGTCATTGCCACACTTGTCTGACGAGAAAAGTCCACGCGATTGGCAACTCGCCTGCTCCAGCTGTGAAGCCGAACACTCGCGAGACACTGACCTAATGCAACTCGGAAGGGACGATTATCCAAAGTACTTTCGGGATGCACGGGTGGACGAACAGATCTAGAGTGGCTTTAGGACGGTCGGATCCGAATGCGGGATCTAAATGAGGTCATTGCCACACTTGTCTGACGAGAAAAGTCCACGCGATTGGCAACTCGCCTGCTCCAGCTGTGAAGCCGAACACTCGCGAGACACTGACCTAATGCAACTCGGTAGGGACGATTATCCAAAGCACTCTTCGGATCCGAGGTTGGACGAACAGATCTAGAGCGGCTTCAGGACGGTCGGATCCGAATGCGGGATCTAAATGAGGTCATTGCCACACTTGTCTGACGAGAAAAGTCCACGCGATTGGCAACTCGCCTGCTCCAGCTGTGAAGCCGAACACTCGCGAGACACTGACCTAATGCAACTCGGAAGGGACGATTATCCAAAGTACTTTCGGGATGCACGGGTGGACGAACAGATCTAGAGTGGCTTCAGGACGGTCGGATCCGAATGCGGGATCTAAATGAGGTCATTGCCACACTTGTCTGACGAGAAAAGTCCACGCGATTGGCAACTCGCCTGCTCCAGCTGTGAAGCCGAACACTCGCGAGACACTGACCTAATGCAACTCGGTAGGGACGATTATCCAAAGCACTCTTCGGATCCGAGGTTGGACGAACAGATCTAGAGTGGCTTCAGGACGGTCGGATCCGAATGCGGGATCTAAATGAGGTCATTGCCACACTTGTCTGACGAGAAAAGTCCACGCGATTGGCAACTCGCCTGCTCCAGCTGTGAAGCCGAACACTCGCGAGACACTGACCTAATGCAACTCGGAAGGGACGATTATCCAAAGTACTTTCGGGATGCACGGGTGGACGAACAGATCTAGAGTGGCTTCAGGACGGTCGGATCCGAATGCGGGATCTAAATGAGGTCATTGCCACACTTGTCTGACGAGAAAAGTGCACGCGATTGGCAACTCGCCTGCTCCAGCTGTGAAGCCGAACACTCGCGAGACACTGACCTAATGCAACTCGGTAGGGATGATTATCCAAAGTACTTTCGGGATGCACGGATGGACGAACAGATCTAGAGTGGCTTTAGGACGGTCGGATCCGAATGCGGGATCTAAATGAGGTCATTGCCACACTTGTCTGACGAGAAAAGTGCACGCGATTGGCAACTCGCCTGCTCCAGCTGTGAAGCCGAACACTCGCGAGACACTGACCTAATGCAACTCGGAAGGGACGATTATCCAAAGTACTTTCGGGATGCACGGGTGGACGAACAGATCTAGAGTGGCTTCAGGACGGTCGGATCCGAATGCGGGATCTAAATGAGGTCATTGCCACACTTGTCTGACGAGAAAAGTCCACGCGATTGGCAACTCGCCTGCTCCAGCTGTGAAGCCGAACACTCGCGAGACACTGACCTCATGCAACTCGGTAGGGACGAGTATCCAAAGCACTCCTCGGATCCGCGGTTGGACGAACAGATCTAGAGCGGCTTCAGGACGGTCGGATCCGAATGCGGTCTCTAAATTAGGTCATTGCCACACTTGTATGACGAGAAAGGTCCACGCGATTGGCAACTCGCCTGCTCCAGCTGTGAAGCCGAACACTCGCGAGACACTGACCTAATGCAACTCGGTAGGGACGATTATCCAAAGTACTTTCGGGATGCACGGGTGGACGAACAGATCTAGAGTGGCTTCAGGACGGTCGGATCCGAATGCGGTCTCTAAATTAGGTCATTGCCACACTTGTATGACGAGAAAGGTCCACGCGATTGGCAACTCGCCTGCTCCAGCTGTGAAGCCGAACACTCGCGAGACACTGACCTAATGCAACTCGGAAGGGACGATTATCCAAAGTACTTTCGGGATGCACGGGTGGACGAACAGATCTAGAGTGGCTTCAGGACGGTCGGATCCGAATGCGGTCTCTAAATTAGGTCATTGCCACACTTGTATGACGAGAAAGGTCCACGCGATTGGCAACTCGCCTGCTCCAGCTGTGAAGCCGAACACTCGCGAGACACTGACCTAATGCAACTCGGAAGGGACGATTATCCAAAGTACTTTCGGGATGCACGGGTGGACGAACAGATCTAGAGTGGCTTCAGGACGGTCGGATCCGAATGCGGGATCTAAATGAGGTCATTGCCACACTTGTCTGACGAGAAAAGTCCACGCGATTGGCAACTCGCCTGCTCCAGCTGTGAAGCCGAACACTCGCGAGACACTGACCTAATGCAACTCGGTAGGGACGATTATCCAAAGTACTTTCGGGATGCACGGGTGGACGAACAGATCTAGAGTGGCTTCAGGACGGTCGGATCCGAATGCGGTCTCTAAATTAGGTCATTGCCACACTTGTATGACGAGAAAGGTCCACGCGATTGGCAACTCGCCTGCTCCAGCTGTGAAGCCGAACACTCGCGAGACACTGACCTAATGCAACTCGGTAGGGACGATTATCCAAAGTACTTTCGGGATGCACGGGTGGACGAACAGATCTAGAGTGGCTTCAGGACGGTCGGATCCGAATGCGGTCTCTAAATTAGGTCATTGCCACACTTGTATGACGAGAAAGGTCCACGCGATTGGCAACTCGCCTGCTCCAGCTGTGAAGCCGAACACTCGCGAGACACTGACCTAATGCAACTCGGAAGGGACGATTATCCAAAGTACTTTCGGGATGCACGGGTGGACGAACAGATCTAGAGTGGCTTCAGGACGGTCGGATCCGAATGCGGGATCTAAATGAGGTCATTGCCACACTTGTCTGACGAGAAAAGTCCACGCGATTGGCAACTCGCCTGCTCCAGCTGTGAAGCCGAACACTCGCGAGACACTGACCTAATGCAACTCGGTAGGGACGATTATCCAAAGTACTTTCGGGATGCACGGGTGGACGAACAGATCTAGAGTGGCTTCAGGACGGTCGGATCCGAATGCGGTCTCTAAATTAGGTCATTGCCACACTTGTATGACGAGAAAGGTCCACGCGATTGGCAACTCGCCTGCTCCAGCTGTGAAGCCGAACACTCGCGAGACACTGACCTAATGCAACTCGGAAGGGACGATTATCCAAAGTACTTTCGGGATGCACGGGTGGACGAACAGATCTAGAGTGGCTTCAGGACGGTCGGATCCGAATGCGGTCTCTAAATTAGGTCATTGCCACACTTGTATGACGAGAAAGGTCCACGCGATTGGCAACTCGCCTGCTCCAGCTGTGAAGCCGAACACTCGCGAGACACTGACCTAATGCAACTCGGAAGGGACGATTATCCAAAGTACTTTCGGGATGCACGGGTGGACGAACAGATCTAGAGTGGCTTCAGGACGGTCGGATCCGAATGCGGTCTCTAAATTAGGTCATTGCCACACTTGTATGACGAGAAAGGTCCACGCGATTGGCAACTCGCCTGCTCCAGCTGTGAAGCCGAACACTCGCGAGACACTGACCTAATGCAACTCGGAAGGGACGATTATCCAAAGTACTTTCGGGATGCACGGGTGGACGAACAGATCTAGAGTGGCTTCAGGACGGTCGGATCCGAATGCGGTCTCTAAATTAGGTCATTGCCACACTTGTATGACGAGAAAAGTCCACGCGATTGGCAACTCGCCTGCTCCAGCTGTGAAGCCGAACACTCGCGAGACACTGACCTAATGCAACTCGGAAGGGACGATTATCCAAAGTACTTTCGGGATGCACGGGTGGACGAACAGATCTAGAGTGGCTTCAGGACGGTCGGATCCGAATGCGGTCTCTAAATTAGGTCATTGCCACACTTGTATGACGAGAAAGGTCCACGCGATTGGCAACTCGCCTGCTCCAGCTGTGAAGCCGAACACTCGCGAGACACTGACCTAATGCAACTCGGAAGGGACGATTATCCAAAGTACTTTCGGGATGCACGGGTGGACGAACAGATCTAGAGTGGCTTCAGGACGGTCGGATCCGAATGCGGTCTCTAAATTAGGTCATTGCCACACTTGTCTGACGAGAAAAGTCCACGCGATTGGCAACTCGCCTGCTCCAGCTGTGAAGCCGAACACTCGCGAGACACTGACCTAATGCAACTCGGAAGGGACGATTATCCAAAGTACTTTCGGGATGCACGGGTGGACGAACAGATCTAGAGTGGCTTCAGGACGGTCGGATCCGAATGCGGTCTCTAAATTAGGTCATTGCCACACTTGTCTGACGAGAAAAGTCCACGCGATTGGCAACTCGCCTGCTCCAGCTGTGAAGCCGAACACTCGCGAGACACTGACCTAATGCAACTCGGAAGGGACGATTATCCAAAGTACTTTCGGGATGCACGGGTGGACGAACAGATCTAGAGTGGCTTCAGGACGGTCGGATCCGAATGCGGTCTCTAAATTAGGTCATTGCCACACTTGTATGACGAGAAAGGTCCACGCGATTGGCAACTCGCCTGCTCCAGCTGTGAAGCCGAACACTCGCGAGACACTGACCTAATGCAACTCGGAAGGGACGATTATCCAAAGTACTTTCGGGATGCACGGGTGGACGAACAGATCTAGAGTGGCTTCAGGACGGTCGGATCCGAATGCGGTCTCTAAATTAGGTCATTGCCACACTTGTATGACGAGACAGGTCCACGCGATTGGCAACTCGCCTGCTCCAGCTGTGAAGCCGAACACTCGCGAGACACTGACCTAATGCAACTCGGAAGGGACGATTATCCAAAGTACTTTCGGGATGCACGGGTGGACGAACAGATCTAGAGTGGCTTCAGGACGGTCGGATCCGAATGCGGGATCTAAATGAGGTCATTGCCACACTTGTCTGACGAGAAAAGTCCACGCGATTGGCAACTCGCCTGCTCCAGCTGTGAAGCCGAACACTCGCGAGACACTGACCTAATGCAACTCGGTAGGGACGATTATCCAAAGTACTTTCGGGATGCACGGGTGGACGAACAGATCTAGAGTGGCTTCAGGACGGTCGGATCCGAATGCGGTCTCTAAATTAGGTCATTGCCACACTTGTATGACGAGAAAGGTCCACGCGATTGGCAACTCGCCTGCTCCAGCTGTGAAGCCGAACACTCGCGAGACACTGACCTAATGCAACTCGGTAGGGACGATTATCCAAAGTACTTTCGGGATGCACGGGTGGACGAACAGATCTAGAGTGGCTTCAGGACGGTCGGATCCGAATGCGGTCTCTAAATTAGGTCATTGCCACACTTGTATGACGAGAAAGGTCCACGCGATTGGCAACTCGCCTGCTCCAGCTGTGAAGCCGAACACTCGCGAGACACTGACCTAATGCAACTCGGAAGGGACGATTATCCAAAGTACTTTCGGGATGCACGGGTGGACGAACAGATCTAGAGTGGCTTCAGGACGGTCGGATCCGAATGCGGGATCTAAATGAGGTCATTGCCACACTTGTCTGACGAGAAAAGTCCACGCGATTGGCAACTCGCCTGCTCCAGCTGTGAAGCCGAACACTCGCGAGACACTGACCTAATGCAACTCGGTAGGGACGATTATCCAAAGCACTCTTCGGATCCGCGGTTGGGCGAACAGATCTAGAGCGGCTTCAGGACGGTCGGATCCGAATGCGGTCTCTAAATTAGGTCATTGCCACACTTGTATGACGAGAAAGGTCCACGCGATTGGCAACTCGCCTGCTCCAGCTGTGAAGCCGAACACTCGCGAGACACTGACCTAATGCAACTCGGTAGGGACGATTATCCAAAGCACTCTTCGGATCCGCGGTTGGACGAACAGATCTGGAGCGGCTTCAGGACGGTCGGATCCGAATGCGGTCTCTAAATTAGGTCATTGCCACACTTGTATGACGAGAAAAGTCCACGCGATTGGCAACTCGCCTGCTGCAGCTGTGAAGCCGAACACTCACGAGACACTGACCTCATGCAACTCGGAAGGGACGACTATCCAAAGTACTTTCGGGATGCACGGGTGAACGAACAGATCAAGAGTGGCTTTAGGACGGTCGGATCCGAATGCGGGATCTAAATGAGGTCATTGCCACACTTGTCTGACGAGAAAAGTCCACGCGATTGGCAACTCACCTGCTCGAGCTGTGAAGCCGAACACTCGCGAGACACTGACCTAATGCAACTCGGTAGGGACGATTATCCAAAGCACTCTTCGGATCCGCGGTTGGACGAACAGATCTAGAGCGGCTTCAGGACGGTCGGATCCGAATGCGGTCTCGAAATTAGGTCATTGCCACACTTGTATGACGAGAAAAGTCCACGCGATTGGCAACTCGCCTGCTCCAGCTGTGAAGCCGAACACTCGCGAGACACTGACCTAATGCAACTCGGTAGGGACGATTATCCAAAGCACTCTTCGGATCCGCGGTTGGACGAACAGATCTAGAGCGGCTTCAGGACGGTCGGATCCGAATGCGGTCTCTAAATTAGGTCATTGCCACACTTGTATGACGAGAAAAGTCCACGCGATTGGCAACTCGCCTGCTCCAGCTGTGAAGCCGAACACTCACGAGACACTGACCTCATGCAACTCGGAAGGGACGATTATCCAAAGTACTTTCGGGATGCACGGGTGGACGAACAGATCTAGAGTGGCTTAAGGACGGTCGGATCCGAATGGGGGATCTAAATGAGGTCATTGCCACACTTGTCTGACGAGAAAAGTCCACGCGATTGGCAACTCGCCTGCTCCAGCTGTGAAGCCGAACACTCGCGAGACACTGACCTAATGCAACTCGGTAGGGACGATTATCTAAAGTACTTTCGGGATGCACGGGTGGACGAACAGATCTAGAGTGGCTTTAGGACGGTCGGATCCGAATGCGGGATCTAAATGAGGTCATTGCCACACTTGTCTGACGAGAAAAGTCCACGCGATTGGCAACTCGCCTGCTCCAGCTGTGAAGCCGAACACTCACGAGACACTGACCTCATGCAACTCGGAAGGGACGATTATCCAAAGTACTTTCGGGATGCACGGGTGGACGAACAGATCTAGAGTGGCTTTAGGACGGTCGGATCCGAATGCGGGATCTAAATGAGGTCATATCCACACTTGTCTGACGAGAAAAGTCCACACGATCGGCAACTCGCCTGCTCCAGCTGTGAAGCCGAACACTCGCGAGACACTGACCTAATGCAACTCGGTAGGGACGATTATCCAAAGCACTCCTCGGATCCGCGGTTGGACGAACAGATCTAGAGCGGCTTTAGGACGGTCGGATCCGAATGCGGGATCTAAATGAGGTCATTGCCACACTTGTCTGACGAGAAAATTCCACACAATCGGCAACTCGCCTGCTCCAGCTGTGAAGCCGAACACTTACGAGACACTGACCTCATGCAACTCGGTAGGGACGATTATCCAAAGCACTCCTCGGATCCGCGGTTGGACGAACAGATCTAGAGCGGCTTCAGGACGGTCGGATCCGAATGCGGTCTCTAAATTAGGTCATTGCCACACTTGTATGACGAGAAAAGTCCACGCGATTGGCAACTCACCCGCTCCAGCTGTGAAGCCGAACACTCACGAGACACTGACCAAATGCAACTCAGTAGGGATGATTATCCAAAGTACTTTCGGGATGCACGGGTGGACGAACAGATCTAGAGTGGCTTTAGGACGGTCGGATCCGAATGCGGGATCTAAATGAGGTCATTGCCACACTTGTCTGACGAGAAAAGTCCACACAATCGGCAACTCGCCTGCTCCAGCTGTGAAGCCGAACACTTACGAGACACTGACCTCATGCAACTCGGTAGGGACGAGTATCCAAAGCACTCCTCGGATCCGCGGTTGGACGAACAGATCTAGAGCGGCTTCAGGACGGTCGGATCCGAATGCGGTCTCTAAATTAGGTCATTGCCACACTTGTCTGACGAGAAAAGTCCACGCGATTGGCAACTCGCCTGCTCCAGCTGTGAAGCCGAACACTCGCGAGACACTGACCTAATGCAACTCGGTAGGGACGATTATCCAAAGCACTCTTCGGATCCGCGGTTGGACGAACAGATCTAGAGCGGCTTCAGGACGGTCGGATCCGAATGCGGTCTCTAAATTAGGTCATTGCCACACTTGTATGACGAGAAAGGTCCACGCGATTGGCAACTCGCCTGCTCCAGCTGTGAAGCCGAACACTCGCGAGACACTGACCTAATGCAACTCGGTAGGGACGATTATCCAAAGCACTCTTCGGATCCGCGGTTGGACGAACAGATCTGGAGCGGCTTCAGGACGGTCGGATCCGAATGCGGTCTCTAAATTAGGTCTTTGCCACACTTGTATGACGAGAAAAGTCCACGCGATTGGCAACTCGCCTGCTCCAGCTGTGAAGCCGAACACTCACGAGACACTGACCTCATGCAACTCGGAAGGGACGACTATCCAAAGTACTTTCGGGATGCACGGGTGAACGAACAGATCAAGAGTGGCTTTAGGACGGTCGGATCCGAATGCGGGATCTAAATGAGGTCATTGCCACACTTGTCTGACGAGAAAAGTCCACGCGATTGGCAACTCACCTGCTCGAGCTGTGAAGCCGAACACTCGCGAGACACTGACCTAATGCAACTCGGTAGGGACGATTATCCAAAGCACTCTTCGGATCCGCGGTTGGACGAACAGATCTAGAGCGGCTTCAGGACGGTCGGATCCGAATGCGGTCTCGAAATTAGGTCATTGCCACACTTGTATGACGAGAAAAGTCCACGCGATTGGCAACTCGCCTGCTCCAGCTGTGAAGCCGAACACTCGCGAGACACTGACCTAATGCAACTCGGTAGGGACGATTATCCAAAGCACTCTCAGGATCCGCGGTTGGACGAACAGATCTAGAGCGGCTTCAGGACGGTCGGATCCGAATGCGGTCTCTAAATTAGGTCATTGCCACACTTGTATGACGAGAAAAGTCCACGCGATTGGCAACTCGCCTGCTCCAGCTGTGAAGCCGAACACTCACGAGACACTGACCTCATGCAACTCGGAAGGGACGATTATCCAAAGTACTTTCGGGATGCACGGGTGGACGAACAGATCTAGAGTGGCTTTATGACGGTCGGATCCGAATGGGGGATCTAAATGAGGTCATTGCCACACTTGTCTGACGAGAAAAGTCCACGCGATTGGCAACTCGCCTGCTCCAGCTGTGAAGCCGAACACTCGCGAGACACTGACCTAATGCAACTCGGTAGGGACGATTATCCAAAGTACTTTCGGGATGCACGGATGGCCGAACAGATCTAGAGTGGCTTTAGGACGGTCGGATCCGAATGCGGGATCTAAATGAGGTCATTGCCACACTTGTCTGACGAGAAAAGTCCACGCGATGGCAACTCGCCTGCTCCAGCTGTGAAGCCGAACACTCACGAGACACTGACCTCATGCAACTCGGAAGGGACGATTATCCAAAGTACTTTCGGGATGCACGGGTGGACGAACAGATCTAGAGTGGCTTTAGGACGGTCGGATCCGAATGCGGGATCTAAATGAGGTCATTGCCACACTTGTCTGACGAGAAAAGTCCACGCGATTGGCAACTCGCCTGCTCCAGCTGTGAAGCCGAACACTCGCGAGACACTGACCTAATGCAACTCGGTAGGGACGATTATCCAAAGTACTTTCGGGATGCACGGGTGGACGAACAGATCTAGAGTGGCTTTAGGACGGTCGGATCCGAATGGGGGATCTAAATGAGGTCATTGCCACACTTGTATGACGAGAAAAGTCCACGCGATTGGCAACTCGCCTGCTCCAGCTGTGAAGCCGAACACTCACGAGACACTGACCTCATGCAACTCGGAAGAGACGATTATCCAAAGTACTTTCGGGATGCACGGGTGGACGAACAGATCTAGAGTGGCTTTAGGACGGTCGGATCCGAATGCGGGATCTAAATGAGGTCATTGCCACACTTGTCTGACGAGAAAAGTCCACGCGATTGGCAACTCGCCTGCTCCAGCTGTGAAGCCGAACACTCGCGAGACACTGACCTAATGCAACTCGGTAGGGACGATTATCCAAAGCACTCTTCGGATCCGACGTTGGACGAACAGATCTAGAGCGGCTTCAGGACGGTCGGATCCGAATGCGGGATCTAAATGAGGTCATTGCCACACTTGTCTGACGAGAAAAGTCCACGCGATTGGCAACTCGCCTGCTCCAGCTGTGAAGCCGAACACTCGCGAGACACTGACCTAATGCAACTCGGTAGGGATGATTATCCAAAGTACTTTCGGGATGCACGGATGGACGAACAGATCTAGAGTGGCTTCAGGACGGTCGGATCCGAATGCGGGATCTAAATGAGGTCATTGCCACACTTGTCTGACGAGAAAAGTCCACGCGATTGGCAACTCGCCTGCTCCAGCTGTGAAGCCGAACACTCGCGAGACACTGACCTAATGCAACTCGGAAGGGACGATTATCCAAAGTACTTTCGGGATGCACGGGTGGACGAACAGATCTAGAGTGGCTTCAGGACGGTCGGATCCGAATGCGGGATCTAAATGAGGTCATTGCCACACTTGTCTGACGAGAAAAGTCCACGCGATTGGCAACTCGCCTGCTCCAGCTGTGAAGCCGAACACTCGCGAGACACTGACCTAATGCAACTCGGTAGGGACGATTATCCAAAGCACTCTTCGGATCCGAGGTTGGACGAACAGATCTAGAGCGGCTTCAGGACGGTCGGATCCGAATGCGGGATCTAAATGAGGTCATTGCCACACTTGTCTGACGAGAAAAGTCCACGCGATTGGCAACTCGCCTGCTCCAGCTGTGAAGCCGAACACTCGCGAGACACTGACCTAATGCAACTCGGAAGGGACGATTATCCAAAGTACTTTCGGGATGCACGGGTGGACGAACAGATCTAGAGTGGCTTCAGGACGGTCGGATCCGAATGCGGGATCTAAATGAGGTCATTGCCACACTTGTCTGACGAGAAAAGTGCACGCGATTGGCAACTCGCCTGCTCCAGCTGTGAAGCCGAACACTCGCGAGACACTGACCTAATGCAACTCGGTAGGGATGATTATCCAAAGTACTTTCGGGATGCACGGATGGACGAACAGATCTAGAGTGGCTTTAGGACGGTCGGATCCGAATGCGGGATCTAAATGAGGTCATTGCCACACTTGTCTGACGAGAAAAGTGCACGCGATTGGCAACTCGCCTGCTCCAGCTGTGAAGCCGAACACTCGCGAGACACTGACCTAATGCAACTCGGAAGGGACGATTATCCAAAGTACTTTCGGGATGCACGGGTGGACGAACAGATCTAGAGTGGCTTCAGGACGGTCGGATCCGAATGCGGGATCTAAATGAGGTCATTGCCACACTTGTCTGACGAGAAAAGTCCACGCGATTGGCAACTCGCCTGCTCCAGCTGTGAAGCCGAACACTCGCGAGACACTGACCTAATGCAACTCGGTAGGGACGATTATCCAAAGCACTCTTCGGATCCGAGGTTGGACGAACAGATCTAGAGCGGCTTCAGGACGGTCGGATCCGAATGCGGGATCTAAATGAGGTCATTGCCACACTTGTCTGACGAGAAAAGTGCACGCGATTGGCAACTCGCCTGCTCCAGCTGTGAAGCCGAACACTCGCGAGACACTGACCTAATGTAACTCGGTAGGGACGATTATCCAAAGCACTCTTCAGGTCCGCGGTTGGACGAACAGATCTAGAGTGGCTTCAGGACGGTCGGATCCGAATGCGGGATCTAAATGAGGTCATTGCCACACTTGTCTGACGAGAAAAGTCCACGCGATTGGCAACTCGCCTGCTCCAGCTGTGAAGCCGAACACTCGCGAGACACTGACCAAATGCAACTCGGTAGGGATGATTATCCAAAGTACTTTCGGGATGCACGGATGGACGAACAGATCTAGAGTGGCTTTAGGACGGTCGGATCCGAATGGGGGATCTAAATGAGGTCATTGCCACACTTGTCTGACGAGAAAAGTCCACGCGATTGGCAACTCGCCTGCTCCAGCTGTGAAGCCGAACACTCGCGAGACACTGACCTAATGCAACTCGGTAGGGACGATTATCCAAAGCACTCTTCGGATCCGAGGTTGGACGAACAGATCTAGAGCGGCTTCAGGACGGTCGGATCCGAATGCGGGATCTAAATGAGGTCATTGCCACACTTGTCTGACGAGAAAAGTCCACGCGATTGGCAACTCGCCTGCTCCAGCTGTGAAGCCGAAGACTCGCGAGACACTGACCTAATGCAACTCGGTAGGGATGATTATCCAAAGTACTTTCGGGATGCACGGATGGACGAACAGATCTAGAGTGGCTTTAGGACGGTCGGATCCGAATGCGGGATCTAAATGAGGTCATTGCCACACTTGTCTGACGAGAAAAGTCCACACGATCGGCAACTCGCCTGCTCCAGCTGTGAAGCCGAACACTCGCGAGACACTGACCAAATGCAACTCGGTAGGGATGATTATCCAAAGTACTTTCGGGTTGCACGGATGGACGAACAGATCTAGAGTGGCTTTAGGACGGTCGGATCCGAATGGGGGATCTAAATGAGGTCATTGCCACACTTGTATGACGAGAAAAGTCCACACGATCGGCAACTCGCCTGCTCCAGCTGTGAAGCCGAACACTCGCGAGACACTGACCAAATGCAACTCGGTAGGGATGATTATCCAAAGTACTTTCGGGATGCACGGGTGGACGAACAGATCTAGAGTGGCTTTAGGACGGTCGGATCCGAATGGGGGATCTAAATGAGGTCATTGCCACACTTGTCTGACGAGAAAAGTCCACACGATCGGCAACTCGCCTGCTCCAGCTGTGAAGCCGAACACTCGCGAGACACTGACCAAATGCAACTCGGAAGGGACGATTATCCAAAGTACTTTCGGGATGCACGGGTGGACGAACAGATCTAGAGTGGCTTTAGGACGGTCGGATCCGAATGCGGGATCTAAATGAGGTCATTGCCACACTTGTCTGACGAGAAAAGTCCACACGATCGGCAACTCGCCTGCTCCAGCTGTGAAGCCGAACACTCGCGAGACACTGACCTAATGCAACTCGGTAGGGACGATTATCCAAAGCACTCTTCGGATCCGCGGTTGGACGAACAGATCTAGAGCGGCTTCATAACGGTCGGATCCGAATGCGGTCTCTAAATTAGGTCATTGCCACACTTGTATGACGAGAAAAGTCCACGCGATTGGCAACTCACCCGCTCCAGCTGTGAAGCCGAACACTGACGAGACACTGACCAAATGCAACTCAGTAGGGACGATTATCCAAAGTACTTTCGGGATGCACGGGTGGACGAACAGATCTAGAGTGGCTTTAGGACGGTCGGATCCGAATGCGGGATCTAAATGAGGTCATATCCACACTTGTCTGACGAGAAAAGTCCACACGATCGGCAACTCGCCTGCTCCAGCTGTGAAGCCGAACACTCGCGAGACACTGACCTAATGCAACTCGGTAGGGACGATTATCCAAAGCACTCCTCGGATCCGCGGTTGGACGAACAGATCTAGAGCGGCTTCAGGACGGTCGGATCCGAATGCGGTCTCTAAATTAGGTCATTGCCGCACTTGTATGACGAGAAAAGTCCACGCGATTGGCAACTCACCCGCTCCAGCTGTGAAGCCGAACACTCACGAGACACTCACCAAATGCAACTCAGTAGGGACGATTATCCAAAGTACTTTCGGGATGCACGGGTGGACGAACAGATCTAGAGTGGCTTTAGGACGGTCGGATCCGAATGCGGGATCTAAATGAGGTCATTGCCACACTTGTCTGACGAGAAAAGTCCACACAATCGGCAACTCGCCTGCTCCAGCTGTGAAGCCGAACACTTACGAGACACTGACCTCATGCAACTCGGTAGGGACGAGTATCCAAAGCACTTCTCGGATCCGCGGTTGGACGAACAGATCTAGAGCGGCTTCAGGACGGTCGGATCCGAATGCGGTCTCTAAATTAGGTCATTGCCACACTTGTCTGACGAGAAAAGTCCACGCGATTGGCAACTCGCCTGCTCCAGCTGTGAAGCCGAACACTCGCGAGACACTGACCTAATGCAACTCGGTAGGGACGATTATCCAAAGCACTCTTCGGATCCGCGGTTGGACGAACAGATCTGGAGCGGCTTCAGGACGGTCGGATCCGAATGCGGTCTCTAAATTAGGTCATTGCCACACTTGTATGACGAGAAAGGTCCACGCGATTGGCAACTCGCCTGCTCCAGCTGTGAAGCCGAACACTCGCGAGACACTGACCTAATGCAACTCGGTAGGGACGATTATCCAAAGCACTCTTCGGATCCGCGGTTGGACGAACAGATCTGGAGCGGCTTCAGGACGGTCGGATCCGAATGCGGTCTCTAAATTAGGTCATTGCCACATTTGTATGACGAGAAAGGTCCACGCGATTGGCAACTCGCCTGCTCCAGCTGTGAAGCCGAACACTCGCGAGACACTGACCTAATGCAACTCGGTAGGGACGATTATCCAAAGCACTCTTCGGATCCGCGGTTGGACGAACAGATCTAGAGTGGCTTCAGGACGGTCGGATCCGAATGCGGTCTCTAAATTAGGTCATTGCCACACTTGTATGACGAGAAAGGTCCACGCGATTGGCAACTCGCCTGCTCCAGCTGTGAAGCCGAACACTCGCGAGACACTGACCTAATGCAACTCGGTAGGGACGATTATCCAAAGCACTCTTCGGATCCGCGGTTGGACGAACAGATCTGGAGCGGCTTCAGGACGGTCGGATCCGAATGCGGTCTCTAAATTAGGTCATTGCCACACTTGTATGACGAGAAAAGTCCACGCGATTGGCAACTCGCCTGCTCCAGCTGTGAAGCCGAACACTCACGAGACACTGACCTCATGCAACTCGGAAGGGACGACTATCCAAAGTACTTTCGGGATGCACGGGTGAACGAACAGATCAAGAGTGGCTTTAGGACGGTCGGATCCGAATGCGGGATCTAAATGAGGTCATTGCCACACTTGTCTGACGAGAAAAGTCCACGCGATTGGCAACTCGCCTGCTCGAGCTGTGAAGCCGAACACTCGCGAGACACTGACCTAATGCAACTCGGTAGGGACGATTATCCAAAGCACTCTTCGGATCCGCGGTTGGACGAACAGATCTAGAGCGGCTTCAGGACGGTCGGATCCGAATGCGGTCTCGAAATTAGGTCATTGCCACACTTGTATGACGAGAAAAGTCCACGCGATTGGAACTCGCCTGCTCCAGCTGTGAAGCCGAACACTCGCGAGACACTGACCTAATGCAACTCGGTAGGGACGATTATCCAAAGCACCCTTTGGATCCGCGGTTGGACGAACAGATCTAGAGCGGCTTCAGGACGGTCGGATCCGAATGCGGGATAAAATGAGGTCATTGCCACACTTGTCTGACGAGAAAAGTGCACGCGATTGGCAACTCGCCTGCTCCAGCTGTGAAGCCGAACACTCGCGAGACACTGACCTAATGTAACTCGGTAGGGACGATTATCCAAAGCACTCTTCAGGTCCGCCGTTGGACGAACAGATCTAGAGTGGCTTTAGGACGGTCGGATCCGAATGCGGGATCTAAATGAGGTCATTGCCACACTTGTCTGACGAGAAAAGTCCACACGATCGGCAACTCGCCTGCTCCAGCTGTGAAGCCGAACACTCGCGAGACACTGACCAAATGCAACTCGGTAGGGATGATTATCCAAAGTACTTTCGGGATGCACGGATGGACGAACAGATCTAGAGTGGCTTTAGGACGGTCGGATCCGAATGGGGGATCTAAATGAGGTCATTGCCACACTTGTATGACGAGAAAAGTCCACACGATCGGCAACTCGCCTGCTCCAGCTGTGAAGCCGAACACTCGCGAGACACTGACCAAATGCAACTCGGTAGGGATGATTATCCAAAGTACTTTCGGGATGCACGGGTGGACGAACAGATCTAGAGTGGCTTTAGGACGGTCGGATCCGAATGGGGGATCTAAATGAGGTCATTGCCACACTTGTCTGACGAGAAAAGTCCACTCGATCGGCAACTCGCCTGCTCCAGCTGTGAAGCCGAACACTCGCGAGACACTGACCAAATGCAACTCGGAAGGGACGATTATCCAAAGTACTTTCGGGATGCACGGGTGGACGAACAGATCTAGAGTGGCTTTAGGACGGTCGGATCCGAATGCGGGATCTAAATGAGGTCATTGCCACACTTGTCTGACGAGAAAAGTCCACACGATCGGCAACTCGCCTGCTCCAGCTGTGAAGCCGAACACTCGCGAGACACTGACCAAATGCAACTCGGTAGGGATGATTATCCAAAGTACTTTCGGGATGCACGGGTGGACGAACAGATCTAGAGTGGCTTTAGGACGGTCGGATCCGAATGTGGGATCTAAATGAGGTCATTGCCACACTTGTCTGACGAGAAAAGTCCACACGATCGGCAACTCGCCTGCTCCAGCTGTGAAGCCGAACACTCGCGAGACACTGACCAAATGCAACTCGGTAGGGATGATTATCCAAAGTACTTTCGGGATGCACGGGTGGACGAACAGATCTAGAGTGGCTTTAGGACGGTCGGATCCGAATGCGGGATCTAAATTAGGTCATTGCCACACTTGTCTGACGAGAAAAGTCCACGCGATTGGCAACTCGCCTGCTCCAGCTGTGAAGCCGAACACTCGCGAGACACTGACCTAATGCAACTCGGTAGGGACGATTATCCAAAGCACTCTTCGGATCCGCGGTTGGACGAACAGATCTAGAGTGGCTTCAGGACGGTCGGATCCGAATGCGGTCTCTAAATTAGGTCATTGCCACACTTGTATGACGAGAAAGGTCCACGCGATTGGCAACTCGCCTGCTCCAGCTGTGAAGCCGAACACTCGCGAGACACTGACCTAATTCAACTCGGTAGGGACGATTATCCAAAGCACTCTTCGGATCCGCGGTTGGACGAACAGATCTGGAGCGGCTTCAGGACGGTCGGATCCGAATGCGGTCTCTAAATTAGGTCATTGCCACACTTGTATGACGAGAAAAGTCCACGCGATTGGCAACTCGCCTGCTCCAGCTGTGAAGCCGAACACTCACGAGACACTGACCTCATGCAACTCGGAAGGGACGACTATCCAAAGTACTTTCGGGATGCACGGGTGAACGAACAGATCAAGAGTGGCTTTAGGACGGTCGGATCCGAATGCGGGATCTAAATGAGGTCATTGCCACACTTGTCTGACGAGAAAAGTCCACGCGATTGGCAACTCGCCTGCTCGAGCTGTGAAGCCGAACACTCGCGAGACACTGACCTAATGCAACTCGGTAGGGACGATTATCCAAAGCACTCTTCGGATCCGCGGTTGGACGAACAGATCTAGAGCGGCTTCAGGACGGTCGGATCCGAATGCGGTCTCTAAATTAGGTCATTGCCAAACTTGTATGACGAGAAAAGTCCATGCGATTGGCAACTCGCCTGCTCCAGCTGTGAAGCCGAACACTCGCGAGACACTGACCTAATGCAACTCGGTAGGGACGATTATCCAAAGCACTCTTCGGATCCGCGGTTGGACGAACAGATCTAGAGCGGCTTCAGGACGGTCAGATCCGAATGCGGTCTCTAAATTAGGTCATTGCCACAGTTGTATGACGAGAAAAGTCCACGCGATTGGCAACTCGCCTGCTCCAGCTGTGAAGCCGAACACTCACGAGACACTGACCTCATGCAACTCGGAAGGGACGATTATCCAAAGTACTTTCGGGATGCACGGGTGGACGAACAGATATAGAGTGGCTTTAGGACGGTCGGATCCGAATGCGGGATCTAAATGAGGTCATTGCCACACTTGTCTGACGAGAAAAGTCCACGCGATTGGCAACTCGCCTGCTCCAGCTGTGAAGCCGAACACTCGCGAGACACTGACCTAATGCAACTCGGTAGGGACGACTATCCAAAGCACTCTTCGGATCCGAAGTTGGACGAACAGATCTAGAGCGGCTTCAGGACGGTCGGATCCGAATGCGGGATAAAATGAGGTCATTGCCACACTTGTCTGACGAGAAAAGTGCACGCGATTGGCAACTCGCCTGCTCCAGCTGTGAAGCCGAACACTCGCGAGACACTGACCTAATGTAACTCGGTAGGGACGATTATCCAAAGCACTCTTCAGGTCCGCGGTTGGACGAACAGATCTAGAGTGGCTTTAGGACGGTCGGATCCGAATGCGGGATCTAAACGAGGTCATTGCCACACTTGTCTGACGAGAAAAGTCCACACGATCGGCAACTCGCCTGCTCCAGCTGTGAAGCCGAACACTCGCGAGACACTGACCAAATGCAACTCGGTAGGGATGATTATCCAAAGTACTTTCGGGATGCACGGATGGACGAACAGATCTAGAGTGGCTTTAGGACGGTCGGATCCGAATGGGGGATCTAAATGAGGTCATTGCCACACTTGTATGACGAGAAAAGTCCACACGATCGGCAACTCGCCTGCTCCAGCTGTGAAGCCGAACACTCGCGAGACACTGACCAAATGCAACTCGGTAGGGATGATTATCCAAAGTACTTTCGGGATGCACGGGTGGACGAACAGATCTAGAGTGGCTTTAGGACGGTCGGATCCGAATGGGGGATCTAAATGAGGTCATTGCCACACTTGTCTGACGAGAAAAGTCCACTCGATCGGCAACTCGCCTGCTCCAGCTGTGAAGCCGAACACTCGCGAGACACTGACCAAATGCAACTCGGAAGGGACGATTATCCAAAGTACTTTCGGGATGCACGGGTGGACGAACAGATCTAGAGTGGCTTTAGGACGGTCGGATCCGAATGCGGGATCTAAATGAGGTCATTGCCACACTTGTCTGACGAGAAAAGTCCACACGATCGGCAACTCGCCTGCTCCAGCTGTGAAGCCGAACACTCGCGAGACACTGACCAAATGCAACTCGGTAGGGATGATTATCCAAAGTACTTTCGGGATGCACGGGTGGACGAACAGATCTAGAGTGGCTTTAGGACGGTCGGATCCGAATGCGGGATCTAAATGAGGTCATTGCCACACTTGTCTGACGAGGAAAGTCCACACGATCGGCAACTCGCCTGCTCCAGCTGTGAAGCCGAACACTCGCGAGACACTGACCAAATGCAACTCGGTAGGGATGATTATCCAAAGTACTTTCGGGATGCACGGGTGGACGAACAGATCTAGAGTGGCTTTAGGACGGTCGGATCCGAATGCGGGATCTAAATGAGGTCATTGCCACACTTGTCTGACGAGAAAAGTCCACACGATCGGCAACTCGCCTGCTCCAGCTGTGAAGCCGAACACTCGCGAGACACTGACCAAATGCAACTCGGAAGGGACGATTATCCAAAGTACTTTCGGGATGCACGGGTGGACGAACAGATCTTGAGTGGCTTTAGGACGGTCGGATCCGAATGGGGGATCTAAATGAGGTCATTGCCACACTTGTCTGACGAGAAAAGTCCACACGATCGGCAACTCGCCTGCTCCAGCTGTGAAGCCGAACACTCGCGAGACACTGACCAAATGCAACTCGGAAGGGACGATTATCCAAAGTACTTTCGGGATGCACGGGTGGACGAAAAGATCTAGAGTGGCTTTAGGACGGTCGGATCCGAATGGGGGATCTAAATGAGGTCATTGCCACACTTGTATGACGAGAAAAGTCCACGCGATTGGCAACTCGCCTGCTCCAGCTGTGAAGCCGAAGACTCGCGAGACACTGACCAAATGCAACTCGGAAGGGACGATTATCCAAAGTACTTTCGGGATGCACGGGTGGACGAACAGATCTAGAGTGGCTTTAGGACGGTCGGATCCGAATGGGGGATCTAAATGAGGTCATTGCAACACTTGTCTGACGAGAAAAGTCCACACGATCGGCAACTCGCCTGCTCCAGCTGTGAAGCCGAACACTCGCGAGACACTGACCAAATGCAACTCGGAAGGGACGATTATCCAAAGCACTTTCGGGATGCACGGGTGGACGAACAGATCTAGAGTGGCTTTAGGACGGTCGGATCCGAATGGGGGATCTAAATGAGGTCATTGCCACACTTGTATGACGAGAAAAGTCCACGCGATTGGCAACTCGCCTGCTCCAGCTGTGAAGCCGAAGACTCGCGAGACACTGACTAAATGCAACTCGGAAGGGACGATTATCCAAAGTACTTTCGGGATGCACGGGTGGACGAACAGATCTAGAGTGGCTTTAGGACGGTCGGATCCGAATGGGGGATCTAAATGAGGTCATTGCCACACTTGTCTGACGAGAAAAGTCCACACGATCGGCAACTCGCCTGCTCCAGCTGTGAAGCCGAACACTCGCGAGACACTGACCAAATGCAACTCGGAAGGGACGATTATCCAAAGTACTTTCGGGATGCACGGGTGACGAACAGATCTAGAGTGGCTTTAGGACGGTCGGATCCGAATGGGGGATCTAAATGAGGTCATTGCCACACTTGTCTGACGAGAAAAGTCCACGCGATTGGCAACTCGCCTGCTCCAGCTGTGAAGCCGAACACTCGCGAGACACTGACCAAATGCAACTCGGAAGGGACGATTATCCAAAGTACTTTCGGGATGCACGGGTGGACGAACAGATCTAGAGTGGCTTTAGGACGGTCGGATCCGAATGGGGGATCTAAATGAGGTCATTGCCACACTTGTATGACGAGAAACGTCCACACGATCGGCAACTCGCCTGCTCCAGCTGTGAAGCCGAACACTCGCGAGACACTGACCAAATGCAACTCGGAAGGGACGATTATCCAAAGTACTTTCGGGATGCACGGGTGGACGAACAGATCTAGAGTGGCTTTAGGACGGTCGGATCCGAATGGGGGATCTAAATGAGGTCATTGCCACACTTGTCTGACGAGAAAAGTCCACACGATCGGCAACTCGCCTGCTCCAGCTGTGAAGCCGAACACTCGCGAGACACTGACCAAATGCAACTCGGAAGGGACGATTATCCAAAGTACTTTCGGGATGCACGGGTGGACGAACAGATCTAGAGTGGCTTTAGGACGGTCGGATCCGAATGGGGGATCTAAATGAGGTCATTGCCACACTTGTCTGACGAGAAAAGTCCACACGATCGGCAACTCGCCTGCTCCAGCTGTGAAGCCGAACACTCGCGAGACACTGACCAAATGCAACTCGGAAGGGACGATTATCCAAAGTACTTTCGGGATGCACGGGTGGACGAACAGATCTAGAGTGGCTTTAGGACGGTCGGATCCGAATGGGGGATCTAAATGAGGTCATTGCCACACTTGTATGACGAGAAAAGTCCACGCGATTGGCAACTCGCCTGCTCCAGCTGTGAAGCCGAAGACTCGCGAGACACTGACCAAATGCAACTCGGAAGGGACGATTATCCAAAGTACTTTCGGGATGCACGGGTGGACGAACAGATCTAGAGTGGCTTTAGGACGGTCGGATCTGAATAGGGGATCTAAATGAGGTCATTGCCACACTTGTCTGACGAGAAAAGTCCACACGATCGGCAACTCGCCTGCTCCAGCTGTGAAGCCGAACACTCGCGAGACACTGACCAAACGCAACTCGGAAGGGACGATTATCCAAAGTACTTTCGGGATGCACGGGTAGACGAACAGATCTAGAGTGGCTTTAGGACGGTCGGATCCGAATGGGGGATCTAAATGAGGTCATTGCCACACTTGTCTGACGAGAAAAGTCCACACGATCGGCAACTCGCCTGCTCCAGCTGTGAAGCCGAACACTCGCGAGACACTGACCAAATGCAACTCGGAAGGGACGATTATCCAAAGTACTTTCGGGATGCACGGGTGGACGAACAGATCTAGAGTGGCTTTAGGACGGTCGGACCCGAATGGGGGATCTAAATGAGGTCATTGCCACACTTGTCTGACGAGAAAAGTCCACACGATCGGCAACTCGCCTGCTCCAGCTGTGAAGCCGAACACTCGCGAGACACTGACCAAATGCAACTCGGAAGGGACGATTATCCAAAGTACTTTCGGGATGCACGGGTGGACGAACAGATCTAGAGTGGCTTTAGGACGGTCGGATCCGAATGGGGGATCTAAATGAGGTCATTGCCACACTTGTCTGACGAGAAAAGTCCACACGATCGGCAACTCGCCTGCTCCAGCTGTGAAGCCGAACACTCGCGAGACACTGACCAAATGCAACTCGGAAGGGACGATTATCCAAAGTACTTTCGGGATGCACGGGTGGACGAACAGATCTAGAGTGGCTTTAGGACGGTCGGATCCGAATGGGGGATCTAAATGAGGTCATTGCCACACTTGTCTGACGAGAAAAGTCCACGCGATTGGCAACTCGCCTGCTCCAGCTGTGAAGCCGAACACTCGCGAGACACTGACCAAATGCAACTCGGAAGGGACGATTATCCAAAGTACTTTCGGGATGCACGGGTGGACGAACAGATCTAGAGTGGCTTTAGGACGGTCGGATCCGAATGGGGGATCTAAATGAGGTCATTGCCACACTTGTCTGACGAGAAAAGTCCACACGATAGGCAACTCGCCTGCTCCAGCTGTGAAGCCGAACACTCGCGAGACACTGACCAAATGCAACTCGGAAGGGACGATTATCCAAAGTACTTTCGGGATGCACGGGTGGACGAACAGATCTAGAGTGGCTTTAGGACGGTCGGATCCGAATGGGGGATCTAAATGAGGTCATTGCCACACTTGTCTGACGAGAAAAGTCCACGCGATTGGCAACTCGCCTGCTCCAGCTGTGAAGCCGAACACTCGCGAGACACTGACCAAATGCAACTCGGAAGGGACGATTATCCAAAGTACTTTCGGGATGCACGGGTGGACGAACAGATCTAGAGTGGCTTTAGGACGGTCGGATCCGAATGGGGGATCTAAATGAGGTCATTGCCACACTTGTATGACGAGAAAAGTCCACACGATCGGCAACTCGCCTGCTCCAGCTGTGAAGCCGAACACTCGCGAGACACTGACCAAATGCAACTCGGAAGGGACGATTATCCAAAGTACTTTCGGGATGCACGGGTGGACGAACAGATCTAGAGTGGCTTTAGGACGGTCGGATTCGAATGGGGGATCTAAATGAGGTCATTGCCACACTTGTATGACGAGAAAAGTCCACACGATCGGCAACTCGCCTGCTCCAGCTGTGAAGCCGAACACTCGCGAGACACTGACCAAATGCAACTCGGAAGGGACGATTATCCAAAGTACTTTCGGGATGCACGGGTGGACGAACAGATCTAGAGTGGCTTTAGGACGGTCGGATCCGAATGGGGGATCTAAATGAGGTCATTGCCACACTTGTCTGACGAGAAAAGTCCACACGATCGGCAACTCGCCTGCTCCAGCTGTGAAGCCGAACACTCGCGAGACACTGACCAAATGCAACTCGGAAGGGACGATTATCCAAAGTACTTTCGGGATGCACGGGTGGACGAACAGATCTAGAGTGGCTTTAGGACGGTCGGATCCGAATGGGGGATCTAAATGAGGTCATTGCCACACTTGTCTGACGAGAAAAGTCCACGCGATTGGCAACTCGCCTGCTCCAGCTGTGAAGCCGAACACTCGCGAGACACTGACCAAATGCAACTCGGAAGGGACGATTATCCAAAGTACTTTCGGGATGCACGGGTGGACGAACAGATCTAGAGTGGCTTTAGGACGGTCGGATCCGAATGGGGGATCTAAATGAGGTCATTGCCACACTTGTCTGACGAGAAAAGTCCACACGATCGGCAACTCGCCTGCTCCAGCTGTGAAGCCGAACACTCGCGAGAGACTGACCAAATGCAACTCGGAAGGGACGATTATCCAAAGTACTTTCGGGATGCACGGGTGGACGAACAGATCTAGAGTGGCTTTAGGACGGTCGGATCCGAATGGGGGATCTAAATGAGGTCATTGCCACACTTGTCTGACGAGAAAAGTCCACACGATCGGCAACTCGCCTGCTCCAG
Organism: Ixodes scapularis; assembly: GCF_016920785.2. Classification (NCBI taxonomy): domain Eukaryota; kingdom Metazoa; phylum Arthropoda; class Arachnida; order Ixodida; family Ixodidae; genus Ixodes; species Ixodes scapularis. Next base: position 1,364,672 of record NW_024610108.1, on the reverse strand, counting down.
CTGTGAAGCCGAACACTCGCGAGACACTGACCAAATGCAACTCGGAAGGGACGATTATCCAAAGTACTTTCGGGATGCACGGGTGGACGAACAGATCTAGAGTGGCTTTAGGACGGTCGGATCCGAATGCGGGATCTAAATGAGGTCATTGCCACACTTGTCTGACGAGAAAAGTCCACACGATCGGCAACTCGCCTGCTCCAGCTGTGAAGCCGAACACTCGCGAGACACTGACCAAATGCAACTCGGAAGGGACGATTATCCAAAGTACTTTCGGGATGCACGGGTGGACGAACAGATCTAGAGTGGCTTTAGGACGGTCGGATCCGAATGGGGGATCTAAATGAGGTCATTGCCACACTTGTCTGACGAGAAAAGTCCACACGATCGGCAACTCGCCTGCTCCAGCTGTGAAGCCGAACACTCGCGAGACACTGACCAAATGCAACTCGGAAGGGACGATTATCCAAAGTACTTTCGGGATGCACGGGTGGACGAACAGATCTAGAGTGGCTTTAGGACGGTCGGATCCGAATGGGGGATCTAAATGAGGTCATTGCCACACTTGTATGACGAGAAAAGTCCACACGATCGGCAACTCGCCTGCTCCAGCTGTGAAGCCGAAGACTCGCGAGACACTGACCAAATGCAACTCGGAAGGGACGATTATCCAAAGTACTTTCGGGATGCACGGGTGGACGAACAGATCTAGAGTGGCTTTAGGACGGTCGGATCCGAATGGGGGATCTAAATGAGGTCATTGCCACACTTGTATGACGAGAAAAGTCCACGCGATTGGCAACTCGCCTGCTCCAGCTGTGAAGCCGAAGACTCGCGAGACACTGACCAAATGCAACTCGGAAGGGACGATTATCCAAAGTACTTTCGGGATGCACGGGTGGACGAACAGATCTAGAGTGGCTTTAGGACGGTCGGATCCGAATGGGGGATCTAAATGAGGTCATTGCCACACTTGTATGACGAGAAAAGTCCACACGATCGGCAACTCGCCTGCTCCAGCTGTGAAGCCGAACACTCGCGAGACACTGACCAAATGCAACTCGGAAGGGACGATTATCCAAAGTACTTTCGGGATGCACGGGTGGACGAACAGATCTAGAGTGGCTTTAGGACGGTCGGATTCGAATGGGGGATCTAAATGAGGTCATTGCCACACTTGTATGACGAGAAAAGTCCACACGATCGGCAACTCGCCTGCTCCAGCTGTGAAGCCGAACACTCGCGAGACACTGACCAAATGCAACTCGGAAGGGACGATTATCCAAAGTACTTTCGGGATGCACGGGTGGACGAACAGATCTAGAGTGGCTTTAGGACGGTCGGATCCGAATGGGGGATCTAAATGAGGTCATTGCCACACTTGTCTGACGAGAAAAGTCCACACGATCGGCAACTCGCCTGCTCCAGCTGTGAAGCCGAACACTCGCGAGACACTGACCAAATGCAACTCGGAAGGGACGATTATCCAAAGTACTTTCGGGATGCACGGGTGGACGAACAGATCTAGAGTGGCTTTAGGACGGTCGGATCTGAATGGGGGATCTAAATGAGGTCATTGCCACACTTGTCTGACGAGAAAAGTCCACGCGATTGGCAACTCGCCTGCTCCAGCTGTGAAGCCGAACACTCGCGAGACACTGACCAAATGCAACTCGGAAGGGACGATTATCCAAAGTACTTTCGGGATGCACGGGTGGACGAACAGATCTAGAGTGGCTTTAGGACGGTCGGATCCGAATGGGGGATCTAAATGAGGTCATTGCCACACTTGTCTGTCGAGAAAAGTCCACACGATCGGCAACTCGCCTGCTCCAGCTGTGAAGCCGAACACTCGCGAGACACTGACCAAATGCAACTCGGAAGGGACGATTATCCAAAGTACTTTCGGGATGCACGGGTGGACGAACAGATCTAGAGTGGCTTTAGGACGGTCGGATCCGAATGGGGGATCTAAATGAGGTCATTGCCACACTTGTCTGACGAGAAAAGTCCACACGATCGGCAACTCGCCTGCTCCAGCTGTGAAGCCGAACACTCGCGAGACACTGACCAAATGCAACTCGGAAGGGACGATTATCCAAAGTAATTTCGGGATGCACGGGTGGACGAACAGATCTAGAGTGGCTTTAGGACGGTCGGATCCGAATGGGGGATCTAAATGAGGTCATTGCCACACTTGTCTGACGAGAAAAGTCCACACGATCGGCAACTCGCCTGCTCCAGCTGTGAAGCCGAACACTCGCGAGACACTGACCAAATGCAACTCGGAAGGGACGATTATCCAAAGTACTTTCGGGATGCACGGGTGGACGAACAGATCTAGAGTGGCTTTAGGACGGTCGGATCCGAATGCGGGATCTAAATGAGGTCATTGCCACACTTGTCTGACGAGAAAAGTCCACACGATCGGCAACTCGCCTGCTCCAGCTGTGAAGCCGAACACTCGCGAGACACTGACCAAATGCAACTCGGAAGGGACGATTATCCAAAGTACTTTCGGGATGCACGGGTGGACGAACAGATCTAGAGTGGCTTTAGGACGGTCGGATCCGAATGGGGGATCTAAATGAGGTCATTGCCACACTTGTCTGACGAGAAAAGTCCACACGATCGGCAACTCGCCTGCTCCAGCTGTGAAGCCGAACACTCGCGAGACACTGACCAAATGCAACTCGGAAGGGACGATTATCCAAAGTACTTTCGGGATGCACGGGTGGACGAACAGATCTAGAGTGGCTTTAGGACGGTCGGATCCGAATGGGGGATCTAAATGAGGTCATTGCCATACTTGTATGACGAGAAAAGTCCACGCGATTGGCAACTCGCCTGCTCCAGCTGTGAAGCCGAAGACTCGCGAGACACTGACCAAATGCAACTCGGAAGGGACGATTATCCAAAGTACTTTCGGGATGCACGGGTGGACGAACAGATCTAGAGTGGCTTTAGGACGGTCGGATCCGAATGGGGGATCTAAATGAGGTCATTGCCACACTTGTCTGACGAGAAAAGTCCACACGATCGGCAACTCGCCTGCTCCAGCTGTGAAGCCGAACACTCGCGAGACACTGACCAAATGCAACTCGGAAGGGACGATTATCCAAAGTACTTTCGGGATGCACGGGTGGACGAACAGATCTAGAGTGGCTTTAGGACGGTCGGATCCGAATGGGGGATCTAAATGAGGTCATTGCCACACTTGTCTGACGAGAAAAGTCCACGCGATTGGCAACTCGCCTGCTCCAGCTGTGAAGCCGAACACTCGCGAGACACTGACCAAATGCAACTCGGAAGGGACGATTATCCAAAGTACTTTCGGGATGCACGGGTGGACGAACAGATCTAGAGTGGCTTTAGGACGGTCGGATCCGAATGGGGGATCTAAATGAGGTCATTGCCACACTTGTCTGACGAGAAAAGTCCACACGATCGGCAACTCGCCTGCTCCAGCTGTGAAGCCGAACACTCGCGAGACACTGACCAAATGCAACTCGGAAGGGACGATTATCCAAAGTACTTTCGGGATGCACGGGTGGACGAACAGATCTAGAGTGGCTTTAGGACGGTCGGATCCGAATGGGGGATCTAAATGAGGTCATTGCCACACTTGTCTGACGAGAAAAGTCCACGCGATTGGCAACTCGCCTGCTCCAGCTGTGAAGCCGAACACTCGCGAGACACTGACCAAATGCAACTCGGAAGGGACGATTATCCAAAGTACTTTCGGGATGCACGGGTGGACGAACAGATCTAGAGTGGCTTTAGGACGGTCGGATCCGAATGGGGGATCTAAATGAGGTCATTGCCACACTTGTATGACGAGAAAAGTCCACACGATCGGCAACTCGCCTGCTCCAGCTATGAAGCCGAACACTCGCGAGACACTGACCAAATGCAACTCGGAAGGGACGATTATCCAAAGTACTTTCGGGATGCACGGGTGGACGAACAGATCTAGAGTGGCTTTAGTACGGTCGGATCCGAATGGGGGATCTAAACGAGGTCATTGCCACACTTGTATGACGAGAAAAGTCCACACGATCGGCAACTCGCCTGCTCCAGCTGTGAAGCCGAACACTCGCGAGACACTGACCAAATGCAACTCGGAAGGGACGATTATCCAAAGTACTTTCGGGATGCACGGGTGGACGAACAGATCTAGAGTGGCTTTAGGACGGTCGGATCCGAATGGGGGATCTAAATGAGGTCATTGCCACACTTGTCTGACGAGAAAAGTCCACACGATCGGCAACTCGCCTGCTCCAGCTGTGAAGCCGAACACTCGCGAGACACTGACCAAATGCAACTCGGAAGGGACGATTATCCAAAGTACTTTCGGGATGCACGGGTGGACGAACAGATCTAGAGTGGCTTTAGGACGGTCGGATCCGAATGGGGGATCTAAATGAGGTCATTGCCACACTTGTCTGACGAGAAAAGTCCACGCGATTGGCAACTCGCCTGCTCCAGCTGTGAAGCCGAACACTCGCGAGACACTGACCAAATGCAACTCGGAAGGGACGATTATCCAAAGTACTTTCGGGATGCACGGGTGGACGAACAGATCTAGAGTGGCTTTAGGACGGTCGGATCCGAATGGGGGATCTAAATGAGGTCATTGCCACACTTGTCTGTCGAGAAAAGTCCACACGATCGGCAACTCGCCTGCTCCAGCTGTGAAGCCGAACACTCGCGAGACACTGACCAAATGCAACTCGGAAGGGACGATTATCCAAAGTACTTTCGGGATGCACGGGTGGACGAACAGATCTAGAGTGGCTTTAGTACGGTCGGATCCGAATGGGGGATCTAAACGAGGTCATTGCCACACTTGTATGACGAGAAAAGTCCACACGATCGGCAACTCGCCTGCTCCAGCTGTGAAGCCGAACACTCGCGAGACACTGACCAAATGCAACTCGGAAGGGACGATTATCCAAAGTACTTTCGGGATGCACGGGTGGACGAACAGATCTAGAGTGGCTTTAGGACGGTCGGATCCGAATGGGGGATCTAAATGAGGTCATTGCCACACTTGTCTGACGAGAAAAGTCCACACGATCGGCAACTCGCCTGCTCCAGCTGTGAAGCCGAACACTCGCGAGACACTGACCAAATGCAACTCGGAAGGGACGATTATCCAAAGTACTTTCGGGATGCACGGGTGGACGAACAGATCTAGAGTGGCTTTAGGACGGTCGGATCCGAATGGGGGATCTAAATGAGGTCATTGCCACACTTGTCTGACGAGAAAAGTCCACGCGATTGGCAACTCGCCTGCTCCAGCTGTGAAGCCGAACACTCGCGAGACACTGACCAAATGCAACTCGGAAGGGACGATTATCCAAAGTACTTTCGGGATGCACGGGTGGACGAACAGATCTAGAGTGGCTTTAGGACGGTCGGATCCGAATGGGGGATCTAAATGAGGTCATTGCCACACTTGTCTGTCGAGAAAAGTCCACACGATCGGCAACTCGCCTGCTCCAGCTGTGAAGCCGAACACTCGCGAGACACTGACCAAATGCAACTCGGAAGGGACGATTATCCAAAGTACTTTCGGGATGCACGGGTGGACGAACAGATCTAGAGTGGCTTTAGGACGGTCGGATCCGAATGCGGGATCTAAATGAGGTCATTGCCACACTTGTCTGACGAGAAAAGTCCACACGATCGGCAACTCGCCTGCTCCAGCTGTGAAGCCGAACACTCGCGAGACACTGACCAAATGCAACTCGGAAGGGACGATTATCCAAAGTACTTTCGGGATGCACGGGTGGACGAACAGATCTAGAGTGGCTTTAGGACGGTCGGATCCGAATGGGGGATCTAAATGAGGTCATTGCCACACTTGTCTGACGAGAAAAGTCCACACGATCGGCAACACGCCTGCTCCAGCTGTGAAGCCGAACACTCGCGAGACACTGACCAAATGCAACTCGGAAGGGACGATTATCCAAAGTACTTTCGGGATGCACGGGTGGACGAACAGATCTAGAGTGGCTTTAGGACGGTCGGATCCGAATGGGGGATCTAAATGAGGTCATTGCCACACTTGTATGACGAGAAAAGTCCACACGATCGGCAACTCGCCTGCTCCAGCTGTGAAGCCGAAGACTCGCGAGACACTGACCAAATGCAACTCGGAAGGGACGATTATCCAAAGTACTTTCGGGATGCACGGGTGGACGAACAGATCTAGAGTGGCTTTAGGACGGTCGGATCCGAATGGGGGATCTAAATGAGGTCATTGCCACACTTGTCTGACGAGAAAAGTCCACACGATCGGCAACACGCCTGCTCCAGCTGTGAAGCCGAACACTCGCGAGACACTGACCAAATGCAACTCGGAAGGGACGATTATCCAAAGTACTTTCGGGATGCACGGGTGGACGAACAGATCTAGAGTGGCTTTAGGACGGTCGGATCCGAATGGGGGATCTAAATGAGGTCATTGCCATACTTGTATGACGAGAAAAGTCCACGCGATTGGCAACTCGCCTGCTCCAGCTGTGAAGCCGAAGACTCGCGAGACACTGACCAAATGCAACTCGGAAGGGACGATTATCCAAAGTACTTTCGGGATGCACGGGTGGACGAACAGATCTAGAGTGGCTTTAGGACGGTCGGATCCGAATGGGGGATCTAAATGAGGTCATTGCCACACTTGTCTGACGAGAAAAGTCCACACGATCGGCAACTCGCCTGCTCCAGCTGTGAAGCCGAACACTCGCGAGACACTGACCAAATGCAACTCGGAAGGGACGATTATCCAAAGTACTTTCGGGATGCACGGGTGGACGAACAGATCTAGAGTGGCTTTAGGACGGTCGGATCCGAATGGGGGATCTAAATGAGGTCATTGACACACTTGTCTGACGAGAAAGGTCCACACGATCGGCAACTCGCCTGCTCCAGCTGTGAAGCCGAACACTCGCGAGACACTGACCAAATGCAACTCGGAAGGGACGATTATCCAAAGTACTTTCGGGATGCACGGGTGGACGAACAGATCTAGAGTGGCTTTAGGACGGTCGGATCCGAATGGGGGATCTAAATGAGGTCATTGCCACACTTGTCTGACGAGAAAAGTCCACACGATCGGCAACTCGCCTGCTCCAGCTGTGAAGCCGAACACTCGCGAGACACTGACCAAATGCAACTCGGAAGGGACGATTATCCAAAGTACTTTCGGGATGCACGGGTGGACGAACAGATCTAGAGTGGCTTTAGGACGGTCGGATCCGAATGGGGGATCTAAATGAGGTCATTGCCACACTTGTCTGACGAGAAAAGTCCACACGATCGGCAACTCTCCTGCTCCAGCTGTGAAGCCGAACACTCGCGAGACACTGACCAAATGCAACTCGGAAGGGACGATTATCCAAAGTACTTTCGGGATGCACGGGTGGACGAACAGATCTAGAGTGGCTTTAGGACGGTCGGATCCGAATGGGGGATCTAAATGAGGTCATTGCCACACTTGTCTGACGAGAAAAGTCCACACGATCGGCAACTCGCCTGCTCCAGCTGTGAAGCCGAACACTCGCGAGACACTGACCAAATGCAACTCGGAAGGGACGATTATCCAAAGTACTTTCGGGATGCACGGGTGGACGAACAGATCTAGAGTGGCTTTAGGACGGTCGGATCCGAATGGGGGATCTAAATGAGGTCATTGCCACACTTGTCTGACGAGAAAAGTCCACACGATCGGCAACTCGCCTGCTCCAGCTGTGAAGCCGAACACTCGCGAGACACTGACCAAATGCAACTCGGAAGGGACGATTATCCAAAGTACTTTCGGGATGCACGGGTGGACGAACAGATCTAGAGTGGCTTTAGGACGGTCGGATCCGAATGGGGGATCTAAATGAGGTCATTGCCACACTTGTCTGACGAGAAAAGTCCACGCGATTGGCAACTCGCCTGCTCCAGCTGTGAAGCCGAACACTCGCGAGACACTGACCAAATGCAACTCGGAAGGGACGATTATCCAAAGTACTTTCGGGATGCACGGGTGGACGAACAGATCTAGAGTGGCTTTAGGACGGTTGGATCCGAATGGGGGATCTAAATGAGGTCATTGCCACACTTGTCTGACGAGAAAAGTCCACACGATCGGCAACTCGCCTGCTCCAGCTGTGAAGCCGAACACTCGCGAGACACTGACCAAATGCAACTCGGAAGGGACGATTATCCAAAGTACTTTCGGGATGCACGGGTGGACGAACAGATCTAGAGTGGCTTTAGGACGGTCGGATCCGAATGGGGGATCTAAATGAGGTCATTGCCACACTTGTCTGACGAGAAAAGTCCACGCGATTGGCAACTCGCCTGCTCCAGCTGTGAAGCCGAACACTCGCGAGACACTGACCAAATGCAACTCGGAAGGGACGATTATCCAAAGTACTTTCGGGATGCACGGGTGGACGAACAGATCTAGAGTGGCTTTAGGACGGTCGGATCCGAATGGGGGATCTAAATGAGGTCATTGCCACACTTGTATGACGAGAAAAGTCCACACGATCGGCAACTCGCCTGCTCCAGCTGTGAAGCCGAACACTCGCGAGACACTGACCAAATGCAACTCGGAAGGGACGATTATCCAAAGTACTTTCGGGATGCACGGGTGGACGAACAGATCTAGAGTGGCTTTAGGACGGTCGGATCCGAATGGGGGATCTAAATGAGGTCATTGCCACACTTGTATGACGAGAAAAGTCCACACGATCGGCAACTCGCCTGCTCCAGCTGTGAAGCCGAACACTCGCGAGACACTGACCAAATGCAACTCGGAAGGGACGATTATCCAAAGTACTTTCGGGATGCACGGGTGGACGAACAGATCTAGAGTGGCTTTAGGACGGTCGGATCCGAATGGGGGATCTAAATGAGGTCATTGCCACACTTGTCTGACGAGAAAAGTCCACACGATCGGCAACTCGCCTGCTCCAGCTGTGAAGCCGAACACTCGCGAGACACTGACCAAATGCAACTCGGAAGGGACGATTATCCAAAGTACTTTCGGGATGCACGGGTGGACGAACAGATCTAGAGTGGCTTTAGGACGGTCGGATCCGAATGGGGGATCTAAATGAGGTCATTGTCACACTTGTATGACGAGAAAAGTCCACACGATCGGCAACTCGCCTGCTCCAGCTGTGAAGCCGAACACTCGCGAGACACTGACCAAATGCAACTCGGAAGGGACGATTATCCAAAGTACTTTCGGGATGCACGGGTGGACGAACAGATCTAGAGTGGCTTTAGGACGGTCGGATCCGAATGGGGGATCTAAATGAGGTCATTGCCACACTTGTCTGACGAGAAAAGTCCACACGATCGGCAACTCGCCTGCTCCAGCTGTGAAGCCGAACACTCGCGAGACACTGACCAAATGCAACTCGGAAGGGACGATTATCCAAAGTACTTTCGGGAAGCACGGGTGGACGAACAGATCTAGAGTGGCTTTAGGACGGTCGGATCCGAATGGGGGATCTAAATGAGGTCATTGCCACACATGTATGACGAGAAAAGTCCACACGATCGGCAACTCGCCTGCTCCAGCTGTGAAGCCGAACACTCGCGAGACACTGACCAAATGCAACTCGGAAGGGACGATTATCCAAAGTACTTTCGGGATGCACGGGTGGACGAACAGATCTAGAGTGGCTTTAGGACGGTCGGATCCGAATGGGGGATCTAAATGAGGTCATTGCCACACTTGTCTGACGAGAGAAGTCCACACGATCGGCAACTCGCCTGCTCCAGCTGTGAAGCCGAACACTCGCGAGACACTGACCAAATGCAACTCGGAAGGGACGATTATCCAATGTACTTTCGGGATGCACGGGTGGACGAACAGATCTAGAGTGGCTTTAGGACGGTCGGATCCGAATGGGGGATCTAAATGAGGTCATTGCCACACTTGTCTGACGAGAAAAGTCCACGTGATTGGCAACTCGCCTGCTCCAGCTGTGAAGCCGAACACTCGCGAGACACTGACCAAATGCAACTCGGAAGGGACGATTATCCAAAGTACTTTCGGGATGCACGGGTGGACGAACAGATCTAGAGTGGCTTTAGGACGGTCGGATCCGAATGGGGGATCTAAATGAGGTCATTGCCACACTTGTCTGACGAGAGAAGTCCACACGATCGGCAACTCGCCTGCTCCAGCTGTGAAGCCGAACACTCGCGAGACACTGACCAAATGCAACTCGGAAGGGACGATTATCCAAAGTACTTTCGGGATGCACGGGTGGACGAACAGATCTAGAGTGGCTTTAGGACGGTCGGATCCGAATGCGGGATCTAAATAAGGTCATTGCCACACTTGTATGACGAGAAAAGTCCACACGATTGGCAACTCACCCGCTCCAGCTGTGAAGCCGAACACTCACGAGACACTGACCTCATGCAACTCGGTAGGGATGATTATCCAAAGTACTTTCGGGATGCACGGGTGGACGAACAGATCTAGAGTGGCTTTAGGACGGTCGGATCCGAATGGGGGATCTAAATGAGGTCATTGCCACACTTGTCTGACGAGAAAAGTCCACGCGATTGGCAACTCGCCTGCTCCAGCTGTGAAGCCGAACACTCGCGAGACACTGACCAAATGCAACTCGGAAGGGACGATTATCCAAAGTACTTTCGGGATGCACGGATGGACGAACAGATCTAGAGTGGCTTTAGGACGGTCGGATCCGAATGCGGGATCTAAATAAGGTCATTGCCACACTTGTATGACGAGAAAAGTCCACACGATTGGCAACTCACCCGCTCCAGCTGTGAAGCCGAACACTCACGAGACACTGACCAAATGCAACTCGGTAGGGATGATTATCCAAAGTACTTTCGGGATGCACGGATGGACGAACAGATCTAGAGTGGCTTTAGGACGGTCGGATCCGAATGCGGGATCTAAATAAGGTCATTGCCACACTTGTATGACGAGAAAAGTCCACACGATTGGCAACTCACCCGCTCCAGCTGTGAAGCCGAACACTCGCGAGACACTGACCAAATGCAACTCGGAAGGGACGATTATCCAAAGTACTTTCGGGATGCACGGGTGGACGAACAGATCTAGAGTGGCTTTAGGACGGTCGGATCCGAATGGGGGATCTAAATGAGGTCATTGCCACACTTGTCTGACGAGAAAAGTCCACGCGATTGGCAACTCGCCTGCTCCAGCTGTGAAGCCGAACACTCGCGAGACACTGACCAAATGCAACTCGGAAGGGACGATTATCCAAAGTACTTTCGGGATGCACGGGTGGACGAACAGATCTAGAGTGGCTTTAGGACGGTCGGATCCGAATCCGGGATCTAAACGAGGTCATTGCCACACTTGTCTGACGAGAGAAGTCCACACGATCGGCAACTCGCCTGCTCCAGCTGTGAAGCCGAACACTCGCGAGACACTGACCAAATGCAACTCGGTAGGGATGATTATCCAAAGTACTTTCGGGATGCACGGATGGACGAACAGATCTAGAGTGGCTTTAGGACGGTCGGATCCGAATGAGGGATCTAAATTTGGTCATTGCCACACTTGTATGACGAGAAAAGTCCACACGATTGGCAACTCGCCTGCTCCAGCTGTGAAGCCGAACACTCGCGAGACACTGACCTAATGCAACTCGGTAGGGACGATTATCCAAAGCACTCTTCGGATCCGCGGTTGGACGAACAGATCTAGAGTGGCTTTAGGACGGTCGGATCCGAATGCGGGATCTAAATGAGGTCATTGCCACACTTGTCTGACGAGAATAGTCCACACGATCGGCAACTCGCCTGCTCCAGCTGTGAAGCCGAACACTCGCGAGACACTGACCTAATGCAACTCGGTAGGGACGATTATCCAAAGCACTCCTCGGATCCGCGGTTGGACGAACAGATCTAGAGCGGCTTTAGGACGGTCGGATCCGAATGCGGGATCTAAATGAGGTCATTGCCACACTTGTCTGACGAGAAAAGTCCACACGATCGGCAACTCGCCTGCTCCAGCTGTGAAGCCGAACACTCGCGAGACACTGACCAAATGCAACTCGGTAGGGATGATTATCCAAAGTACTTTCGGGATGCACGGATGGACGAACAGATCTAGAGTGGCTTTAGGACGGTCGGATCCGAATGCGGGATCTAAATAAGGTCATTGCCACACTTGTATGACGAGAAAAGTCCACACGATTGGCAACTCACCCGCTCCAGCTGTGAAGCCGAACACTCACGAGACACTGACCTCATGCAACTCGGTAGGGATGATTATCCAAAGTACTTTCGGGATGCACGGGTGGACGAACAGATCTAGAGTGGCTTTAGGACGGTCGGATCCGAATGGGGGATCTAAATTTGGTCATTGCCACACTTGTATGACGAGAAAAGACCACACGATTGGCAACTCGCCTGCTCCAGCTGTGAAGCCGAACACTCGCGAGACACTGACCTAATGCAACTCGGTAGGGACGATTATCCTAAGCACTCTTCGGATCCGCGGTTGGACGAACAGATCTAGAGCGGCTTCAGGACGGTCCAGTACGAATGCGGTCTCTAAATTAGGTCATTGCCACACTTGTCTGACGAGAAAAGTCCACACGATCGGCAACTCGCCTGCTCCAGCTTTGAAGCCGAACACTCGCGAGACACTGACCTAATGCAACTCGGTAGGGACGATTATCCAAAGCACTTTCGGGATGCACGGGTGGACGAACAGATCTAGAGTGGCTTTAGGACGGTCGGATCCGAATGCGGGATCTAAATGAGGTCATTGCCATACTTGTCTGACGAGAAAAGTCCACACGATCGGCAACTCGCCTGCTCCAGATGTGAAGCCGAACACTCGCGAGACACTGACCAAATGCAACTCGGTAGGGACAATTATCCAAAGTACTTTCGGGATGCACGGGTGGACGAACAGATCTAGAGTGGCTTTAGGACGGTCGGATCCGAATGCGGGATCTAAATGAGGTCATTGCCACACTTGTCTGACGAGAAAAGTCCACACGATCGGCAACTCGCCTGCTCCAGCTGTGAAGCCGAACACTCACGAGGCACTGACCTCATGCAACTCGGTAGGGACGATTATCCAAAGTACTTTCGGGATGCACGGGTGGACGAACAGATCTAGAGTGGCTTCAGGACGGTCGGATCCGAATGCGGGATCTAAATGAGGTCATTGCCACACTTGTCTGACGAGAAAAGTCCACACGATCGGCAACTCGCCTGCTCCAGCTGTGAAGCCGAACACTCACGAGGCACTGACCTCATGCAACTCGGTAGGGACGATTATCCAAAGTACTTTCGGGATGCACGGGTGGACGAACAGATCTAGAGTGGCTTTAGGACGGTCGGATCCGAATGCGGGATCTAAATGAGGTCATTGCCACACTTGTCTGACGAGAAAAGTCCACACGATCGGCAACTCGCCTGCTCCAGCTGTGAAGCCGAACACTCGCGAGACACTGACCTAATGCAACTCGGTAGGGACGATTATCCAAAGCACTCCTCGGATCCGCGGTTGGACGAACAGATCTAGAGCGGCTTTAGGACGGTCGGATCCGAATGCGGGATCTAAATGAGGTCATTGCCACACTTGTCTGACGAGAAAAGTCCACACGATCGGCAACTCGCCTGCTCCAGCTGTGAAGCCGAACACTCACGAGGCACTGACCTCATGCAACTCGGTAGGGACGATTATCCAAAGTACTTTCGGGATCCGCGGTTGGACGAACAGATCTAGAGTGGCTTTAGGACGGTCGGATCCGAATGCGGGATCTAAATGAGGTCATTGCCACACTTGTCTGACGAGAAAAGTCCACACGATCGGCAACTCGCCTGCTCCAGCTGTGAAGCCGAACACTCACGAGGCACTGACCTCATGCAACTCGGTGGGGACGATTATCCAAAGTACTTTCGGGATCCGCGGTTGGACGAACAGATCTAGAGTGGCTTTAGGACGGTCGGATCCGAATGCGGGATCTAAATGAGGTCATTGCCACACTTGTCTGACGAGAAAAGTCCACACGATCGGCAACTCGCCTGATCCAGCTGTGAAGCCAAACACTCGCGAGACACTGACCTAATGCAACTCGGTAGGGACGATTATCCAAAGCACTCCTCGGATCCGCGGTTGGACGAACAGATCTAGAGCGGCTTCATAACGGTCGGATCCGAATGCGGTCTCTAAATTAGGTCATTGCCACACTTGTATGACGAGAAAAGTCCACGCGATTGGCAACTCACCCGCTCCAGCTGTGAAGCCGAACACTGACGAGACACTGACCAAATGCAACTCAGTAGGGACGATTATCCAAAGTACTTTCGGGATGCACGGGTGGACGAACAGATCTAGAGTGGCTTTAGGACGGTTTGATCCGAATGCGGGATCTAAATGAGGTCATATCCACACTTGTCTGACGAGAAAAGTCCACACGATCGGCAACTCGCCTGCTCCAGCTGTGAAGCCGAACACTCGCGAGACACTGACCTAATGCAACTCGGTAGGCACGATTATCGAAAGCACTCCTCGGATCCGCGGTTGGACGAACAGATCTAGAGCGGCTTTAGGACGGTCGGATCCGAATGCGGGATCTAAATGAGGTCATTTCCACACTTGTCTGACGAGAAAAGTCCACACAATCGGCAACTCGCCTGCTCCAGCTGTGAAGCCGAACACTTACGAGACACTGACCTCATGCAACTCGGTAGGGACGATTATCCAAAGCACTACTCGGATCCGCGGTTGGACGAACAGATCTAGAGCGGCTTCAGGACGGTCGGATCCGAATGCGGTCTCTAAATTAGGTCATTGCCACACTTGTATGACGAGAAAAGTCCACGCGATTGGCAACTCACCCGCTCCAGCTGTGAAGCCGAACACTCACGAGGCACTGAACTCATGCAACTCGGTAGGGACGATTATCCAAAGTACTTTCGGGATCCGCGGTTGGACGAACAGATCTAGAGTGGCTTTAGGACGGTCGGATCCGAATGCGGGATCTAAATGAGGTCATTGCCACACTTGTCTGACGAGAAAAGTCCACACGATCGGCAACTCGCCTGCTCCAGCTGTGAAGCCGAACACTCACGAGGCACTGACCTCATGCAACTCGGTGGGGACGATTATCCAAAGTACTTTCGGGATCCGCGGTTGGACGAACAGATCTAGAGTGGCTTTAGGACGGTCGGATCCGAATGCGGGATCTAAATGAGGTCATTGCCACACTTGTCTGACGAGAAAAGTCCACACGATCGGCAACTCGCCTGATCCAGCTGTGAAGCCAAACACTCGCGAGACACTGACCTAATGCAACTCGGTAGGGACGATTATCCAAAGCACTCCTCGGATCCGCGGTTGGACGAACAGATCTAGAGCGGCTTCATAACGGTCGGATCCGAATGCGGTCTCTAAATTAGGTCATTGCCACACTTGTATGACGAGAAAAGTCCACGCGATTGGCAACTCACCCGCTCCAGCTGTGAAGCCGAACACTGACGAGACACTGACCAAATGCAACTCAGTAGGGACGATTATCCAAAGTACTTTCGGGATGCACGGGTGGACGAACAGATCTAGAGTGGCTTTAGGACGGTTTGATCCGAATGCGGGATCTAAATGAGGTCATATCCACACTTGTCTGACGAGAAAAGTCCACACGATCGGCAACTCGCCTGCTCCAGCTGTGAAGCCGAACACTCGCGAGACACTGACCTAATGCAACTCGGTAGGCACGATTATCGAAAGCACTCCTCGGATCCGCGGTTGGACGAACAGATCTAGAGCGGCTTTAGGACGGTCGGATCCGAATGCGGGATCTAAATGAGGTCATTTCCACACTTGTCTGACGAGAAAAGTCCACACAATCGGCAACTCGCCTGCTCCAGCTGTGAAGCCGAACACTTACGAGACACTGACCTCATGCAACTCGGTAGGGACGATTATCCAAAGCACTACTCGGATCCGCGGTTGGACGAACAGATCTAGAGCGGCTTCAGGACGGTCGGATCCGAATGCGGTCTCTAAATTAGGTCATTGCCACACTTGTATGACGAGAAAAGTCCACGCGATTGGCAACTCACCCGCTCCAGCTGTGAAGCCGAACACTCACGAGACACTGACCAAATGCAACTCGGAAGGGACGATTATCCCAAGTACTTTCGGGATGCACGGGTGGACGAACAGATCTAGAGTGGCTTTAGGACGGTCGGATCCGAATGCGGGATCTAAATGAGGTCATTGCCACACTTGTCTGACGAGAAAAGTCCACGCGATTGGCAACTCGCCTGCTCGAGCTGTGAAGCCGAACACTCGCGAGACACTGACCTAATGCAACTCGGTAGGGACGATTATTCAAAGCACTCTTCGGATCCGCGGTTGGACGAACAGATCTAGAGCGGCTTCAGGACGGTCGAATCCGAATGCGGTCTCGAAATTAGGTCATTGCCACACTTGTATGACGAGAAAAGTCCACGCGATTGGCAACTCGCCTGCTCCAGCTGTGAAGCCGAACACTCGCGAGACACTGACCTAATGCAACTCGGAAGGGACGATTATCCAAAGTACTTTCGGGATGCACGGGTGGACGAACAGATCTAGAGTGGCTTTAGGACGGTCGGATCCGAATGCGGGATCTAAATGAGGTCATTGCCACACTTGTCTGACGAGAAAAGTCCACGCGATTGGCAACTCGCCTGCTCGAGCTGTGAAGCCGAACACTCGCGAGACACTGACCTAATGCAACTCGGTAGGGACGATTATCCAAAGCACTCTTCGGATCCGCGGTTGGACGAACAGATCTAAAGCGGCTTCAGGACGGTCGGATCCGAATGCGGTCTCGAAATTAGGTCATTGCCACACTTGTATGACGAGAAAAGTCCACGCGATTGGCAACTCGCCTGCTCCAGCTGTGAAGCCGAACACTCGCGAGACACTGACCTAATGCAACTCGGTAGGGACGATTATCCAAAGCACTCTTCGGATCCGCGGTTGGACGAACAGATCTAGAGCGGCTTCAGGACGGTCGGATCCGAATGCGGTCTCTAAATTAGGTCATTGCCAAACTTGTATCACGAGAAAAGTCCACGCGATTGGCAACTCGCCTGCTCCAGCTGTGATGCCGAACACTCACGAGACACTGACCTCATGCAACTCGGAAGGGACGACTATCCAAAGTACTTTCGGGATGCACGGGTGGACGAACAGATATAGAGTGGCTTTAGGACGGTCGGATCCGAATGCGGGATCTAAATGAGGTCATTGCCACACTTGTCTGACGAGAAAAGTCCATGCGATTGGCAACTCGCCTGCTCCAGCTGTGAAGCCGAACACTCGCGAGACACTGACCTAATGCAACTCGGTAGGGACGATTATCCAAAGCACTCTTCGGATCCGCGGTTGGACGAACAGATCTAGAGCGGCTTCAGGACGGTCAGATCCGAATGCGGTCTCTAAATTAGGTCATTGCCACACTTGTATGACGAGAAAAGTCCACGCGATTGGCAACTCGCCTGCTCCAGCTGTGAAGCCGAACACTCACGAGACACTGACCTCATGCAACTCGGAAGGGACGATTATCCAAAGTACTTTCGGGATGCACGGGTGGACGAACAGATCTAGAGTGGCTTTAGGACGGTCGGATCCGAATGCGGGATCTAAATGAGGTCATTGCCACACTTGTCTGACGAGAAAAGTCCACGCGATTGGCAACTCGCCTGCTCCAGCTGTGAAGCCGAACACTCGCGAGACACTGACCTAATGCAACTCGGTAGGGACGATTATCCAAAGCACTCTTCGGATCCGCGGTTGGACGAACAGATCTAGAGCGGCTTCAGGACGGTCAGATCCGAATGCGGTCTCTAAATTAGGTCATTGCCACACTTGTATGACGAGAAAAGTCCACGCGATTGGCAACTCGCCTGCTCCAGCTGTGAAGCCGAACACTCACGAGACACTGACCTCATGCAACTCGGAAGGGACGATTATCCAAAGTACTTTCGGGATGCACGGGTGGACGAACAGATCTAGAGTGGCTTTAGGACGGTCGGATCCGAATGCGGGATCTAAATGAGGTCATTGCCACACTTGTCTGACGAGAAAATTCCACGCGATTGGCAACTCGCCTGCTCGAGCTGTGAAGCCGAACACTCGCGAGACACTGACCTAATGCAACTCGGTAGGGACGATTATCCAAAGCACTCTTCGGATCCGCGGTTGGACGAACAGATCTAGAGCGGCTTCAGGACGGTCGGATCCGAATGCGGTCTCTAAATTAGGTCATTGCCACACTTGTATGACGAGAAAAGTCCACGCGATTGGCAACTCACTCGCTCCAGCTGTGAAGCCGAACACTCACGAGACACTGACCTAATGCAACTCGGAAGGGACGATTATCCAAAGTACTTTCGGGATGCACGGGTGGACGAACAGATCTAGAGTGGCTTTAGGACGGTCGGATCCGAATGCGGGATCTAAATGAGGTCATTGCCACACTTGTCTGACGAGAAAAGTCCACGCGATTGGCAACTCGCCTGCTCGAGCTGTGAAGCCGAACCCTCGCGAGACACTGACCTAATGCAACTCGGTAGGGACGATTATCCAAAGCACTCTTCGGATCCGCGGTTGGACGAACAGATCTAGAGCGGCTTCAGGACGGTCAGATCCGAATGCGGTCTCTAAATTAGGTCATTGCCACACTTGTATGACGAGAAAAGTCCACGCGATTGGCAACTCGCCTGCTCCAGCTGTGAAGCCGAACACTCACGAGACACTGACCTCATGCAACTCGGAAGGGACGATTATCCAAAGTACTTTCGGGATGCACGGGTGGACGAACAGATCTAGAGTGGCTTTAGGACGGTCGGATCCGAATGCGGGATCTAAATGAGGTCATTGCCGCACTTGTCTGACGAGAAAAGTCCACGCGATTGGCAACTCGCCTGCTCCAGCTGTGAAGCCGAACACTCGCGAGACACTGACCTAATGCAACTCGGTAGGGACGATTATCCAAAGCACTCTTCGGATCCGAGGTTGGACGAACAGATCTAGAGCGGCTTCAGGACGGTCGGATCCGAATGCGGGATCTAAATGAGGTCATTGCCACACTTGTCTTACGAGAAA
Organism: Ixodes scapularis; assembly: GCF_016920785.2. NCBI lineage: Eukaryota > Metazoa > Arthropoda > Arachnida > Ixodida > Ixodidae > Ixodes > Ixodes scapularis. The sequence goes on along the minus strand of NW_024610108.1, from coordinate 1,345,528 downwards.
AGTGCACGCGATTGGCAACTCGCCTGCTCCAGCTGTGAAGCCGAACACTCGCGAGACACTGACCTAATGTAACTCGGTAGGGACGATTATCCAAAGCACTCTTCAGGTCCGCGGTTGGACGAACAGATCTAGAGCGGCTTCAGGACGGTCGGATCCGAATGCGGTCTCGAAATTAGGTCATTGCCACACTTGTATGACGAGAAAAGTCCACGCGATTGGCAACTCGCCTGCTCCAGCTGTGAAGCCGAACACTCGCGAGACACTGACCTAATGCAACTCGGTAGGGACGATTATCCAAAGCACTCTTCGGATCCGCGGTTGGACGAACAGATCTAGAGCGGCTTCAGGACGGTCGGATCCGAATGCGGTCTCTAAATTAGGTCATTGCCAAACTTGTATGACGAGAAAAGTCCACGCGATTGGCAACTCGCCTGCTCCAGCTGTGATGCCGAACACTCACGAGACACTGACCTCATGCAACTCGGAAGGGACGACTATCCAAAGTACTTTCGGGATGCACGGGTGGACGAACAGATCTAGAGTGGCTTTAGGACGGTCGGATCCGAATGCGGGATCTAAATGAGGTCATTGCCACACTTGTCTGACGAGAAAAGTCCATGCGATTGGCAACTCGCCTGCTCCAGCTGTGAAGCCGAACACTCGCGAGACACTGACCTAATGCAACTCGGTAGGGACGATTATCCAAAGCACTCTTCGGATCCGCGGTTGGACGAACAGATCTAGAGCGGCTTCAGGACGGTCAGATCCGAATGCGGTCTCTAAATTAGGTCATTGCCACACTTGTATGACGAGAAAAGTCCACGCGATTGGCAACTCGCCTGCTCCAGCTGTGAAGCCGAACACTCACGAGACACTGACCTCATGCAACTCGGAAGGGACGATTATCCAAAGTACTTTCGGGATGCACGGGTGGACGAACAGATCTAGAGTGGCTTTAGGACGGTCGGATCCGAATGCGGGATCTAAATGAGGTCATTGCCACACTTGTCTGACGAGAAAAGTCCACGCGATTGGCAACTCGCCTGCTCCAGCTGTGAAGCCGAACACTCGCGAGACACTGACCTAATGCAACTCGGTAGGGACGATTATCCAAAGCACTCTTCGGATCCGAGGTTGGACGAACAGATCTAGAGCGGCTTCAGGACGGTCGGATCCGAATGCGGGATCTAAATGAGGTCATTGCCACACTTGTCTTACGAGAAAAGTGCACGCGATTGGCAACTCGCCTGCTCCAGCTGTGAAGCCGAACACTCGCGAGACACTGACCTAATGTAACTCGGTAGGGACGATTATCCAAAGCACTCTTCAGGTCCGCGGTTGGACGAACTGATCTAGAGTGGCTTTAGGACGGTCGGATCCGAATGCGGGATCTAAATGAGGTCATTGCCACACTTGTCTTACGAGAAAAGTGCACGCGATTGGCAACTCGCCTGCTCCAGCTGTGAAGCCGAACACTCGCGAGACACTGACCTAATGTAACTCGGTAGGGACGATTATCCAAAGCACTCTTCAGGTCCGCGGTTGGACGAACAGATCTAGAGTGGCTTTAGGACGGTCGGATCCGAATGCGGGATCTAAATGAGGTCATTGCCACACTTGTCTGACGAGAAGTCCACGCGATTGGCAACTCGCCTGCTCCAGCTGTGAAGCCGAACACTCGCGAGACACTGACCTAATGCAACTCGGTAGGGATGATTATCCAAAGTACTTTCGGGATGCACGGATGGACGAACAGATCTAGAGTGGCTTTAGGACGGTCGGATCCGAATGCGGGATCTAAATGAGGTCATTGCCACACTTGTCTGATGAGAAAAGTCCACACGATCGGCAACTCGCCTGCTCCAGCTGTGAAGCCGAACACTCGCGAGACACTGACCCAATGCAACTCGGTAGGGATGATTATCCAAAGTACTTTCGGGATGCACGGATGGACGAACAGATCTAGAGTGGCTTTAGGACGGTCGGATCCGAATGGGGGATCTAAATGAGGTCATTGCCACACTTATATGACGAGAAAAGTCCACACGATCGGCAACTCGCCTGCTCCAGCTGTGAAGCCGAACACTCGCGAGACACTGACCAAATGCAACTCGGAAGGGACGATTATCCAAAGTACTTTCGGGATGCACGGGTGGACGAACAGATCTAGAGTGGCTTTAGGACGGTCGGATCCGAATGCGGGATCTAAATGAGGTCATTGCCACACTTGTCTGACGAGAAAAGTCCACACGATAGGCAACTCGCCTGCTCCAGCTGTGAAGCCGAACACTCGCGAGACACTGACCAAATGCAACTCGGAAGGGACGATTATCCAAAGTACTTTCGGGATGCACGGGTGGACGAACAGATCTAGAGTGGCTTTAGGACGGTCGGATCCGAATGGGGGATCTAAATGAGGTCATTGCCACACTTGTATGACGAGAAAAGTCCACGCGATTGGCAACTCGCCTGCTCCAGCTGTGAAGCCGAACACTCGCGAGACACTGACCAAATGCAACTCGGAAGGGACGATTATCCAAAGTACTTTCGGGATGCACGGGTGGACGAACAGATCTAGAGTGGCTTTAGGACGGTCGGATCCGAATGGGGGATCTAAATGAGGTCATTGCCACACTTGTCTGACGAGAAAAGTCCACACGATCGGCAACTCGCCTGCTCCAGCTGTGAAGCCGAACACTCGCGAGACACTGACCAAATGCAACTCGGAAGGGACGATTATCCAAAGTACTTTCGGGATGCACGGGTGGACGAACAGATCTAGAGTGGCTTTAGGACGGTCGGATCCGAATGGGGGATCTAAATGAGGTCATTGAAACACTTGTCTGACGAGAAAAGTCCACACGATCGGCAACTCGCCTGCTCCAGCTGTGAAGCCGAACACTCGCGAGACACTGACCAAATGCAACTCGGAAGGGACGATTATCCAAAGTACTTTCGGGATGCACGGGTGGACGAACAGATCTAGAGTGGCTTTAGGACGGTCGGATCCGAATGGGGGATCTAAATGAGGTCATTGCCACACTTGTCTGACGAGAAAAGTCCACACGATCGGCAACTCGCCTGCTCCAGCTGTGAAGCCGAACACTCGCGAGACACTGACCAAATGCAACTCGGAAGGGACGATTATCCAAAGTACTTTCGGGATGCACGGGTGGACGAACAGATCTAGAGTGGCTTTAGGACGGTCGGATCCGAATGGGGGATCTAAATGAGGTCATTGCCACACTTGTCTGACGAGAAAAGTCCACACGATCGGCAACTCGCCTGCTCCAGCTGTGAAGCCGAACACTCGCGAGACACTGACCAAATGCAACTCGGAAGGGACGATTATCCAAAGTACTTTCGGGATGCACGGGTGGACGAACAGATCTAGAATGGCTTTAGGACGGTCGGATCCGACTGGGGGATCTAAATGAGGTCATTGCCACACTTGTCTGACGAGAAAAGTCCACACGATCGGCAACTCGCCTGCTCCAGCTGTGAAGCCGAACACTCGCGAGACACTGACCAAATGCAACTCGGAAGGGACGATTATCCAAAGTACTTTCGGGATGCACGGGTGCACGAACAGATCTAGAGTGGCTTTAGGACGGTCGGATCCGAATGGGGGATCTAAATGAGGTCATTGCCACACTTGTCTGACGAGAAAAGTCCACACGATCGGCAACTCGCCTGCTCCAGCTGTGAAGCCGAACACTCGCGAGACACTGACCAAATGCAACTCGGAAGGGACGATTATCCAAAGTACTTTCGGGATGCACGGGTGGACGAACAGATCTAGAATGGCTTTAGGACGGTCGGATCCGAATGGGGGATCTAAATGAGGTCATTGCCACACTTGTCTGACGAGAAAAGTCCACACGATCGGCAACTCGCCTGCTCCAGCTGTGAAGCCGAACACTCGCGAGACACTGACCAAATGCAACTCGGAAGGGACGATTATCCAAAGTACTTTCGGGATGCACGGGTGCACGAACAGATCTAGAGTGGCTTTAGGACGGTCGGATCCGAATGGGGGATCTATATGAGGTCATTGCCACACTTGTCTGACGAGAAAAGTCCACACGATCGGCAACTCGCCTGCTCCAGCTGTGAAGCCGAACACTCGCGAGACACTGACCAAATGCAACTCGGAAGGGACGATTATCCAAAGTACTTTCGGGATGCACGGGTGGACGAACAGATCTAGAGTGGCTTTAGGACGGTCGGATCCGAATGGGGGATCTAAATGAGGTCATTGCCACACTTGTCTGACGAGAAAAGTCCACACGATCGGCAACTCGCCTGCTCCAGCTGTGAAGCCGAACACTCGCGAGACACTGACCAAATGCAACTCGGAAGGGACGATTATCCAAAGTACTTTCGGGATGCACGGGTGGACGAACAGATCTAGAGTGGCTTTAGGACGGTCGGATCCGAATGGGGGATCTAAATGAGGTCATTGCCACACTTGTCTGACGAGAAAAGTCCACACGATCGGCAACTCGCCTGCTCCAGCTGTGAAGCCGAACACTCGCGAGACACTGACCAAATGCAACTCGGAAGGGACGATTATCCAAAGTACTTTCGGGATGCACGGGTGGACGAACAGATCTAGAGTGGCTTTAGGACGGTCGGATCCGAATGGGGGATCTAAATGAGGTCATTGCCACACTTGTCTGACGAGAAAAGTCCACACGATCGGCAACTCGCCTGCTCCAGCTGTGAAGCCGAACACTCGCGAGACACTGACCAAATGCAACTCGGAAGGGACGATTATCCAAAGTACTTTCGGGATGCACGGGTGGACGAACAGATCTAGAGTGGCTTTAGGACGGTCGGATCCGAATGGGGGATCTAAATGAGGTCATTGCCACACTTGTCTGACGAGAAAAGTCCACACGATCGGCAACTCGCCTGCTCCAGCTGTGAAGCCGAACATTCGCGAGACACTGACCAAATGCAACTCGGAAGGGACGATTATCCAAAGTACTTTCGGGATGCACGGGTGCACGAACAGATCTAGAGTTTCTTTAGGACGGTCGGATCCGAATGGGGGATCTAAATGAGGTCATTGCCACACTTGTCTGACGAGAAACGTCCACACGATCGGCAACTCGCCTGCTCCAGCTGTGAAGCCGAACACTCGCGAGACACTGACCAAATGCAACTCGGAAGGGACGATTATCCAAAGTACTTTCGGGATGCACGGGTGGACGAACAGATCTAGAGTGGCTTTAGGACGGTCGGATCCGAATGGGGGATCTAAATGAGGTCATTGCCACACTTGTCTGACGAGAAAAGTCCACACGATCGGCAACTCGCCTGCTCCAGCTGTGAAGCCGAACACTCGCGAGACACTGACCAAATGCAACTCGGAAGGGACGATTATCCAAAGTACTTTCGGGATGCACGGGTGGACGAACAGATCTAGAGTGGCTTTAGGACGGTCGGATCCGAATGGGGGATCTAAATGAGGTCATTGCCACACTTGTCTGACGAGAAAAGTCCACGCGATTGGCAACTCGCCTGCTCCAGCTGTGAAGCCGAACACTCGCGAGACACTGACCAAATGCAACTCGGAAGGGACGATTATCCAAAGTACTTTCGGGATGCACGGGTGGACGAACAGATCTAGAGTGGCTTTAGGACGGTCGGATCCGAATGGGGGATCTAAATGAGGTCATTGCCACACTTGTATGACGAGAAAAGTCCACGCGATTGGCAACTCGCCTGCTCCAGCTGTGAAGCCGAACACTCGCGAGACACTGACCAAATGCAACTCGGAAGGGACGATTATCCAAAGTACTTTCGGGATGCACGGGTGGACGAACAGATGTAGAGTGGCTTTAGGACGGTCGGATCCGAATCCGGGATCTAAACGAGGTCATTGCCATACTTGTCTGACGAGAGAAGTCCACACGATCGGCAACTCGCCTGCTCCAGCTGTGAAGCCGAACACTCGCGAGACACTGACCAAATGCAACTCGGTAGGGATGATTATCCAAAGTACTTTCGGGATGCACGGATGGACGAACAGATCTAGAGTGGCTTTAGGACGGTCGGATCCGAATGGGGGATCTAAATTTGGTCATTGCCACACTTGTATGACGAGAAAAGTCCACACGATTGGCAACTCGCCTGCTCCAGCTGTGAAGCCGAACACTCGAGAGACACTGACCTAATGCAACTCGGTAGGGACGATTATCCAAAGCACTCTTCGGATCCGCGGTTGGACGAACAGATCTAGAGCGGCTTCAGGACGGTCGGATCCGAATACGGTCTCTAAATTAGGTCATTGCCACACTTGTATGACGAGAAAAGTCCACGCGATTGGCAACTCATCCGCTCCAGCTGTGAAGCCGAACACTCACGAGACACTGACCAAATGCAACTCAGTAGGGACGATTATCCAAAGTACTTTCGGGATGCACGGGTGGACGAACAGATCTAGAGTGGCTTTAGGACGGTCGGATCCGAATGGGGGATCTAAATAAGGTCATTGCCACACTTGTATGACGAGAAAAGTCCACACGATTGGCAACTCACCCGCTCCAGCTGTGAAGCCGAACACTCACGAGACACTGACCAAATGCAACTCAGTAGGGACGATTATCCAAAGTACTTTCGGGATGCACGGGTGGACGAACAGATCTAGAGTGGCTTTTGGACGGTCGGATCCGAATGCGGGATCTAAATAAGGTCATTGCCACACATGTATGACGAGAAAAGTCCACACGATTGGCAACTCATCCGCTCCAGCTGTGAAGCCGAACACTCACGAGACACTGACCAAATGCAACTCAGTAGGGACGATTATCCAAAGTACTTTCGGGATGCACGGGTGGACGAACAGATCTAGAGTGGCTTTAGGACGGTCGGATCCGAATGCGGGATCTAAATAAGGTCATTGCCACACTTGTATTACGAGAAAAGTCCACACGATCGGCAAGTCGCCTGCTCCAGCTGTGAAGCCGAACACTCGCGAGACACTGACCAAATGCAACTCGGTAGGGATGATTATCCAAAGTACTTTCGGGATGCACGGATGGACGAACAGATCTAGAGTGGCTTTAGGACGGTCGGATCCGAATGCGGGATCTAAATAAGGTCATTGCCACACTTGTCTGACGAGAAAAGTCCACACGATCGGCAACTCGCCTGCTCCAGCTGTGAAGCCGAACACTCGCGAGACACTGACCAAATGCAACTCGGTAGGGATGATTATCCAAAGTACTTTCGGGATGCACGGATGGACGAACAGATCTAGAGTGGCTTTAGGACGGTCGGATCCGAATGCGGGATCTAAATAAGGTCATTGCCACACTTGTATTACGAGAAAAGTCCACACGATTGGCAACTCACCCGCTCCAGCTGTGAAGCCGAACACTCACGAGACACTGACCTCATGCAACTCGGTAGGGATGATTATCCAAAGTACTTTCGGGATGCACGGGTGGACGAACAGATCTAGAGTGGCTTTAGGACGGTCGGATCCGAATGGGGGATCTAAATTTGGTCATTGCCACACTTGTATGACGAGAAAAGTCCACACGATTGGCAACTCGCCTGCTCCAGCTGTGAAGCCGAACACTCGCGAGACACTGACCTAATGCAACTCGGTAGGGACGATTATCCAAAGCACTCTTTGGATCCGCGGTTGGACGAACAGATCTAGAGCGGCTTCAGGATGGTCGGATCCGAATGCGGTCTCTAAATTAGGTCATTGCCACACTTCTATGACGAGAAAAGTCCACACGATTGGCAACTCGCCGGCTCCAGCTGTGAAGCCGAACACTCACGAGGCACTGACCTCATGCAACTCGGTAGGGATGATTATCCAAAGTACTTTCGGGATGCACGGGTGGACGAACTGATCTAGAGTGGCTTTAGGACGGTCGGATCCGAATGCGGGATCTAAATGAGGTCATTGCCACACTTGTCTGACGAGAAAAGTCCACACGATTGGCGACTCACCCGCTCCAGCTGTGAAGCCGAACACTCACGAGACACTGACCTCATGCAACTCGGTAGGGATGATTATCCAAAGTACTTTCGGGATGCACGGGTGGACGAACTGATCTAGAGTGGCTTTAGGACGGTCGGATCCGAATGCGGGATCTAAATGAGGTCATTGCCACACTTGTCTGACGAGAAAAGTCCACACGATTGGCGACTCACCCGCTCCAGCTGTGAAGCCGAACACTCACGAGACACTGACCTCATGCAACTCGGTAGGGATGATTATCCAAAGTACTTTCGGGATGCACGGGTGAACGAACAGATCTAGAGTGGCTTTAGGACGGTCGGATCCGAATGCGGGATCTAAATGAGGTCATTGCCACACTTGTCTGACGAGAAAAGTCCACACGATTGGCAACTCACCCGCTCCAGCTGTGAAGCCGAACACTCACGAGACACTGACCTCATGCAACTCGGTACGGATGATTATCCAAAGTACTTTCGGGATGCACGGGTGGACGAACAGATCTAGAGTGGCTTTAGGACGGTCGGATCCGAATGCGGGATCTAAATGAGGTCATTGCCACACTTGTCTGACGAGAAAAGTCCACACGATTGGCGACTCACCCGCTCCAGCTGTGAAGCCGAACACTCACGAGACACTGACCTCATGCAACTCGGTAGGGATGATTATCCAAAGTACTTTCGGGATGCACGGGCGAACGAACAGATCTAGAGTGGCTTTAGGACGGTCGGATCCGAATGCGGGATCTAAATGAGGTCATTGCCACACTTGTCTGACGAGAAAAGTCCACACGATTGGCAACTCACCCGCTCCAGCTATGAAGCCGAACACTCACGAGACAGTGACCTCATGCAACTCGGTAGGGATGATTATCCAAAGTACTTTCGGGATGCACGGGTGAACGAACAGATCTAGAGTGGCTTTAGGACGGTCGGATCCGAATGCGGGATCTAAATTTGGTCATTGCCACACTTGTATGACGAGAAAAGTCCACACGATTGGCAACTCACCCGCTCCAGCTGTGAAGCCGAACACTCACGAGACACTGACCTCATGCAACTCGGTACGGATGATTATCCAAAGTACTTTCGGGATGCACGGGTGGACGAACAGATCTAGGGTGGCTTTAGGACGGTCGGATCCGAATGCGGGATCTAAATGAGGTCATTGCCACACTTGTCTGACGAGAAAAGTCCACACGATTGGCAACTCACCCGCTCCAGCTGTGAAGCCGAACACTCACGAGACACTGACCTCCAGCAACTCGGTAGGGATGATTATCCAAAGTACTTTCGGGATGCACGGATGGACGAACAGATCTAGAGTGGCTTTAGGACGGTCGGATCCGAATGCGGGATCTAAATGAGGTCATTGCCACACTTGTCTGACGAGAAAAGTCCACACGATTGGCAACTCACCCGCTCCAGCTGTGAAGCCGAACACTGACGAGACACTGACCTCATGCAACTCGGTAGGGATGATTATCCAAAGTACTTTCGGGATGCACGGATGGACGAACAGATCTAGAGTGGCTTTAGGACGGTCGGATCCGAATGCGGGATCTAAATGAGGTCATTGCCACACTTGTCTGACGAGAAAAGTCCACACGATTGGCAACTCACCCGCTCCAGCTGTGAAGCCGAACACTCACGAGACACTGACCTCATGCAACTCGGTAGGGATGATTATCCAAAGTACTTTCGGGATGCACGGGTGGACGAACAGATCTAGATTGGCTTTAGGACGGTCGGATCCGAATGCGGGATCTAAATTTGGTCATTGCCACACTTGTCTGACGAGAAAAGTCCACACGATTGGCAACTCACCCGCTCCAGCTGTGAAGCCGAACACTCACGAGACACGGACCTCATGCAACTCGGTAGGGATGATTATCCAAAGTACTTTCGGGATGCACGGATGGACGAAGAGATCTAGAGTGGGTTTAGGACGGTCGGATCCGAATGCGGGATCTAAATGAGGTCATTGCCACACTTGTCTGACGAGAAAAGTCCACACGATTGGCAACTCACCCGCTCCAGCTGTGAAGCCGAACACTCACGAGACACTGACCTCATGCAACTCGGTAGGGATGATTATCCAAAGTACTTTCGGGATGCACGGATGGACGAACAGATCTCGAGTGGCATTAGGACGGTCGGATCCGAATGCGGGATCTAAATTTGGTCATTGCCACACTTGAATGACGAGAAAAGTCCACACGATTGGCAACTCGCCTGCTCCAGCTGTGATGCCGAACACTCACGAGACACTGACCTCATGCAACTCGGAAGGGACGATTATCCAAAGTACTTTCGGGATGCACGGATGGACGAACAGATCTAGAGTGGCTTTAGGACGGTCGGATCCGAATGCGGGATCTAAATTTGGTCATTGCCACACTTGAATGACGAGAAAAGTCCACACGATTGGCAACTCACCCGCTCCAGCTGTGAAGCCGAACACTCACGAGACACTGACCTCATGCAACTCGGTAGGGATGATTATCCAAAGTACTTTCGGGATGCACGGATGGACGAACAGATCTCGAGTGGCATTAGGACGGTCGGATCCGAATGCGGGATCTAAATTTGGTCATTGCCACACTTGTATGACGAGAAAAGTCCACACGATTGGCAACCCACCCGCTCCAGCTGTGAAGCCGAACACTCACGAGACACTGACTAAATGCAACTCAGTAGGGACGATTATCCAAAGTGCTTTCGGGATGCACGGGTGGACGAACAGATCTGGAGTGGCTTTAGGACGGTCGGATCCGAATGCGGGATCTAAATTTGGTCATTGCCACACTTGTATGACGAGAAAAGTCCACACGATTGGCAACCCACCCGCTCCAGCTGTGAAGCCGAACACTCACGAGACACTGACTAAATGCAACTCAGTAGGGACGATTATCCAAAGTGCTTTCGGGATGCACGGGTGGACGAACAGATCTGGAGTGGCTTTAGGACGGTCGGATCCGAATGCGGGATCTAAATTTGGTCATTGCCACACTTGAATGACGAGAAAAGTCCACACGATCGGCAACTCACCCGCTCCAGCTGTGAAGCCGAACACTCACGAGACACTGACCAAATGTAACTCAGTAGGGACGATTATCCAAAGTACTTTCGGGATGCACGGGTGGACGAACAGATCTGGAGTGGCTTTAGGACGGTCGGATCCGAATGCGGGATCTAAATTTGGTCATTGCCACACTTGTATGACGAGAAAAGTCCACACGATTGGCAACTCACCCGCTCCAGCTGTGAAGCCGAACACTCACGAGACACTGACCAAATGCAACTCAGTAGGGATGATTATCCAAAGTACTTTCGGGATGCACGGGTGGACGAACAGATCTAGAGTGGCTTTAGGACGGTCGGATCCGAATGCGGGATCTAAATTTGGTCATTGCCACACTTGTATGACGAGAAAAGTCCACACGATTGGCAACTCACCCGCTCCAGCTGTGAAGCCGAACACTCGCGAGACACTGACCTAATGCAACTCGGTAGGGACGATTATCCAAAGCACTCTTCGGATCCGCGGTTGGACGAACAGATCTAGAGCGGCTTCAGGACGGTCGGATCCGAATGCGGTCTCTAAATTAGGTCGTTGCCACACTTGTCTGACGAGAAAAGTCCACACGATCGGCAACTCGCCTGCTCCAGCTGTGAAGTCGAACACTCGCGAGACACTGACCTAATGCAACTCGGTAGGGACGATTATCCAAAGCACTCTTCGGATCCGCGGTTGGACGAACAGATCTAGAGCGGCTTCAGGACGGTCGGATCCGAATGCGGTCTCTAAATTAGGTCATTGCCACACTTGTATGACGAGAAAAGTCAACGCGATTGGCAACTCGCCTGCTCCAGCTGTGAAGCCGAACACTCGCGAGACACTGACCAAATGCAACTCGGTAGGGACGATTATCCAAAGCACTCTTCGGATCCGCGGTTGGACGAACAGATCTAGAGCGGCTTCAGGACGGTCGGATCCGAATGCGGTCTCTAAATTAGGTCATTGCCACACTTGTATGACGAGAAAAGTCCACGCGATTGGCAACTCGCCTGCTCCAGCTGTGATGCCGAACACTCACGAGACACTGACCTCATGCAACTCGGAAGGGACGATTATCCAAAGTACTTTCGGGATGCACGGGTGGACGAACAGATCTAGAGTGGCTTTAGGACGGTCGGATCCGAATGCGGTATATAAATGAGGTCATTGCCACACTTGTCTGACGAGAAAAGTCCACGCGATTGGCAACTCACCCGCTCCAGCTGTGAAGCCGAACACTCACGAGACACTGACCAAATGCAACTCAGTAGGGACGATTATCCAAAGTACTTTCGGGATGCACGGGTGGACGAACAGATCTAGAGTCGCTTTAGGACGGTCGGATCCGAATGCGGGATCTAACTTTGGTCATTGCCACACTTGTATGACGAGAAAAGTCTACACGATTGGCAACTCACCCGCTCCAGCTGTGAAGCCGAACACTCACGAGACACTGACCAAATGCAACTCAGTAGGGATGATTATCCAAAGTACTTTCGGGATGCACGGGTGGACGAACAGATCTAGAGTGGCTTTAGGACGGTCGGATCCGAATGCGGGATCTGAATTTGGTCATTGCAACACTTGTATGACGAGAAAAGTCCACACGATTGGCAACTCACCCGCTCCAGCTGTGAAGCCGAACACTCACGAGACACTGACCTCATGCAACTCGGTAGGGATGATTATCCAAAGTACTTTCGGGATGCACGGATGGACGAACAGATCTAGAGTGGCTTTAGGACGGTCGGATCCGAATGCGGTATCTAAATTTGGTCATTGCCACACTTGTATGACGAGAAAAGTCCACACGATTGGCAACTCACCCGCTCCAGCTGTGAAGCCGAACACTCACGAGACACTGACCAAATGCAACTCAGTAGGGACGATTATCCAAAGTACTTTCGGGATGCACGGGTGGACGAACAGATCTAGAGTCGCTTTAGGACGGTCGGATCCGAATGCGGGATCTAAATTTGGTCATTGCCACACTTGTATGACGAGAAAAGTCCACACGATTGGCAACTCACCCGCTCCAGCTGTGAAGCCGAACACTCACGAGACACTGACCTCATGCAACTCGGTAGGGATGATTATCCAAAGTACTTTCGGGATGCACGGGTGGACGAACTGATCTAGAGTGGCTTTAGGACGGTCGGATCCGAATGCGGGATCTAAATGAGGTCATTGCCACACTTGTATGACGAGAAAAGTCCACACGATTGGCAACTCACCCGCTCCAGCTGTGAAGCCGAACACTCACGAGACACTGACCTCATGCAACTCGGTAGGGATGATTATCCAAAGTACTTTCGGGATGCACGGGTGGACGAACAGATCTAGAGTGGCTTTAGGACGGTCGGATCCGAATGCGGGATCTAAATGAGGTCATTGCCACACTTGTATGACGAGAAAAGTCCACACGATTGGCAACTCACCCGCTCCAGCTGTGAAGCCGAACACTCACGAGACATTGACCAAATGCAACTCAGTAGGGACGATTATCCAAAGCACTCTTCGGATCCGCGGTTGGACGAACAGATCTAGAGCGGCTTCAGGACGGTCGGATCCGAATGCGGTCTCTAAATTAGGTCATTGCCACACTTGTCTGACCAGAAAAGTCCACACGATCGGACACTCGCCTGCTCCAGCTGTGAAGCCGAACACTCGCGAGACACTGACCTAATGCAACTCGGTGGGGACGATTATCCAAAGCACTCCTCGGATCGGCGGTTGGACGAACAGATCTAGAGCGGCTTCAGGACGGTCGGATCCGAATGCGGTCTCTAAATTAGGTCATTGCCACACTTGTCTGACGAGAAAAGTCCACACGATCGGCAACTCGCCTGCTCCAGCTGTGAAGCCGAACACTCGCGAGACACTGACCTAATGCAACTCAGTAGGGACGATTATCCAAAGTACTTTCGGGATGCACAAATGGACGAACAGATCTAGGGCGGCTTCAGGACGTTCATACACGAATGCGGGCTCTAAATGAGGTCATTGCCACACTTGTCTGACAAGGAAAGTCCACACGATTGGCAACTCACCCGCTCCTGCTGTGAAGCCGAACACTCACGAGACACTGACCTAATGCAACTCGGTAGGGACGATTATCCAAAGCCCTTTCGGGATGCACGGGTGAACGAACAGATCTAGAGTGGCTTTAGGACGGTCGGATCCGAATGCGGGATCTAAATGAGGTCATTGCCACACTTGTCTGACGAGAAAAGTCCACGCGATTGGCAACTCGCCTGCTCCAGCTGTGAAGTCGAACACTCGCGAGACACTGACCTAATGCAACTCGGTAGGGACGATTATCCAAAGCACTCTTCGGATCCGCGGTTGGACGAACAGATCTAGAGCGGCTTCAGGACGGTCGGATCCGAATGCGGTCTCTAAATTAGGTCATTGCCACACTTGTATGACGAGAAAAGTCAACGCGATTGGCAACTCGCCTGCTCCAGCTGTGAAGCCGAACACTCGCGAGACACTGACCTCATGCAACTCGGAAGGGACGATTATCCAAAGTACTTTCGGGATGCACGGGTGGACGAACAGATCTAGAGTGGCTTTAGGACGGTCGGATCCGAATGCGGTATCTAAATGAGGTCATTGCCACACTTGTCTGACGAGAAAAGTCCACGCGATTGGCAACTCGCCTGCTCCCGCTGTGAAGCCGAACACTCACGAGACACTGACCAAATGCAACTCAGTAGGGACGATTATCCAAAGTACTTTCGGGATGCACGGGTGGACGAACAGATCTAGAGTGGCTTTAGGACGGTCGGATCCGAATGCGGGATCTAAATTTGGTCATTGCCACACTTGTATGACGAGAAAAGTCCACACGATTGGCAACTCACCCGCTCCAGCTGTGAAGCCGAACACTCACGAGACACTGACCAAATGCAACTCAGTAGGGATGATTATCCAAAGTACTTTCGGGATGCACGGGTGGACGAACAGATCTAGAGTGGCTTTAGGACGGTCGGATCCGAATGCGGGATCTAAATTTGGTCATTGCCACACTTGTATGACGAGAAAGGTCCACACGATTGGCAACTCACCCGCTCCAGCTGTGAAGCCGAACACTCACGAGACACTGACCAAATGCAACTCAGTAGGGACGATTATCCAAAGTACTTTCGGGATGCACGGGTGGACGAACAGATCTAGAGTGGCTTTAGGACGGTCGGATCCGAATGCGGGATCTAAATTTGGTCATTGCCACACTTGTATGACGAGAAAAGTCTACACGATTGGCAACTCACCCGCTCCAGCTGTGAAGCCGAACACTCACGAGACACTGACCAAATGCAACTCAGTAGGGATGATTATCCAAAGTACTTTCGGGATGCACGGGTGGACGAACAGATATAGAGTGGCTTTAGGACGGTCGGATCCGAATGCGGGATCTAAATTTGGTCATTGCCACACTTGTATGACGAGAAAAGTCCACACGATTGGCAACTCACCCGCTCCAGCTGTGAAGCCGAACACTCACGAGACACTGACCTCATGCAACTCGGTAGGGATGATTATCCAAAGTACTTTCGGGATGCACGGATGGACGAACAGATCTAGAGTGGCTTTAGGACGGTCGGATCCGAATGCGGGATCTAAATTTGGTCATTGCCACACTTGTATGACGAGAAAAGTCCACACGATTGGCAACTCACCCGCTCCAGCTGTGAAGCCGAACACTCAAGAGACACTGACCAAATGCAACTCAGTAGGGACGATTATCCAAAGTACTTTCGGGATGCACGGGTGGACGAACAGATCTAGAGTCGCTTTAGGACGGTCGGATCCGAATGCGGGATCTAAATTTGGTCATTGCCACACTTGTATGACGAGAAAAGTCCACACGATTGGCAACTCACCCGCTCCAGCTGTGAAGCCGAACACTCACGAGACACTGACGTCATGCAACTCGGTAGGGATGATTATCCAAAGTACTTTCGGGATGCACGGATGGACGAACAGATCTAGAGTGGCTTTAGGACGGTCGGATCCGAATGCGGGATCTAAATTTGGTCATTGCCACACTTGTATGACGAGAAAAGTCCACACGATTGGCAACTCACCCGCTCCAGCTGTGAAGCCGAACACTCACGAGACACTGACCAAATGCAACTCAGTAGGGACGATTATCCAAAGTACTTTCGGGATGCACGGATGGACGAACAGATCTAGAGTGGCTTTAGGACGGTCGGATCCGAATGCGGGATCTAAATGAGGTCATTGCCACACTTGTATGACGAGAAAAGTCCACACGATTGGCAACTCACCTGCTCCAGCTGTGAAGCCGAACACTCACGAGACACTGACCTCATGCAACTCGGTAGGGATGATTATCCAAAGTACTTTCGGGATGCACGGGTGGACGAACAGATCTAGAGTGGCTTTAGGACGGTCGGATCCGAATGCGGGATCTAAATGAGGTCATTGCCACACTTGTATGACGAGAAAAGTCCACACGATTGGCAACTCACCCGCTGCAGCTGTAAAGCCGAACACTCACGTGACACTGACCTCATGCAACTCAGTAGGGACGATTATCCAAAGTACTTTCGGGATGCACGGGTGGACGAACAGATCTAGAGTGGCTTTAGGACGGTCGGATCCGAATGCGGGATCTAAATGAGGTCATTGCCACACTTGTATGACGAGAAAAGTCCACACGATTGGCAACTCACCCGCTCCAGCTGTGAAGCCGAACACTCACGAGACACTGACCTCATGCAACTCGGTAGGGATGATTATCCAAAGTACTTTCGGGATGCACGGGTGGACGAACTGATCTAGAGTGGCTTTAGGACGGTCGGATCCGAATGCGGGATCTAAATGAGGTCATTGCCACACTTGTATGACGAGAAAAGTCCACACGATTGGCAACTCACCCGCTCCAGCTGTGAAGCCGAACACTCACGAGACACTGACCTCATGCAACTCGGTAGGGATGATTATCCAAAGTACTTTCGGGATGCACGGGTGGACGAACAGATCTAGAGTGGCTTTAGGACGGTCGGATCCGAATGCGGGATCTAAATGAGGTCATTGCCACACTTGTATGACGAGAAAAGTCCACACGATTGGCAACTCACCCGCTCCAGCTGTGAAGCCGAACACTCACGAGACACTGACCAAATGCAACTCAGCAGGGACGATTATCCAAAGTACTTTCGGGATGCACGGGTGGACGAACAGATCTAGAGTGGCTTTAGGACGGTCGGATCCGAATGCGGGATCTAAATGAGGTCATTGCCACACTTGTATGACGAGAAAAGTCCACACGATTGGCAACTCACCCGCTCCAGCTGTGAAGCCGAACATTCACGAGACACTGACCAAATGCAACTCAGTAGGGATGATTATCCAAAGTACTTTCGGGATGCACGGGTGGACGAACAGATCTAGAGTGGCTTTAGGACGCTCGGATCCGAATGCGGGATCTAAATTTGGTCATTGCCACACTTGTATGACGAGAAAAGTCCACACGATTGGCAACTCACCCGCTCCAGCTGTGAAGCCGAACACTCACGAGACACTGACCAAATGCAACTCAGTAGGGACGATTATCCAAAGTACTTTCGGGATGCACGGGTGGACGAACAGATCTAGAGTGGCTTTAGGACGGTCGGATCCGAATGCGGGATCTAAATTTGGTCATTGCCACACTTGTATGACGAGAAAAGTCCACACGATTGGCAACTCACCCGCTCCAGCTGTGAAACCGAACACTCACGAGACACTGACCAAATGCAACTCAGTAGGGATGATTATCCAAAGTACTTTCGGGATGCACGGGTGGACGAACAGATCTAAAGTGGCTTTAGGACGGTTGGAACCGAATGCGGGATCTAAATTTGGTCATTGCCACACTTGTATGACAAGAAAAGTCCACACGATTGGCAACTCACCCGCTCCAGCTGTGAAGCCGAACACTCGCGAGACACTGACCTAATGCAACTCGGTAGGGACGATTATCCAAAGCACTCTTCGGATCCGCGGTTGGACGAACAGATCTAGAGCGGCTTCAGGACGGTCGGATCCGAATGCGGTCTCTAAATTAGGTCATTGCCACACTTGTCTGACCAGAAAAGTCCACACGATCGGCAACTCGCCTGCTCCAGCTGTGAAGCCGAACACTCGCGAGACACTGACCTAATGCAACTCGGTAGGGACGATTATCCAAAGCACTCTTCGGATCCGCGGTTGGACGAACAGATCTAGAGCGGCTTCAGGACGGTCGGATCCGAATGCGGTCTCTAAATTAGGTCATTGCCACACTTGTCTGACGAGAAAAGTCCACACGATCGGCAACTCGCCTGCTCCAGCTGTGAAGCCGAACACTCACGAGACACAGACCAAATGCAACTCGGTAGGGACGATTATCCAAAGCACTCTTCGGATCCGCGGTTGGACGAACAGATCTAGAGCGGCTTCAGGACGGTGGGATCCGAATGCGGTCTTTAAATTAGGTCATTGCCACACTTGTATGACGAGAAAAGTCCACGCGATTGGCAACTCGCCTGCTCCAGCTGTGAAGCCGAACACTCACGAGACACTGACCAAATGCAACTCGGTAGGGACGATTATCCAAAGCACTCTTCGGATCCGCGGTTGGACGAACAGATCTAGAGCGGCTTCAGGACGGTGGGATCCGAATGCGGTCTTTAAATTAGGTCATTGCCACACTTGTATGACGAGAAAAGTCCACGCGATTGGCAACTCGCCTGCTCCAGCTGTGATGCCGAACACTCACGAGACACTGACCTCATGCAACTCGGAAGGGACGATTATCCAAAGTACTTTCGGGATGCACGGGTGGACGAACAGATCTAGAGTGGCTTTAGGACGGTCGGATCCGAATGCGGTATCTAAATGAGGTCATTGCCACACTTGTCTGACGAGAAAAGTCCACGCGATTGGCAACTCGCCTGCTCCCGCTGTGAAGCCGAACACTCACGAGACACTGACCAAATGCAACTCAGTAGGGACGATTATCCAAAGTACTTTCGGGATGCACGGGTGGACGAACAGATCTAGAGTGGCTTTAGGACGGTCGGATCCGAATGCGGGATCTAAATTTGGTCATTGCCACACTTGTATGACGAGAAAAGTCCACACGATTGGCAACTCACCCGCTCCAGCTGTGAAGCCGAACACTCACGAGACACTGATCAAATGCAACTCAGTAGGGATGATTATCCAAAGTACTTTCGGGATGCACGGGTGGACGAACAGATCTAGAGTGGCTTTAGGACGGTCGGATCCGAATGCGGGATCTAAATTTGGTCATTGCCACACTTGTATGACGAGAAAAGTCCACACGATTGGCAACTCACCCGCTCCAGCTGTGAAGCCGAACACTCACGAGACACTGACCAAATGCAACTCAGTAGGGACGATTATCCAAAGTACTTTCGGGATGCACGGGTGGACGAACAGATCTAGAGTGGCTTTAGGACGGTCGGATCCGAATGCGGGATCTAAATTTGGTCATTGCCACACTTGTATGACGAGAAAAGTCCACACGATTGGCAACTCACCCGCTCCAGCTGTGAAGCCGAACACTCACGAGACACTGACCAAATGCAACTCAGTAGGGACGATTATCCAAAGTACTTTCGGGATGCACGGGTGGACGAACAGATCTAGAGTCGCTTTAGGACGGTCGGATCCGAATGCGGGATCTAAATTTGGTCATTGCCACACTTGTATGACGAGAAAAGTCTACACGATTGGCAACTCACCCGCTCCAGCTGTGAAGCCGAACACTCACGAGACACTGACCAAATGCAACTCAGTAGGGATGATTATCCAAAGTACTTTCGGGATGCACGGGTGGACGAACAGATCTAGAGTGGCTTTAGGACGGTCGGATCCGAATGCGGGATCTAAATTTGGTCATTGCCACACTTGTATGACGAGAAAAGTCCACACGATTGGCAACTCACCCGCTCCAGCTGTGAAGCCGAACACTCACGAGACACTGACCTCATGCAACTCGGTAGGGATGATTATCCAAAGTACTTTCGGGATGCACGGATGGACGAACAGATCTAGAGTGGCTTTAGGACGGTCGGATCCGAATGCGGGATCTAAATTTGGTCATTGCCACACTTGTATGACGAGAAAAGTCCACACGATTGGCAACTCACCCGCTCCAGCTGTGAAGCCGAACACTCACGAGACACTGACCAAATGCAACTCAGTAGGGACGATTATCCAAAGTACTTTCGGGATGCACGGGTGGACGAACAGATCTAGAGTCGCTTTAGGACGGTCGGATCCGAATGCGGGATCTAAATTTGGTCATTGCCACACTTGTATGACGAGAAAAGTCCACACGATTGGCAACTCACCCGCTCCAGCTGTGAAGCCGAACACTCACGAGACACTGACCTCATGCAACTCGGTAGGGATGATTATCCAAAGTACTTTCGGGATGCACGGATGGACGAACAGATCTAGAGTGGCTTTAGGACGGTCGGATCCGAATGCGGGATCTAAATTTGGTCATTGCCACACTTGTATGACGAGAAAAGTCCACACGATTGGCAACTCACCCGCTCCAGCTGTGAAGCCGAACACTCACGAGACACTGACCAAATGCAACTCAGTAGGGATGATTATTCAAAGTACTTTCGGGATGCACGGGTGGACGAACAGATCTAGAGTGGCTTTAGGACGGTCGGATCCGAATGCGGGATCTAAATGAGGTCATTGCCACACTTGTATGACGAGAAAAGTCCACACGATTGGCAACTCACCCGCTCCAGCTGTGAAGCCGAACACTCACGAGACACTGACCAAATGCAACTCAGTAGGGACGATTATCCAAAGTACTTTCGGGATGCACGGATGGACGAACAGATCTAGAGTGGCTTTAGGACGGTCGGATCCGAATGCGGGATCTAAATGAGGTCATTGCCACACTTGTATGACGAGAAAAGTCCACACGATTGGCAACTCACCTTCTCCAGCTGTGAAGCCGAACACTCACGAGACGCTGACCTCATGCAACTCGGTAGGGATGATTATCCAAAGTACTTTCGGGATGCACGGGTGGACGAACAGATCTAGAGTGGCTTTAGGACGGTCGGATCCGAATGCGGGATCTGAATGAGGTCATTGCCACACTTGTATGACGAGAAAAGTCCACACGATTGGCAACTCACCCGCTGCAGCTGTGAAGCCGAACACTCACGTGACACTGACCTCATGCAACTCAGTAGGGACGATTATCCAAAGTACTTTCGGGATGCACGGGTGGACGAACAGATCTAGAATGGCTTTAGGACGGTCGGATCCGAATGCGGGATCTAAATGAGGTCATTGCCACACTTGTATGACGAGAAAAGTCCACACGATTGGCAACTCACCCGCTCCAGCTGTGAAGCCGAACACTCACGAGACACTGACCTCATGCAACTCGGTAGGGATGATTATCCAAAGTACTTTCGGGATGCACGGGTGGACGAACTGATCTAGAGTGGCTTTAGGACGGTCGGATCCGAATGCGGGATCTAAATGAGGTCATTGCCACACTTGTATGACGAGAAAAGTCCACACGATTGGCAACTCACCCGCTCCAGCTGTGAAGCCGAACACTCACGAGACACTGACCTCATGCAACTCGGTAGGGATGATTATCCAAAGTACTTTCGGGATGCACGGGTGGACGAACAGATCTAGAGTGGCTTTAGGACGGTCGGATCCGAATGCGGGATCTAAATGAGGTCATTGCCACACTTGTATGACGAGAAAAGTCCACACGATTGGCAACTCACCCGCTCCAGCTGTGAAGCCGAACACTCACGAGACACTGACCAAATGCAACTCAGTAGGGATGATTATCCAAAGTACTTTCGGGGTGCACGGGTGGACGAACAGATCTAGAGTGGCTTTAGGACGGTCGGATCCGAATGCGGGATCTAAATGAGGTCATTGCCACACTTGTATGACGAGAAAAGTCCACACGATTGGCAACTCACCCGCTCCAGCTGTGAAGCCGAACATTCACGAGACACTGACCAAATGCAACTCAGTAGGGATGATTATCCAAAGTACTTTCGGGATGCACGGGTGGACGAACAGATCTAGAGTGGCTTTAGGACGGTCGGATCCGAATGCGGGATCTAAATGAGGTCATTGCCACACTTGTATGACGAGAAAAGTCCACACGATTGGCAACTCACCCGCTCCAGCTGTGAAGCCGAACACTCACGAGACACTGACCTCATGCAACTCGGTAGGGATGATTATCCAAAGTACTTTCGGGATGCACGGGTGGACGAACAGATCTAGAGTGGCTTTAGGACGGTCGGATCCGAATGGGGGATCTAAATTTGGTCATTGCCACACTTGTATGACGAGAAAAGTCCACACGATTGGCAACTCGCCTGCTCCAGCTGTGAAGCCGAACACTCGCGAGACACTGACCTAATGCAACTCGGTAGGGACGATTTTCCAAAGCACTCTTCGGATCCGCGGTTGGACGAACAGATCTAGAGCGGCTTCAGGACGGTCGGATCCGAATGCGGGATCTAAATGAGGTCATTGCCACACTTGTATGACGAGAAAAGTCCACACGATTGGCAACTCACCCGCTCCAGCTGTGAAGCCGAACACTCACGAGACACTGACCAAATGCAACTCAGTAGGGACGATTATCCAAAGTACTTTCGGGATGCACGGATGGACGAACAGATCTAGAGTGGCTTTAGGACGGTCGGATCCGAATGCGGGATCTAAATGAGGTCATTGCCACACTTGTATGACGAGAAAAGTCCACACGATTGGCAACTCACCTTCTCCAGCTGTGAAGCCGAACACTCACGAGACGCTGACCTCATGCAACTCGGTAGGGATGATTATCCAAAGTACTTTCGGGATGCACGGGTGGACGAACAGATCTAGAGTGGCTTTAGGACGGTCGGATCCGAATGCGGGATCTGAATGAGGTCATTGCCACACTTGTATGACGAGAAAAGTCCACACGATTGGCAACTCACCCGCTGCAGCTGTGAAGCCGAACACTCACGTGACACTGACCTCATGCAACTCAGTAGGGACGATTATCCAAAGTACTTTCGGGATGCACGGGTGGACGAACAGATCTAGAATGGCTTTAGGACGGTCGGATCCGAATGCGGGATCTAAATGAGGTCATTGCCACACTTGTATGACGAGAAAAGTCCACACGATTGGCAACTCACCCGCTCCAGCTGTGAAGCCGAACACTCACGAGACACTGACCTCATGCAACTCGGTAGGGATGATTATCCAAAGTACTTTCGGGATGCACGGGTGGACGAACTGATCTAGAGTGGCTTTTGGACGGTCGGATCCGAATGCGGGATCTAAATGAGGTCATTGCCACACTTGTATGACGAGAAAAGTCCACACGATTGGCAACTCACCCGCTCCAGCTGTGAAGCCGAACACTCACGAGACACTGACCTCATGCAACTCGGTAGGGATGATTATCCAAAGTACTTTCGGGATGCACGGGTGGACGAACAGATCTAGAGTGGCTTTAGGACGGTCGGATCCGAATGCGGGATCTAAATGAGGTCATTGCCACACTTGTATGACGAGAAAAGTCCACACGATTGGCAACTCACCCGCTCCAGCTGTGAAGCCGAACACTCACGAGACACTGACCAAATGCAACTCAGTAGGGGTGATTATCCAAAGTACTTTCGGGGTGCACGGGTGGACGAACAGATCTAGAGTGGCTTTAGGACGGTCGGATCCGAATGCGGGATCTAAATGAGGTCATTGCCACACTTGTATGACGAGAAAAGTCCACACGATTGGCAACTCACCCGCTCCAGCTGTGAAGCCGAACATTCACGAGACACTGACCAAATGCAACTCAGTAGGGATGATTATCCAAAGTACTTTCGGGATGCACGGGTGGACGAACAGATCTAGAGTGGCTTTAGGACGGTCGGATCCGAATGCGGGATCTAAATGAGGTCATTGCCACACTTGTATGACGAGAAAAGTCCACACGATTGGCAACTCACCCGCTCCAGCTGTGAAGCCGAACACTCACGAGACACTGACCTCATGCAACTCGGTAGGGATGATTATCCAAAGTACTTTCGGGATGCACGGGTGGACGAACAGATCTAGAGTGGCTTTAGGACGGTCGGATCCGAATGGGGGATCTAAATTTGGTCATTGCCACACTTGTATGACGAGAAAAGTCCACACGATTGGCAACTCGCCTGCTCCAGCTGTGAAGCCGAACACTCGCGAGACACTGACCTAATGCAACTCGGTAGGGACGATTTTCCAAAGCACTCTTCGGATCCGCGGTTGGACGAACAGATCTAGAGCGGCTTCAGGACGGTCGGATCCGAATGCGGTCTCTAAATTAGGTCATTGCCACACTTGTCTGACGAGAAACGTCCACACGATTGGCAACTCGCCTGCTCCAGCTGTGAAGCCGAACACTCACGAGGCACTGACCTAATGCAACTCAGTAGGGACGATTATCCAAAGTACTTTCGGGATGCACGGGTGGACGAACAGATCTAGAATGGCTTTAGGACGGTCGGATCCGAATGCGGGATCTAAATGAGGTCATTGCCACACTTGTATGACGAGAAAAGTCCACACGATTGGCAACTCACCCGCTCCAGCTGTGAAGCCGAACACTCACGAGACACTGACCTCATGCAACTCGGTAGGGATGATTATCCAAAGTACTTTCGGGATGCACGGGTGGACGAACAGATCTAGAGTGGCTTTAGGACGGTCGGATCCGAATGGGGGATCTAAATTTGGTCATTGCCACACTTGTATGACGAGAAAAGTCCACACGATTGGCAACTCGCCTGCTCCAGCTGTGAAGCCGAACACTCGCGAGACACTGACCTAATGCAACTCGGTAGGGACGATTTTCCAAAGCACTCTTCGGATCCGCGGTTGGACGAACAGATCTAGAGCGGCTTCAGGACGGTCGGATCCGAATGCGGGATCTAAATGAGGTCATTGCCACACTTGTATGACGAGAAAAGTCCACACGATTGGCAACTCACCCGCTCCAGCTGTGAAGCCGAACACTCACGAGACACTGACCAAATGCAACTCAGTAGGGACGATTATCCAAAGTACTTTCGGGATGCACGGATGGACGAACAGATCTAGAGTGGCTTTAGGACGGTCGGATCCGAATGCGGGATCTAAATGAGGTCATTGCCACACTTGTATGACGAGAAAAGTCCACACGATTGGCAACTCACCTTCTCCAGCTGTGAAGCCGAACACTCACGAGACGCTGACCTCATGCAACTCGGTAGGGATGATTATCCAAAGTACTTTCGGGATGCACGGGTGGACGAACAGATCTAGAGTGGCTTTAGGACGGTCGGATCCGAATGCGGGATCTGAATGAGGTCATTGCCACACTTGTATGACGAGAAAAGTCCACACGATTGGCAACTCACCCGCTGCAGCTGTGAAGCCGAACACTCACGTGACACTGACCTCATGCAACTCAGTAGGGACGATTATCCAAAGTACTTTCGGGATGCACGGGTGGACGAACAGATCTAGAATGGCTTTAGGACGGTCGGATCCGAATGCGGGATCTAAATGAGGTCATTGCCACACTTGTATGACGAGAAAAGTCCACACGATTGGCAACTCACCCGCTCCAGCTGTGAAGCCGAACACTCACGAGACACTGACCTCATGCAACTCGGTAGGGATGATTATCCAAAGTACTTTCGGGATGCACGGGTGGACGAACTGATCTAGAGTGGCTTTTGGACGGTCGGATCCGAATGCGGGATCTAAATGAGGTCATTGCCACACTTGTATGACGAGAAAAGTCCACACGATTGGCAACTCACCCGCTCCAGCTGTGAAGCCGAACACTCACGAGACACTGACCTCATGCAACTCGGTAGGGATGATTATCCAAAGTACTTTCGGGATGCACGGGTGGACGAACAGATCTAGAGTGGCTTTAGGACGGTCGGATCCGAATGCGGGATCTAAATGAGGTCATTGCCACACTTGTATGACGAGAAAAGTCCACACGATTGGCAACTCACCCGCTCCAGCTGTGAAGCCGAACACTCACGAGACACTGACCAAATGCAACTCAGTAGGGGTGATTATCCAAAGTACTTTCGGGGTGCACGGGTGGACGAACAGATCTAGAGTGGCTTTAGGACGGTCGGATCCGAATGCGGGATCTAAATGAGGTCATTGCCACACTTGTATGACGAGAAAAGTCCACACGATTGGCAACTCACCCGCTCCAGCTGTGAAGCCGAACATTCACGAGACACTGACCAAATGCAACTCAGTAGGGATGATTATCCAAAGTACTTTCGGGATGCACGGGTGGACGAACAGATCTAGAGTGGCTTTAGGACGGTCGGATCCGAATGCGGGATCTAAATGAGGTCATTGCCACACTTGTATGACGAGAAAAGTCCACACGATTGGCAACTCACCCGCTCCAGCTGTGAAGCCGAACACTCACGAGACACTGACCTCATGCAACTCGGTAGGGATGATTATCCAAAGTACTTTCGGGATGCACGGGTGGACGAACAGATCTAGAGTGGCTTTAGGACGGTCGGATCCGAATGGGGGATCTAAATTTGGTCATTGCCACACTTGTATGACGAGAAAAGTCCACACGATTGGCAACTCGCCTGCTCCAGCTGTGAAGCCGAACACTCGCGAGACACTGACCTAATGCAACTCGGTAGGGACGATTTTCCAAAGCACTCTTCGGATCCGCGGTTGGACGAACAGATCTAGAGCGGCTTCAGGACGGTCGGATCCGAATGCGGTCTCTAAATTAGGTCATTGCCACACTTGTCTGACGAGAAACGTCCACACGATTGGCAACTCGCCTGCTCCAGCTGTGAAGCCGAACACTCACGTGACACTGACCTCATGCAACTCAGTAGGGACGATTATCCAAAGTACTTTCGGGATGCACGGGTGGACGAACAGATCTAGAATGGCTTTAGGACGGTCGGATCCGAATGCGGGATCTAAATGAGGTCATTGCCACACTTGTATGACGAGAAAAGTCCACACGATTGGCAACTCACCCGCTCCAGCTGTGAAGCCGAACACTCACGAGACACTGACCTCATGCAACTCGGTAGGGATGATTATCCAAAGTACTTTCGGGATGCACGGGTGGACGAACAGATCTAGAGTCGCTTTAGGACGGTCGGATCCGAATGCGGGATCTAAATGAGGTCATTGGCACACTTGTCTGACGAGAAAAGTCCACACGATTGGCGACTCACCCGCTCCAGCTGTGAAGCCGAACACTCACGAGACACTGACCTCATGCAACTCGGTAGGGATGATCATCCAAAGTACTTTCGGGATGCACGGGCGAACAAACAGATCTAGAGTGGCTTTAGGACGGTCGGATCCGAATGCGGGATCTAAATGAGGTCATTGCCACACTTGTCTGACGAGAAAAGTCCACACGATTGGCGACTCACCCGCTCCAGCTGTGAAGCCGAACACTCACGAGACACTGACCTCATGCAACTCGGTAGGGATGATTATCCAAAGTACTTTCGGGATGCACGGGTGAACGAACAGATCTAGAGTGGCTTTAGGACGGTCGGATCCGAATGCGGGATCTAAATTTGGTCATTGCCACACTTGTATGACGAGAAAAGTCCACACGATTGGCAACTCACCCGCTCCAGCTGTGAAGCCGAACACTCACGAGACACTGACCAAATGCAACTCGGTAGGGATGATTATCCAAAGTACTTTCGGGATGCACGGATGGACGAACAGATCTAGAGTCGCTTTAGGACGGTCGGATCCGAATGCGGGATCTAAATTTGGTCATTGCCACACTTGTATGACGAGAAAAAGTACTTTGGATAATCATCCCTACCGAGTTGCATGAGGTCAGTGTCTCGTGAGTGTTCGGCTTCACAGCTGGAGCGGGTGAGTTGCCAATCGTGTGGAATTTTCTCGTCATACAAGTGTGGCAATGACCTCATTTAGATCCCGCATTCGGATCCGACCGTCCTAAAGCCACTCTAGATCTGTTCGTCCACCCGTGCATCCCGAAAGTACTTTGGATAATCATCCCTACTGAGTTGCATTTGGTCAGTGTCTCGTGAATGTTCGGCTTCACAGCTGGAGCGGGTGAGTTGCCAATCGTGTGGACTTTTCTCGTCATACAAGTGTGGCAATGACCTCATTTAGATCCCGCATTCGGATCCGACCGTCCTAAAGCCACTCTAGATCTGTTCGTCCACCCGTGCATCCCGAAAGTACTTTGGATAATCGTCCCTACTGAGTTGCATTTGGTCAGTGTCTCGTGAGTGTTCGGCTTCACAGCTGGAGCGGGTGAGTTGCCAATCGTGTGGACTTTTCTCGTCATACAAGTGTGGCAATGACCTCATTTAGATCCCGCATTCGGATCCGACCGTCCTAAAGCCACTCTAGATCTGTTCGTTCACCCGTGCATCCCGAAAGTACTTTGGATAATCATCCCTACCGAGTTGCATGAGGTCAGTGTCTCGTGAGTGTTCGGCTTCACAGCTGGAGCGGGTGAGTCGCCAATCGTATGGACTTTTCTCGTCAGACAAGTGTGGCAATGACCTCATTTAGATCCCGCATTCGGATCCGACCGTCCTAAAGCGACTCTAGATCTGTTCGTCCACCCGTGCATCCCGAAAGTACTTTGGATAATCATGCCTACTGAGTTTCATTTGGTCAGTGTCTCGCGAGTGTTCGGCTTCACAGCTGGAGCGGGTGAGTTGCCGATCGTGTGGACTTTTCTCGTCATACAAGTGTGGCAATGACCTCATTTAGATCCCGCATTCGGATCCGACCGTCCTAAAGCCACTTTAGATCTGTTCGTTCACCCGTGCATCCCGAAAGTACTTTGGATAATCATCCCTACCGAGTTGCATGAGGTCAGTGTCTCGTGAGTGTTCGGCTTCACAGCTGGAGCGGGTGAGTCGCCAATCGTGTGGACTTTTCTCGTCAGACAAGTGTGGCAATGACCTCATTTAGATCCCGCATTCGGATCCGACCGTCCTAAAGCGACTCTAGATCTGTTCGTCCACCCGTGCATCCCGAAAGTACTTTGGATAATCATCCCTACTGAGTTGCATTTGGTCAGTGTCTCGCGAGTGTTCGGCTTCACAGCTGGAGCGGGTGAGTTGCCAATCGTGTGGACTTTTCTCGTCAGACAAGTGTGGCAATGACCTCATTTAGATCCCGCATTCGGATCCGACCGTCCTAAAGCCACTCTAGATCTGTTCGTCCACCCGTGCATCCCGAAAGTACTTTGGATAATCATCCCTACTGAGTTGCATTTGGTCAGTGTCTCGCGAGTGTTCGGCTTCACAGCTGGAGCGGGTGAGTTGCCAATCGTGTGGACTTTTCTCGTCATACAAGTGTGGCAATGACCTCATTTAGATCCCGCATTCGGATCCGACCGTCCTAAAGCCACTCTAGATCTGTTCGTTCACCCGTGCATCCCGAAAGTACTTTGGATAATCATCCCTACCGAGTTGCATGAGGTCAGTGTCTCGTGAGTGTTCGGCTTCACAGCTGGAGCGGGTGAGTCGCCAATCGTATGGACTTTTCTCGTCAGACAAGTGTGGCAATGACCTCATTTAGATCCCGCATTCGGATCCGACCGTCCTAAAGCCACTCTAGATCTGTTCGTCCACCCGTGCATCCCGAAAGTACTTTGGATAATCATGCCTACTGAGTTTCATTTGGTCAGTGTCTCGCGAGTGTTCGGCTTCACAGCTGGAGCGGGTGAGTTGCCGATCGTGTGGACTTTTCTCGTCATACAAGTGTGGCAATGACCTCATTTAGATCCCGCATTCGGATCCGACCGTCCTAAAGCGACTCTAGATCTGTTCGTCCACCCGTGCATCCCGAAAGTACTTTGGATAATCATCCCTACCGAGTTGCATGAGGTCAGTGTCTCGTGAGTGTTCGGCTTCACAGCTGGAGCGGGTGAGTCGCCAATCGTGTGGACTTTTCTCGTCAGACAAGTGTGGCAATGACCTCATTTAGATCCCGCATTCGGATCCGACCGTCCTAAAGCCACTCTAGATCTGTTCGTTCACCCGTGCATCCCGAAAGTACTTTGGATAATCATCCCTACCGAGTTGCATGAGGTCAGTGTCTCGCGAGTGTTCGGCTTCACAGCTGGAGCGGGTGAGTCGCCAATCGTGTGGACTTTTCTCGTCAGACAAGTGTGGCAATGACCTCATTTAGATCCCGCATTCGGATCCGACCGTCCTAAAGCCACTCTAGATCTGTTCGTCCACCCGTGCATCCCGAAAGTACTTTGGATAATCATGCCTACTGAGTTTCATTTGGTCAGTGTCTCGCGAGTGTTCGGCTTCACAGCTGGAGCGGGTGAGTTGCCGATCGTGTGGACTTTTCTCGTCATACAAGTGTGGCAATGACCTCATTTAGATCCCGCATTCGGATCCGACCGTCCTAAAGCGACTCTAGATCTGTTCGTCCACCCGTGCATCCCGAAAGTACTTTGGATAATCATCCCTACTGAGTTGCATTTGGTCAGTGTCTCGCGAGTGTTCGGCTTCACAGCAGGAGCGGGTGAGTTGCCAATCGTGTGGACTTTTCTCGTCAGACAAGTGTGGCAATGACCTCATTTAGATCCCGCATTCGGATCCGACCGTCCTAAAGCCACTCTAGATCTGTTCGTTCACCCGTGCATCCCGAAAGTACTCTGGATAATCATGCCTACTGAGTTTCATTTGGTCAGTGTCTCGCGAGTGTTCGGCTTCACAGCTGGAGCGGGTGAGTTGCCGATCGTGTGGACTTTTCTCGTCATACAAGTGTGGCTATGACCTCATTTAGATCCCGCATTCGGATCCGACCGTCCTAAAGCGACTCTAGATCTGTTCGTCCACCCGTGCATCCCGAAAGTACTTTGGATAATCATCCCTACCGAGTTGCATGAGGTCAGTGTCTCGTGAGTGTTCGGCTTCACAGCTGGAGGGGGTGAGTCGCCAATCGTATGGACTTTTCTCGTCAGACAAGTGTGGCAATGACCTCATTTAGATCCCGCATTCGGATCCGACCGTCCTAAAGCGACTCTAGATCTGTTCGTCCACCCGTGCATCCCGAAAGTACTTTGGATAATCATGCCTACTGAGTTTCATTTGGTCAGTGTCTCGCGAGTGTTCGGCTTCACAGCTGGAGCGGGTGAGTTGCCGATCGTGTGGACTTTTCTCGTCATACAAGTGTGGCAATGACCTCATTTAGATCCCGCATTCGGATCCGACCGTCCTAAAGCCACTCTAGATCTGTTCGTTCACCCGTGCATCCCGAAAGTACTTTGGATAATCATCCCTACCGAGTTGCATGAGGTCAGTGTCTCGTGAGTGTTCGGCTTCACAGCTGGAGCGGGTGAGTCGCCAATCGTGTGGACTTTTCTCGTCAGACAAGTGTGGCAATGACCTCATTTAGATCCCGCATTCGGATCCGACCGTCCTAAAGCGACTCTAGATCTGTTCGTCCACCCGTGCATCCCGAAAGTACTTTGGATAATCATCCCTACTGAGTTGCATTTGGTCAGTGTCTCGCGAGTGTTCGGCTTCACAGCTGGAGCGGGTGAGTTGCCAATCGTGTGGACTTTTCTCGTCATACAAGTGTGGCAATGACCTCATTTAGATCCCGCATTCGGATCCGACCGTCCTAAAGCCACTCTAGATCTGTTCGTTCACCCGTGCATCCCGAAAGTACTTTGGATAATCATCCCTACCGAGTTGCATGAGGTCAGTGTCTCGTGAGTGTTCGGCTTCACAGCTGGAGCGGGTGAGTCGCCAATCGTGTGGACGTTTCTCGTCAGACAAGTGTGGCAATGACCTCATTTAGATCCCGCATTCGGATCCGACCGTCCTAAAGCCACTCTAGATCTGTTCGTTCACCCGTGCATCCCGAAAGTACTTTGGATAATCATCCCTACCGAGTTGCATGAGGTCAGTGTCTCGCGAGTGTTCGGCTTCACAGCTGGAGCGGGTGAGTCGCCAATCGTGTGGACTTTTCTCGTCAGACAAGTGTGGCAATGACCTCATTTAGATCCCGCATTCGGATCCGACCGTCCTAAAGCCACTCTAGATCTGTTCGTCCACCCGTGCATCCCGAAAGTACTTTGGATAATCATGCCTACTGAGTTTCATTTGGTCAGTGTCTCGCGAGTGTTCGGCTTCACAGCTGGAGCGGGTGAGTTGCCGATCGTGTGGACTTTTCTCGTCATACAAGTGTGGCAATGACCTCATTTAGATCCCGCATTCGGATCCGACCGTCCTAAAGCGACTCTAGATCTGTTCGTCCACCCGTGCATCCCGAAAGTACTTTGGATAATCATCCCTACTGAGTTGCATTTGGTCAGTGTCTCGCGAGTGTTCGGCTTCACAGCTGGAGCGGGTGAGTTGCCAATCGTGTGGACTTTTCTCGTCAGACAAGTGTGGCAATGACCTCATTTAGATCCCGCATTCGGATCCGACCGTCCTAAAGCCACTCTAGATCTGTTCGTCCACCCGTGCATCCCGAAAGTACTTTGGATAATCATGCCTACTGAGTTTCATTTGGTCAGTGTCTCGCGAGTGTTCGGCTTCACAGCTGGAGCGGGTGAGTTGCCGATCGTGTGGACTTTTCTCGTCATACAAGTGTGGCAATGACCTCATTTAGATCCCGCATTCGGATCCGACCGTCCTAAAGCGACTCTAGATCTGTTCGTCCACCCGTGCATCCCGAAAGTACTTTGGATAATCATCCCTACCGAGTTGCATGAGGTCAGTGTCTCGTGAGTGTTCGGCTTCACAGCTGGAGCGGGTGAGTTGCCAATCGTGTGGACTTTTCTCGTCATACAAGTGTGGCAATGACCTCATTTAGATCCCGCATTCGGATCCGACCGTCCTAAAGCCACTCTAGATCTGTTCGTTCACCCGTGCATCCCGAAAGTACTTTGGATAATCATCCCTACCGAGTTGCATGAGGTCAGTGTCTCGCGAGTGTTCGGCTTCACAGCTGGAGCGGGTGAGTCGCCAATCGTGTGGACTTTTCTCGTCAGACAAGTGTGGCAATGACCTCATTTAGATCCCGCATTCGGATCCGACCGTCCTAAAGCCACTCTAGATCTGTTCGTCCACCCGTGCATCCCGAAAGTACTTTGGATAATCATGCCTACTGAGTTTCATTTGGTCAGTGTCTCGCGAGTGTTCGGCTTCACAGCTGGAGCGGGTGAGTTGCCGATCGTGTGGACTTTTCTCGTCATACAAGTGTGGCAATGACCTCATTTAGATCCCGCATTCGGATCCGACCGTCCTAAAGCGACTCTAGATCTGTTCGTCCACCCGTGCATCCCGAAAGTACTTTGGATAATCATCCCTACTGAGTTGCATTTGGTCAGTGTCTCGCGAGTGTTCGGCTTCACAGCTGGAGCGGGTGAGTTGCCAATCGTGTGGACTTTTCTCGTCAGACAAGTGTGGCAATGACCTCATTTAGATCCCGCATTCGGATCCGACCGTCCTAAAGCCACTCTAGATCTGTTCGTTCACCCGTGCATCCCGAAAGTACTTTGGATAATCGTCCCTACTGAGTTGCATTTGGTCAGTGTCTCGTGAGTGTTCGGCTTCACAGCTGGAGCGGGTGAGTTGCCAATCGTGTGGACTTTTCTCGTCATACAAGTGTGGCAATGACCTCATTTAGATCCCGCATTCGGATCCGACCGTCCTAAAGCCACTCTAGATCTGTTCGTTCACCCGTGCATCCCGAAAGTACTTTGGATAATCATCCCTACCGAGTTGCATGAGGTCAGTGTCTCGTGAGTGTTCGGCTTCACAGCTGGAGCGGGTGAGTCGCCAATCGTATGGACTTTTCTCGTCAGACAAGTGTGGCAATGACCTCATTTAGATCCCGCATTCGGATCCGACCGTCCTAAAGCGACTCTAGATCTGTTCGTCCACCCGTGCATCCCGAAAGTACTTTGGATAATCATGCCTACTGAGTTTCATTTGGTCAGTGTCTCGCGAGTGTTCGGCTTCACAGCTGGAGCGGGTGAGTTGCCGATCGTGTGGACTTTTCTCGTCATACAAGTGTGGCAATGACCTCATTTAGATCCCGCATTCGGATCCGACCGTCCTAAAGCCACTCTAGATCTGTTCGTTCACCCGTGCATCCCGAAAGTACTTTGGATAATCATCCCTACCGAGTTGCATGAGGTCAGTGTCTCGTGAGTGTTCGGCTTCACAGCTGGAGCGGGTGAGTCGCCAATCGTGTGGACTTTTCTCGTCAGACAAGTGTGGCAATGACCTCATTTAGATCCCGCATTCGGATCCGACCGTCCTAAAGCGACTCTAGATCTGTTCGTCCACCCGTGCATCCCGAAAGTACTTTGGATAATCATCCCTACTGAGTTGCATTTGGTCAGTGTCTCGCGAGTGTTCGGCTTCACAGCTGGAGCGGGTGAGTTGCCAATCGTGTGGACTTTTCTCGTCAGACAAGTGTGGCAATGACCTCATTTAGATCCCGCATTCGGATCCGACCGTCCTAAAGCCACTCTAGATCTGTTCGTCCACCCGTGCATCCCGAAAGTACTTTGGATAATCATCCCTACTGAGTTGCATTTGGTCAGTGTCTCGCGAGTGTTCGGCTTCACAGCTGGAGCGGGTGATTTGCCAATCGTGTGGACTTTTCTCGTCATACAAGTGTGGCAATGACCTCATTTAGATCCCGCATTCGGATCCGACCGTCCTAAAGCCACTCTAGATCTGTTCGTTCACCCGTGCATCCCGAAAGTACTTTGGATAATCATCCCTACCGAGTTGCATGAGGTCAGTGTCTCGTGAGTGTTCGGCTTCACAGCTGGAGCGGGTGAGTCGCCAATCGTGTGGACTTTTCTCGTCAGACAAGTGTGGCAATGACCTCATTTAGATCCCGCATTCGGATCCGACCGTCCTAAAGCCACTCTAGATCTGTTCGTCCACCCGTGCATCCCGAAAGTACTTTGGATAATCGTCCCTACTGAGTTGCATTTGGTCAGTGTCTCGTGAGTGTTCGGCTTCACAGCTGGAGCGGGTGAGTTGCCAATCGTGTGGACTTTTCTCGTCATACAAGTGTGGCAATGACCTCATTTAGATCCCGCATTCGGATCCGACCGTCCTAAAGCCACTCTAGATCTGTTCGTTCACCCGTGCATCCCGAAAGTACTTTGGATAATCATCCCTACCGAGTTGCATGAGGTCAGTGTCTCGTGAGTGTTCGGCTTCACAGCTGGAGCGGGTGAGTCGCCAATCGTGTGGACTTTTCTCGTCAGACAAGTGTGGCAATGACCTCATTTAGATCTCGCATTCGGATCCGACCGTCCTAAAGCGACTCTAGATCTGTTCGTCCACCCGTGCATCCCGAAAGTACTTTGGATAATCGTCCCTACTGAGTTGCATTTGGTCAGTGTCTCGTGAGTGTTCGGCTTCACAGCTGGAGCGGGTGAGTTGCCAATCGTGTGGACTTTTCTCGTCATACAAGTGTGGCAATGACCAAATTTAGATCCCGCATTCGGATCCGACCGTCCTAAAGCCACTCTAGATCTGTTCGTCCATCCGTGCATCCCGAAAGTACTTTGAATAATCATCCCTACCGAGTTGCATGAGGTCAGTGTCTCGTGAGTGTTCGGCTTCACAGCTGGAGCGGGTGAGTTGCCAATCGTGTGGACTTTTCTCGTCATACAAGTGTGGCAATGACCAAATTTAGATCCCGCATTCGGATCCGACCGTCCTAAAGCCACTCTAGATCTGTTCGTCCACCCGTGCATCCCGAAAGTACTTTGGATAATCATCCCTACCGAGTTGCATGAGGTCAGTGTCTCGTGAGTGTTCGGCTTCACAGCTGGAGCAGGTGAGTTGCCAATCGTGTGGATCCGACCGTCCTAAAGCCACTCTTTAGGCTTTAGGACGGTCGGATCCGAATGCGGGATCTAAATGAGGTCATTGCCACACTTGTATGACGAGAAAAGTCCACACGATTGGCAACTCACCCGCTCCAGCTGTGAAGCCGAACATTCACGAGACACTGACCAAATGCAACTCAGTAGGGATGATTATCCAAAGTACTTTCGGGATGCACGGGTGGACGAACAGATCTAGAGTGGCTTTAGGACGGTCGGATCCGAATGCGGGATCTAAATGAGGTCATTGCCACACTTGTATGACGAGAAAAGTCCACACGATTGGCAACTCACCCGCTCCAGCTGTGAAGCCGAACACTCACGAGACACTGACCTCATGCAACTCGGTAGGAATGATTATCCAAAGTACTTTCGGGATGCACGGGTGGACGAACAGATCTAGAGTGGCTTTAGGACGGTCGGATCCGAATGCGGGATCTAAATGAGGTCATTGCCACACTTGTATGACGAGAAAAGTCCACACGATTGGCAACTCACCCGCTCCAGCTGTGAAGCCGAACACTCACGAGACA
Source organism: Ixodes scapularis (assembly GCF_016920785.2). Taxonomy (NCBI): domain Eukaryota; kingdom Metazoa; phylum Arthropoda; class Arachnida; order Ixodida; family Ixodidae; genus Ixodes; species Ixodes scapularis. Next base: position 1,308,966 of record NW_024610108.1, on the reverse strand, counting down.
CTGACCAAATGCAACTCAGTAGGGATGATTATCCAAAGTACTTTCGGGGTGCACGGGTCGACGAACAGATCTAGAGTGGCTTTAGGACGGTCGGATCCGAATGCGGGATCTAAATGAGGTCATTGCCACACTTGTATGACGAGAAAAGTCCACACGATTGGCAACTCACCCGCTCCAGCTGTGAAGCCGAACATTCACGAGACACTGACCAAATGCAACTCAGTAGGGATGATTATCCAAAGTACTTTCGGGATGCACGGGTGGACGAACAGATCTAGAGTGGCTTTAGGACGGTCGGATCCGAATGCGGGATCTAAATGAGGTCATTGCCACACTTGTATGACGAGAAAAGTCCACACGATTGGCAACTCACCCGCTCCAGCTGTGAAGCCGAACACTCACGAGACACTGACCTCATGCAACTCGGTAGGGATGATTATCCAAAGTACTTTCGGGATGCACGGATGGACGAACAGATCTAGAGTGGCTTTAGGACGGTCGGATCCGAATGCGGGATCTAAATTTGGTCATTGCCACACTTGTATGACGAGAAAAGTCCACACGATTGGCAACTCACCCGCTCCAGCTGTGAAGCCGAACACTCACGAGACACTGACCAAATGCAACTCAGTAGGGACGATTATCCAAAGTACTTTCGGGATGCACGGGTGGACGAACAGATCTAGAGTCGCTTTAGGACGGTCGGATCCGAATGCGGGATCTAAATTTGGTCATTGCCACACTTGTATGACGAGAAAAAGTACTTTGGATAATCATCCCTACCGAGTTGCATGAGGTCAGTGTCTCGTGAGTGTTCGGCTTCACAGCTGGAGCGGGTGAGTTGCCAATCGTGTGGAATTTTCTCGTCATACAAGTGTGGCAATGACCTCATTTAGATCCCGCATTCGGATCCGACCGTCCTAAAGCCACTCTAGATCTGTTCGTCCACCCGTGCATCCCGAAAGTACTTTGGATAATCATCCCTACTGAGTTGCATTTGGTCAGTGTCTCGTGAATGTTCGGCTTCACAGCTGGAGCGGGTGAGTTGCCAATCGTGTGGACTTTTCTCGTCATACAAGTGTGGCAATGACCTCATTTAGATCCCGCATTCGGATCCGACCGTCCTAAAGCCACTCTAGATCTGTTCGTCCACCCGTGCATCCCGAAAGTACTTTGGATAATCGTCCCTACTGAGTTGCATTTGGTCAGTGTCTCGTGAGTGTTCGGCTTCACAGCTGGAGCGGGTGAGTTGCCAATCGTGTGGACTTTTCTCGTCATACAAGTGTGGCAATGACCTCATTTAGATCCCGCATTCGGATCCGACCGTCCTAAAGCCACTCTAGATCTGTTCGTTCACCCGTGCATCCCGAAAGTACTTTGGATAATCATCCCTACCGAGTTGCATGAGGTCAGTGTCTCGTGAGTGTTCGGCTTCACAGCTGGAGCGGGTGAGTCGCCAATCGTATGGACTTTTCTCGTCAGACAAGTGTGGCAATGACCTCATTTAGATCCCGCATTCGGATCCGACCGTCCTAAAGCGACTCTAGATCTGTTCGTCCACCCGTGCATCCCGAAAGTACTTTGGATAATCATGCCTACTGAGTTTCATTTGGTCAGTGTCTCGCGAGTGTTCGGCTTCACAGCTGGAGCGGGTGAGTTGCCGATCGTGTGGACTTTTCTCGTCATACAAGTGTGGCAATGACCTCATTTAGATCCCGCATTCGGATCCGACCGTCCTAAAGCCACTTTAGATCTGTTCGTTCACCCGTGCATCCCGAAAGTACTTTGGATAATCATCCCTACCGAGTTGCATGAGGTCAGTGTCTCGTGAGTGTTCGGCTTCACAGCTGGAGCGGGTGAGTCGCCAATCGTGTGGACTTTTCTCGTCAGACAAGTGTGGCAATGACCTCATTTAGATCCCGCATTCGGATCCGACCGTCCTAAAGCGACTCTAGATCTGTTCGTCCACCCGTGCATCCCGAAAGTACTTTGGATAATCATCCCTACTGAGTTGCATTTGGTCAGTGTCTCGCGAGTGTTCGGCTTCACAGCTGGAGCGGGTGAGTTGCCAATCGTGTGGACTTTTCTCGTCAGACAAGTGTGGCAATGACCTCATTTAGATCCCGCATTCGGATCCGACCGTCCTAAAGCCACTCTAGATCTGTTCGTCCACCCGTGCATCCCGAAAGTACTTTGGATAATCATCCCTACTGAGTTGCATTTGGTCAGTGTCTCGCGAGTGTTCGGCTTCACAGCTGGAGCGGGTGAGTTGCCAATCGTGTGGACTTTTCTCGTCATACAAGTGTGGCAATGACCTCATTTAGATCCCGCATTCGGATCCGACCGTCCTAAAGCCACTCTAGATCTGTTCGTTCACCCGTGCATCCCGAAAGTACTTTGGATAATCATCCCTACCGAGTTGCATGAGGTCAGTGTCTCGTGAGTGTTCGGCTTCACAGCTGGAGCGGGTGAGTCGCCAATCGTATGGACTTTTCTCGTCAGACAAGTGTGGCAATGACCTCATTTAGATCCCGCATTCGGATCCGACCGTCCTAAAGCCACTCTAGATCTGTTCGTCCACCCGTGCATCCCGAAAGTACTTTGGATAATCATGCCTACTGAGTTTCATTTGGTCAGTGTCTCGCGAGTGTTCGGCTTCACAGCTGGAGCGGGTGAGTTGCCGATCGTGTGGACTTTTCTCGTCATACAAGTGTGGCAATGACCTCATTTAGATCCCGCATTCGGATCCGACCGTCCTAAAGCCACTCTAGATCTGTTCGTTCACCCGTGCATCCCGAAAGTACTTTGGATAATCATCCCTACCGAGTTGCATGAGGTCAGTGTCTCGTGAGTGTTCGGCTTCACAGCTGGAGCGGGTGAGTCGCCAATCGTGTGGACTTTTCTCGTCAGACAAGTGTGGCAATGACCTCATTTAGATCCCGCATTCGGATCCGACCGTCCTAAAGCGACTCTAGATCTGTTCGTCCACCCGTGCATCCCGAAAGTACTTTGGATAATCATCCCTACTGAGTTGCATTTGGTCAGTGTCTCGCGAGTGTTCGGCTTCACAGCTGGAGCGGGTGAGTTGCCAATCGTGTGGACTTTTCTCGTCAGACAAGTGTGGCAATGACCTCATTTAGATCCCGCATTCGGATCCGACCGTCCTAAAGCCACTCTAGATCTGTTCGTTCACCCGTGCATCCCGAAAGTACTTTGGATAATCGTCCCTACTGAGTTGCATTTGGTCAGTGTCTCGTGAGTGTTCGGCTTCACAGCTGGAGCGGGTGAGTTGCCAATCGTGTGGACTTTTCTCGTCATACAAGTGTGGCAATGACCTCATTTAGATCCCGCATTCGGATCCGACCGTCCTAAAGCCACTCTAGATCTGTTCGTTCACCCGTGCATCCCGAAAGTACTTTGGATAATCATCCCTACCGAGTTGCATGAGGTCAGTGTCTCGTGAGTGTTCGGCTTCACAGCTGGAGCGGGTGAGTCGCCAATCGTATGGACTTTTCTCGTCAGACAAGTGTGGCAATGACCTCATTTAGATCCCGCATTCGGATCCGACCGTCCTAAAGCCACTCTAGATCTGTTCGTCCACCCGTGCATCCCGAAAGTACTTTGGATAATCATGCCTACTGAGTTTCATTTGGTCAGTGTCTCGCGAGTGTTCGGCTTCACAGCTGGAGCGGGTGAGTTGCCGATCGTGTGGACTTTTCTCGTCATACAAGTGTGGCAATGACCTCATTTAGATCCCGCATTCGGATCCGACCGTCCTAAAGCCACTCTAGATCTGTTCGTTCACCCGTGCATCCCGAAAGTACTTTGGATAATCATCCCTACCGAGTTGCATGAGGTCAGTGTCTCGTGAGTGTTCGGCTTCACAGCTGGAGCGGGTGAGTCGCCAATCGTGTGGACTTTTCTCGTCAGACAAGTGTGGCAATGACCTCATTTAGATCCCGCATTCGGATCCGACCGTCCTAAAGCGACTCTAGATCTGTTCGTCCACCCGTGCATCCCGAAAGTACTTTGGATAATCATCCCTACTGAGTTGCATTTGGTCAGTGTCTCGCGAGTGTTCGGCTTCACAGCTGGAGCGGGTGAGTTGCCAATCGTGTGGACTTTTCTCGTCAGACAAGTGTGGCAATGACCTCATTTAGATCCCGCATTCGGATCCGACCGTCCTAAAGCCACTCTAGATCTGTTCGTTCACCCGTGCATCCCGAAAGTACTTTGGATAATCGTCCCTACTGAGTTGCATTTGGTCAGTGTCTCGTGAGTGTTCGGCTTCACAGCTGGAGCGGGTGAGTTGCCAATCGTGTGGACTTTTCTCGTCATACAAGTGTGGCAATGACCTCATTTAGATCCCGCATTCGGATCCGACCGTCCTAAAGCCACTCTAGATCTGTTCGTTCACCCGTGCATCCCGAAAGTACTTTGGATAATCATCCCTACCGAGTTGCATGAGGTCAGTGTCTCGTGAGTGTTCGGCTTCACAGCTGGAGCGGGTGAGTCGCCAATCGTATGGACTTTTCTCGTCAGACAAGTGTGGCAATGACCTCATTTAGATCCCGCATTCGGATCCGACCGTCCTAAAGCGACTCTAGATCTGTTCGTCCACCCGTGCATCCCGAAAGTACTTTGGATAATCATGCCTACTGAGTTTCATTTGGTCAGTGTCTCGCGAGTGTTCGGCTTCACAGCTGGAGCGGGTGAGTTGCCGATCGTGTGGACTTTTCTCGTCATACAAGTGTGGCAATGACCTCATTTAGATCCCGCATTCGGATCCGACCGTCCTAAAGCCACTCTAGATCTGTTCGTTCACCCGTGCATCCCGAAAGTACTTTGGATAATCATCCCTACCGAGTTGCATGAGGTCAGTGTCTCGTGAGTGTTCGGCTTCACAGCTGGAGCGGGTGAGTCGCCAATCGTGTGGACTTTTCTCGTCAGACAAGTGTGGCAATGACCTCATTTAGATCCCGCATTCGGATCCGACCGTCCTAAAGCGACTCTAGATCTGTTCGTCCACCCGTGCATCCCGAAAGTACTTTGGATAATCATCCCTACTGAGTTGCATTTGGTCAGTGTCTCGCGAGTGTTCGGCTTCACAGCTGGAGCGGGTGAGTTGCCAATCGTGTGGACTTTTCTCGTCAGACAAGTGTGGCAATGACCTCATTTAGATCCCGCATTCGGATCCGACCGTCCTAAAGCCACTCTAGATCTGTTCGTCCACCCGTGCATCCCGAAAGTACTTTGGATAATCATCCCTACTGAGTTGCATTTGGTCAGTGTCTCGCGAGTGTTCGGCTTCACAGCTGGAGCGGGTGATTTGCCAATCGTGTGGACTTTTCTCGTCATACAAGTGTGGCAATGACCTCATTTAGATCCCGCATTCGGATCCGACCGTCCTAAAGCCACTCTAGATCTGTTCGTTCACCCGTGCATCCCGAAAGTACTTTGGATAATCATCCCTACCGAGTTGCATGAGGTCAGTGTCTCGTGAGTGTTCGGCTTCACAGCTGGAGCGGGTGAGTCGCCAATCGTGTGGACTTTTCTCGTCAGACAAGTGTGGCAATGACCTCATTTAGATCCCGCATTCGGATCCGACCGTCCTAAAGCCACTCTAGATCTGTTCGTCCACCCGTGCATCCCGAAAGTACTTTGGATAATCGTCCCTACTGAGTTGCATTTGGTCAGTGTCTCGTGAGTGTTCGGCTTCACAGCTGGAGCGGGTGAGTTGCCAATCGTGTGGACTTTTCTCGTCATACAAGTGTGGCAATGACCTCATTTAGATCCCGCATTCGGATCCGACCGTCCTAAAGCCACTCTAGATCTGTTCGTTCACCCGTGCATCCCGAAAGTACTTTGGATAATCATCCCTACCGAGTTGCATGAGGTCAGTGTCTCGTGAGTGTTCGGCTTCACAGCTGGAGCGGGTGAGTCGCCAATCGTGTGGACTTTTCTCGTCAGACAAGTGTGGCAATGACCTCATTTAGATCTCGCATTCGGATCCGACCGTCCTAAAGCGACTCTAGATCTGTTCGTCCACCCGTGCATCCCGAAAGTACTTTGGATAATCGTCCCTACTGAGTTGCATTTGGTCAGTGTCTCGTGAGTGTTCGGCTTCACAGCTGGAGCGGGTGAGTTGCCAATCGTGTGGACTTTTCTCGTCATACAAGTGTGGCAATGACCAAATTTAGATCCCGCATTCGGATCCGACCGTCCTAAAGCCACTCTAGATCTGTTCGTCCATCCGTGCATCCCGAAAGTACTTTGAATAATCATCCCTACCGAGTTGCATGAGGTCAGTGTCTCGTGAGTGTTCGGCTTCACAGCTGGAGCGGGTGAGTTGCCAATCGTGTGGACTTTTCTCGTCATACAAGTGTGGCAATGACCAAATTTAGATCCCGCATTCGGATCCGACCGTCCTAAAGCCACTCTAGATCTGTTCGTCCACCCGTGCATCCCGAAAGTACTTTGGATAATCATCCCTACCGAGTTGCATGAGGTCAGTGTCTCGTGAGTGTTCGGCTTCACAGCTGGAGCAGGTGAGTTGCCAATCGTGTGGATCCGACCGTCCTAAAGCCACTCTTTAGGCTTTAGGACGGTCGGATCCGAATGCGGGATCTAAATGAGGTCATTGCCACACTTGTATGACGAGAAAAGTCCACACGATTGGCAACTCACCCGCTCCAGCTGTGAAGCCGAACATTCACGAGACACTGACCAAATGCAACTCAGTAGGGATGATTATCCAAAGTACTTTCGGGATGCACGGGTGGACGAACAGATCTAGAGTGGCTTTAGGACGGTCGGATCCGAATGCGGGATCTAAATGAGGTCATTGCCACACTTGTATGACGAGAAAAGTCCACACGATTGGCAACTCACCCGCTCCAGCTGTGAAGCCGAACACTCACGAGACACTGACCTCATGCAACTCGGTAGGAATGATTATCCAAAGTACTTTCGGGATGCACGGGTGGACGAACAGATCTAGAGTGGCTTTAGGACGGTCGGATCCGAATGCGGGATCTAAATGAGGTCATTGCCACACTTGTATGACGAGAAAAGTCCACACGATTGGCAACTCACCCGCTCCAGCTGTGAAGCCGAACACTCACGAGACACTGACCAAATGCAACTCAGTAGGGATGATTATCCAAAGTACTTTCGGGGTGCACGGGTGGACGAACAGATCTAGAGTGGCTTTAGGACGGTCGGATCCGAATGCGGGATCTAAATGAGGTCATTGCCACACTTGTATGACGAGAAAAGTCCACACGATTGGCAACTCACCCGCTCCAGCTGTGAAGCCGAACATTCACGAGACACTGACCAAATGCAACTCAGTAGGGATGATTATCCAAAGTACTTTCGGGATGCACGGGTGGACGAACAGATCTAGAGTGGCTTTAGGACGGTCGGATCCGAATGCGGGATCTAAATGAGGTCATTGCCACACTTGTATGACGAGAAAAGTCCACACGATTGGCAACTCACCCGCTCCAGCTGTGAAGCCGAACACTCACGAGACACTGACCTCATGCAACTCGGTAGGGATGATTATCCAAAGTACTTTCGGGATGCACGGATGGACGAACAGATCTAGAGTGGCTTTAGGACGGTCGGATCCGAATGCGGGATCTAAATTTGGTCATTGCCACACTTGTATGACGAGAAAAGTCCACACGATTGGCAACTCACCCGCTCCAGCTGTGAAGCCGAACACTCACGAGACACTGACCAAATGCAACTCAGTAGGGACGATTATCCAAAGTACTTTCGGGATGCACGGGTGGACGAACAGATCTAGAGTCGCTTTAGGACGGTCGGATCCGAATGCGGGATCTAAATTTGGTCATTGCCACACTTGTATGACGAGAAAAAGTACTTTGGATAATCATCCCTACCGAGTTGCATGAGGTCAGTGTCTCGTGAGTGTTCGGCTTCACAGCTGGAGCGGGTGAGTTGCCAATCGTGTGGAATTTTCTCGTCATACAAGTGTGGCAATGACCTCATTTAGATCTCGCATTCGGATCCGACCGTCCTAAAGCCACTCTAGATCTGTTCGTTCACCCGTGCATCCCGAAAGTACTTTGGATAATCATCCCTACCGAGTTGCATGAGGTCAGTGTCTCGTGAGTGTTCGGCTTCACAGCTGGAGCGGGTGAGTCGCCAATCGTGTGGAGTTTTCTCGTCAGACAAGTGTGGCAATGACCTCATTTAGATCCCGCATTCGGATCCGACCGTCCTAAAGCCACTCTAGATCTGTTCGTTCACCCGTGCATCCCGAAAGTACTTTGGATAATCATCCCTACCGAGTTGCATGAGGTCAGTGTCTCGTGAGTGTTCGGCTTCACAGCTGGAGCGGGTGAGTCGCCAATCGTGTGGACTTTTCTCGTCAGACAAGTGTGGCAATGACCTCATTCAGATCTCGCATTCGGATCCGACCGTCCTAAAGCGACTCTAGATCTGTTCGTCCACCCGTGCATCCCGAAAGTACTTTGGATAATCGTCCCTACTGAGTTGCATGAGGTCAGTGTCTCGTGAGTGTTCGGCTTCACAGCTGGAGCGGGTGAGTTGCCAATCGTGTGGACTTTTCTCGTCAGACAAGTGTGGCAATGACCTCATTTAGATCCCGCATTCGGATCCGACCGTCCTAAAGCGACTCTAGATCTGTTCGTTCACCCGTGCATCCCGAAAGTACTTTGGATAATCATCCCTACCGAGTTGCATGAGGTCAGTGTCTCGTGAGTGTTCGGCTTCACAGCTGGAGCGGGTGAGTCGCCAATCGTGTGGACTTTTCTCGTCAGACAAGTGTGGCAATGACCTCATTTAGATCCCGCATTCGGATCCGACCGTCCTAAAGCGACTCTAGATCTGTTCGTTCACCCGTGCATCCCGAAAGTACTTTGGATAATCATCCCTACCGAGTTGCATGAGGTCAGTGTCTCGTGAGTGTTCGGCTTCACAGCTGGAGCGGGTGAGTTGCCAATCGTGTGGACTTTTCTCGTCAGACAAGTGTGGCAATGACCTCATTTAGATCCCGCATTCGGATCCGACCGTCCTAAAGCCACTCTAGATCTGTTCGTTCACCCGTGCATCCCGAAAGTACTTTGGATAATCATCCCTACCGAGTTGCATGAGGTCAGTGTCTCGCGAGCGTTCGGCTTCACAGCTGGAGCGGGTGAGTTGCCAATCGTGTGGACTTTTCTCGTCATACAAGTGTGGCAATGACCTCATTTAGATCCCGCATTCGGATCCGACCGTCCTAAAGCGACTCTAGATCTGTTCGTCCACCCGTGCATCCCGAAAGTACTTTGGATAATCATCCCTACCGAGTTGCATGAGGTCAGTGTCTCGCGAGCGTTCGGCTTCACAGCTGGAGCGGGTGAGTTGCCAATCGTGTGGACTTTTCTCGTCAGACAAGTGTGGCAATGACCTCATTTAGATCCCGCATTCGGATCCGACCGTCCTAAAGCGACTCTAGATCTGTTCGTCCACCCGTGCATCCCGAAAGTACTTTGGATAATCGTCCCTACTGAGTTGCATTTGGTCAGTGTCTCGTGAGTGTTCGGCTTCACAGCTGGAGCGGGTGAGTTGCCAATCGTGTGGACTTTTCTCGTCATACAAGTGTGGCAATGACCTCATTTAGATCCCGCATTCGGATCCGACCGTCCTAAAGCGACTCTAGATCTGTTCGTTCACCCGTGCATCCCGAAAGTACTTTGGATAATCATCCCTACCGAGTTGCATGAGGTCAGTGTCTCGCGAGCGTTCGGCTTCACAGCTGGAGCGGGTGAGTTGCCAATCGTGTGGACTTTTCTCGTCATACAAGTGTGGCAATGACCTCATTTAGATCCCGCATTCGGATCCGACCGTCCTAAAGCCACTCTAGATCTGTTCGTTCACCCGTGCATCCCGAAAGTACTTTGGATAATCATCCCTACCGAGTTGCATGAGGTCAGTGTCTCGCGAGCGTTCGGCTTCACAGCTGGAGCGGGTGAGTTGCCAATCGTGTGGACTTTTCTCGTCAGACAAGTGTGGCAATGACCTCATTTAGATCCCGCATTCGGATCCGACCGTCCTAAAGCCACTCTAGATCTGTTCGTTCACCCGTGCATCCCGAAAGTACTTTGGATAATCATCCCTACCGAGTTGCATGAGGTCAGTGTCTCGTGAGTGTTCGGCTTCACAGCTGGAGCGGGTGAGTTGCCAATCGTGTGGACTTTTCTCGTCAGACAAGTGTGGCAATGACCTCATTTAGATCCCGCATTCGGATCCGACCGTCCTAAAGCGACTCTAGATCTGTTCGTTCACCCGTGCATCCCGAAAGTACTTTGGATAATCATCCCTACCGAGTTGCATGAGGTCAGTGTCTCGCGAGCGTTCGGCTTCACAGCTGGAGCGGGTGAGTTGCCAATCGTGTGGACTTTTCTCGTCAGACAAGTGTGGCAATGACCTCATTTAGATCCCGCATTCGGATCCGACCGTCCTAAAGCGACTCTAGATCTGTTCGTCCACCCGTGCATCCCGAAAGTACTTTGGATAATCGTCCCTACTGAGTTGCATTTGGTCAGTGTCTCGTGAGTGTTCGGCTTCACAGCTGGAGCGGGTGAGTTGCCAATCGTGTGGACTTTTCTCGTCATACAAGTGTGGCAATGACCAAATTTAGATCCCGCATTCGGATCCGACCGTCCTAAAGCCACTCTAGATCTGTTCGTCCATCCGTGCATCCCGAAAGTACTTTGAATAATCATCCCTACCGAGTTGCATGAGGTCAGTGTCTCGTGAGTGTTCGGCTTCACAGCTGTAGCGGGTGAGTTGCCAATCGTGTGGACTTTTCTCGTCATACAAGTGTGGCAATGACCTCATTTAGATCCCGCATTCGGATCCGACCGTCCTAAAGCCACTCTAGATCTGTTCGTCCACCCGTGCATCCCGAAAGTACTTTGGATAATCATCCCTACCGAGTTGCATGAGGTCAGTGTCTCGTGAGTGTTCGGCTTCACAGCTGGAGCAGGTGAGTTGCCAATCGTGTGGATCCGACCGTCCTAAAGCCACTCTTTAGGCTTTAGGACGGTCGGATCCGAATGCGGGATCTAAATGAGGTCATTGCCACACTTGTATGACGAGAAAAGTCCACACGATTGGCAACTCACCCGCTCCAGCTGTGAAGCCGAACACTCACGAGACACTGACCTCATGCAACTCAGTAGGGATGATTATCCAAAGTACTTTCGGGATGCACAAATGGACGAACAGATCTAGGGCGGCTTCAGGACGGTCATATACGAATGCGGGCTGTAAATTAGGTCATTGCCACACTTGTATGACGAGAAAAGTCCACACGATTGGCAACTCACCCGCTCCAGCTGTGAAGCCGAACACTCACGAGACACTGACCTTATGCAACTCGGTAGGGATGATTATCCAAAGTACTTTCGGGATGCACGGATGGACGAACAGATCTAGAGTGGCTTTAGGACGGTCGGATCCAAATGCGGGATCTAATGGAGGTCATTGCCGCACTTGTCTGACGAGAAAAGTCCACACGATTGGCAACTCACCCGCTCCAGCTGTGAAGCCGAACACTCACGAGAGACTGACCTCATGCAACTCAGTAGGGACGATTATCCAAAGTACTTTCGGGATGCACAAATGGACGAACAGATCTAGGGCGGCTTCAGGACGTTCATATACGAATGCGGGCTCTAAATGAGGTCATTGCCACACTTGTCTGACAAGAAAAGTCCACACGATTGGCAACTCACCCGCTCCAGCTGTGAAGCCGAACACTCACGAGACACTGACCAAATGCACTCGGTAGGGACGATTATCCAAAGCACTTTTGGGATCCGTGATTGGACGAAATTCTATTTGTTGATCCAAAGTCATTTTAGGTGGTTGCATTAGAGCGAGGGACCTAAAATTACTTTGGATCATAAATGGAATTAATGATAATTAATTCCATTTGTTGATCCAAAGTCATTTTAGGTGTTTGCATTAGAGAGAGGGACCTAAAGTGACTTTGAATCAAGAAATGAAATTTATTATAATTAATTATATTTGTTGATCCAAAATCATTTTAGGTGGTCGCATTAGAGAGAGGGACCTAAAATGACTTTGAATCATAAATGGAATTAATTATAATTAATTCCATTTGTTGATCCAAAGTCATTATAGGTGTATGCATTAGAGAGAGGGACCTAAAATGACTTTGGATCAAGAAATGGAATTAATTATAATTAATTCCATTTGTTGATCCAAAGTCATTTTAGGTGTTTGCATTAGAGAGGGGACCTAAAATGACTGGATCAAGAAATGAAATAATTATAATTAATTATATTTGCTGATCCAAAGTCATTTTATGTGGTTGCATTAGAGAAAGGGACCGAAAATGACTTTGGATCATAAATAAAATTAATTGTAATTAATTCCATTTGTTGATCCAAAGTCATTTTAGGTGTTTGCATTAGAGAGGGACCTAAAGTGACTTTGGATCAAGGAATGGAATTAATTATAATTAATTCCATTTCTTGATTCAATGTCATTTTAGTGGGCCGTCGTTTTTTAGAAGGTAGCTGTGAGCCAGGTGTGTGTGGCCTATTCTCAGTCGACATAAGGTGACCTCAAAGAACCTTTCTCGATGTCTGGCGCTGCGCCATTCACTCAAAACAGGTTTAACTTTATATAGCTTATTGTGAGGGTCAGAGTCCCATCTACTTGCCAAGAATCTTTGATTTTATTTCGTAGTGTGGTTCTATAGTCTGTCACTGGGAGGGTGTGAATTTCAATGAACCTGTTTACACATGCACCTGCGGCTCGGTCGGCTTCCTCATTGCCGTGTATTCCTATATGGCTAGGAACCCAGCAAAAATGAATAGTGATGTTTTGCTTTATAGCATTCATTAATTTCACACGAAGCAGACAAACCAGGGGATGCTTCCAGGATGTTGCAGAGTTAAGGGCAAGGAGGGAACTGAGCGGGTCTGTAAATATCACAGAAAATCTGTATTTTTGTTTGATTATGTCATCTACAATCACTAAGAGTCCACCAAGCTCAGCTGTAAACACAGATGCATTGGCATTAATTCGTCTAACACGTTGGTAGGACTGCCCAACCGCAGCGCAGCCAGCATAGCCAGCACCTTTCGTCCCATCAGTAAAAAAACTTTTGTCCGTTTCGTAACGACTAGCAATCTCAAAAAATTCTTGTTTTATAACACTAGCGGCGGCCACTTTCTTGTTGTAATTTGTCAATGAGAGGTCGCATGTTATAGTTGGATCATCCCAAGGAGCAAGTCTTTGTTCAGTTTCCATGACAGAACAAGATATGCCAAAACTATAAGTCGCTGCAGCATCCTTCACACTAAGTGCAAAGGTACGAGTTAAGGATGGCTTGTTTTGAAAGGCCTGCTCATATTTTATGCTTTCAATCAAAGAAACATTTGGGTGCTGTGAAAGAGTACGGAGTCTTAAATAGTACTGCGTGCTAAGATAAAATCTACGTTTGTCAAGCGACCACTCGTTTGACTCGGCATACAAGCTGGGCACAGGGGACGCTCGAAAGGCTCCGGTTGCCAGTCTGATTCCCTGGTGATGGATTGGGTCTAACATTTTAAGTATAGAAGGTTTGGCAGAACCATAAACAATACTTCCATAATCCAAAACTGAGCGAACACAGGCCCTGTAGATTCGCAAAAGGCAGACACGGTCGGAACCCCAAGAACGGTGTGCAAGGACCTTAAGAAGATTCGACTTTCGCTGACATTTTAATCTTAGTTCCTTTATGTGTGAGCCAAAAGTTAATTTACTATCTAATACTAGGCCTAAAAACTTAGGCTCCGATTTAACCGGAATGGTTGTACCTTTAATATGCAATGATGGCTCCGGAGACATTCCTCGTTTTCGAGAAAAACAAACAGCCACAGTCTTCTCGGCAGAAAACCGGAAGCCATTCTGGTCAGCCCACCTACTCATCCTGTATACCGTAAGTTGAACTTGTCGCTCACAGATGGCTAAGTTACACGAAGAAAAACAAACCTGGACATCGTTGACGTAAAGAGAATGAGAGATTGTGGGCGGAATTATTTGAGATAGAGAATTTATCTTTATAATAAACAAAGTTACGCTTAAGACACAGCCCTGCGGCACGCCATTCTTCTGGGGGAAAGGGTCGGAGATTGTAGCTCCCAGGCGTACCTGAAAGCTACGATCCTGCAGAAAGTCAGGAATGCAGTTGAACATTCTCCCTTTTATGTCCATCGACATAAGGTCCTGGAGTATGCCGTACCGCCAGGCGGTGTCGTAAGCTTTTTCAAGGTCGAAAAGTACAGACAGACAAATTTGCCTATTTATGAAAGCTTCGCGGACCGTCGTCTCAAGACGTACCAGGTGGTCAACAGTAGACCTAGAAGTGCGGAAACTACACTGGAAATTTCTTAGTAGGTTCTTTTCTTCCAGTATGTAGATTAGCCTGTTGTTAACCAGCCGCTCAAAAGTTTTCCCCAAACAGCTAGTAAGGGCAATTGGCCTGTAGCTCGTGGCTTTACTTCTGTCCTTTCCTTGTTTTCAGATGGGAATGACAATAGCCTGTTTCCAGGTGCTGGGAAACTTTCCTTTCGCCCAGATTACGTAAAAAAACTGGAGGAGAATGACTAGAAATGTTTCAGGTAGATGAGAAAGCATGCTAGGGTGAATTGCATCAAGCCCAGGGGATGTAGGCTTTGCAGCAGCAAGGGCTCGACGAAGCTCGACGAGGGAGAAAGGACAATTATATTTTTCAGTGAAATCTTCTGATCTGCGAATTGGAATTCTCTCGCGCTTGGACTTAAACTGCAGAAACTCTGCAGTGTAGTTTTCAGAACTTGAGACTTGTGCAAAGTGTCTACCAAGTGCGTTGGCTTGTTCATATAATGATGAAAATGCTACTCCCTTCTCGTCTAACAGCAAGGGGATTGAGAAAGGATGGTAGTCACCATCCATTCTACCTACTCTGTCCCAGACAATCTTCGCTGGCGTGAAACTATTAATAGAAGATGCATATGAGCAAAAGGATCTCCTTTTCGCCCGTTTCCTAATATAGCGGGCTTTTGCACGTAATTGCTTAAATGCCAGGAGGTTTATGGAAGTGGGATATCTCCTAAATCTTGCCCAAGAACAGTTTTGGCGGTTTCGGGATTCTTTACACTCATTATCCCACCACGGTTTAGGACGTCTCGGCAGCTTGCCGGATGTCTGTGGGATGGACAGACGGGCTGCCTCAACAATTGCTGATGTTATGTGAGCATTTTTTTTCCTCCACGGAGGCCGCTTGCGAAAGTTCCAGGGAAGAAGGGATATTTGACTGAAAAAGGTTCCAATCTGCTGAAGAGATCTTCCAAAAGGGGGAATGACAAGGCAGTCTGGGCAGGACTTCCAAGGGAGTAAGATACACCGGAAAATGGTCGCTTCCATAAAAGTTATCCAATACATTCCAAATAGAATCTGTAAAAAGTGCAGCGGAACAAATAGTGAGGTCAATGCAAGAAAAGGAGTGATTAGCAGAACTGAAAAAAGTTGGCTCGCCTGTATTTAATACACATACTTCTCTGAGAGATAAAAACCGCGCCACAACAGCACCTCGAGTGTCAGTTCGGACACTGCCCCAGAGGGGATTGTGTGCATTAAAGGGATACTACAACGAAATTTCGGCGCTCATTTTTTGGTCTATATGTGTTCAAAAGAGCAGTATCACATTAATATCTTGTTAAAAAAGTCTCGAAAAGGAATTTTAAAACGAATTAAACGATTAGCAAAGAGCACCTGGTGGATGTCGCTAACGCCTCGTTTGTAATGCTCGTCTAGGAACCTTGACAGCTAGTGACGGAGGTTGTCTCGTCTCCGGCCACGACGAGAGAAGGGGGGAAGGAGGAAATCCCCTCTTCCCGAGAATCCCTTTTGTGTGTCGCAGAAGTCGCTATTGTCCCCCTAGAAGATTATAGAAGATTAACCCGTCACCCAAAATTCGTACAAAAGCAGCCGCTTCGGTGGCTGGAACGACTAGGCCATCCTCTCGACGTCAGCCTCGCCGTAGCTTTGCTCGTCTTGAGACGACCTACGTCACGATTGCGTTGGATGTCACGTGCTCTAAGCTAGGCCTTCTCCGAGCGCTTGCCAGAGTTGGCCGTTTATAACGAAAAATACAGCCACCAGGATCAAAATACAAACGTGCGATTGTCATTTACGGATATTGTGGATCATATTCAACCTATTTTTGAACACGACGGGAATATTTCAAATTTCGTTGAAGTATCCCTTTAAAGTCGCCCATTAAAATAAAATGTTCAGGGAGCTGATCGACTAAAGTTTCAAGTTGGGCGAGTTCCAGGGCAAATGAAGGGGGGACGAAAATGGAGCAAATTGTAATAAGGCGTTGCTGTAGTAACCTCACCGCAACGGCCTCCAGAGGCGTGTCTAGGGGGACCTCATAGGCAGGAGTGCCACTGTCTACGACAATAGCAACCCCACCGGCAGCGCCAGAGGTAGTCACGCGGTCCTTCCTGTAGACTTGATATGATCTAAGAAAGTTGCTGTTGGGTGGTTTGAGGTAAGTCTCTTGCAGGCAAAATGCAGAGGGTTCATGCCTCTGCAACAAGAGCTTCACATCATCTAAATTACAAAAAAGACCTCTGCAGTTCCATTGCATAATGCAGGCCATAATTTAAAAGAGTGAAATCTAAAAAGCTAGAAACGTAAAAATGAAGAAAAGATTAAATACAGACAAGGAATATATTTTCAGGTCTTAAACTCAATATTTATACGAGGTGTGTTTTTCTTTTTAGTGGCACCCTTCTGCTCACTGGTGGATCCACCGGTGCCGGGAAGGGAACACTCCGACCCTGACATGAACCTGTCCTCGTCGGACTTGAGCCCACTTTGGTCCATTGGCTCGTCGGCGGTTGTCGCCAATGGATGACCTTTGGATGTCGCTGGCTTGGTTGGCAGGCCAGGGATCCTCTGGGTACCAGAAGGGTGGGGTGCCATACCCCGTCCTTTGGGGGGCAGAGCAGTGCGAGGAGCAAGGGTCGCCAAGCCCTGCTCCTTACTGGGTGTGGGCACGCCCACATCTTTCCTAGCGCTCGGAGGCGGTGTTTGCCGCACCACTCCCGAGGTGGAGGGGGACCCCGAAGGGACACGCAGGTCATCCGAAGATGTCTGCGTTCCCGTGGACACCATCGGCCGTGCAGGTCCCCTGTGCACAGCCTCTGCACATGAACCACGTGAGCCATACGAGACACGCTTCTTTGCCTCATGGTATGAAATGTTCTCTTGGACCTTCAATGTAAGTATTTCTTTTTCTTGCTTCCAGAGAGAACAAGACCGAGAATATGCAGCGTGCTTCCCTTCGCAATTGGTGCACCTTGGTTCGTTCTCACAGTGATCTGCGAGATGCTCTTTGCTAGAGCACCTTGCACACGTGACAGATCCGCGGCAGCTCCGTGAGCCATGGCCGAACCGCTGGCACTTGAAGCAGCGCAGCGGGTTCGGTACGTATGGCCGAACGCGGCAATGCAGATAACCTGCCTTGACAGCTTGTGGAAGGGTGGTCATTGCAAAGGTCAGTACGATGTGTTTTGTTTTGTGTTCCACTCCGTGCGTCGAAGTGGCTGGAGAGGCCCTCTACGATTTCCGTTTCTGGAGTTTCTAACAAGTCGTCTTCAGAAATTACGCCTTGTACTGTATTTAGTGTGCGGTGGGGGGTTACGGTGACTTTGTAACCAGAGACTGAGTTCAATGCTACTAGAGCATCACTCTGGATCTTTGTGTGAACCTCTACGAGGAGGTCACCTGATGTCATATTCTTAGCCTGAAAAGTCTTTCCCACAACGCCCTCTAGAGTTTTCGCGACAAGAAAAGGGGACAGCTTACTTAGTGGCTTCTCAGTTTCTGAGTGCATCACCAAAAACTTTTGATACTGCGGAGTAACTACTACTGGAACATCAAGTGTGCGTGCTTCGGTGCGGACTCTTTTTGGAGCCGGATCGAGAAAGATTTTGTTTTGCAGACCCATAAAGATGGGAAGGAAAGTTCAGTGCCCGGGTGCACCGCCAACTACGGAGCCCAACAGGGGGTAGGTAATGTGCCAGAGCAAGAAAGGCTTGGCTGACACAATTACTCTACCAGTGCTGCCCGGGCGCTATACCCTAGTGTGGTTGCAGGGACAGGACATGTTTCCACTTAAAGGGCAACTCCGGTCCATACTTTCGATTTTGGGATTATGGCTGTTTTTAGTGCAGTTAGCGCCCCTGAATTGCAAGATGTAATTTTTTTCTCGTTATTGTGCGTAGTTTTAAAGATATCGACGTCTCAAAGTTTTGTTTGGGGCGCGGCCGACAAAACCGAAACTAGCCGCTCGAGGTTCCGGCAACACTGGAAATCAGCCGCTATGTGGACGTGACGCCATGATCGTTCTCGTTTAGCGAGTACGCAGTCCAAGCGGCACCTACCTCTGTTGCGCTAGCTGTCTAAAGATAGAAGGTAAGCTGATTTTGTTTTAATTCTGTATACGTGGTAGTTATCCAGCATATGTAGCAAGAGTTAGTGCGTATACCCAAAAGCTAGCGACTGGAAAACCCGTCAACTCGTTCGGTGGCGTACTCGGCGGCCGCTGCCGCGCGTGCTCTATTCCGTGCCGTACTCGTTGCTTGTATACCCAAAAGCTAGCGACTGGAAAACGAGTGAACTCGTTCGGTGCCGCACTCGGCAGCTGTCGGCGTGCGTGCGGTCTCCCGCACTCGTCGCTAGGCCTAAATTGTCATCGGGGCTCCATGGATGGGGCGGCGTTGCTCTACGCCGCGCTGCTAGTCACGTACAGTGCTGGCGCTTTCGCGCGGCGGGTCAGTCCCAAACACGAAGCTTTGAGGCTCTCCGGCACGTTCCGCGACAACCGAACAGACGTGTGTCAACCTGTAGACGTCTGTTTTTTCGTTATTTTTTCCTCAGGCGCGTAAAAGCCGAATTTGTAAGCTACGACACTAATTCACCACATAAGTTCGTCCAGGTAGTGAATCTTTGTACAAATAAAAAAAAACTTGCCGCACTAAAAAAACAAAAAAAGTTCTTTGGGCAGTCATTTTCTTCTCAAAGCTAGCAAAAGTTTTTATGGGTGATAAAGGAAAATAGAGAACGTTAGCAAGGCGAGAACACTTTCTTTCTCTTCCGCATTCCTACCCCCACCCACAACAATTTTTTTTTATTAGAATACATAGGATGTTAAGTTTTCCTTCGTAACTTTTGACTAAAGCAAGTTTTTTTTTTTTGTTTTTTTTTACATTTTTAAATATTATATTTACCTCCAGCCGAACTCGGGCAAACTAGAGAGTTGTAACTTACAAATCCGAACTTTCGCGATTTCTTTAAAGTCCCTTGTGGTATTCACAAGCGCAATGTTAATTAATACTGCTGCGTAACGGGTTCGAACGAATGGGAGGCGAATGTTTATATCGCATGAGCTTCACGCGCCGGCTGTTCGCTAGTAGTCGTTACGGACCTGAATACTACGCACGAGATTGCGTAGTAAACAAGCAGTGACGCAAAGCAGAACATTGTTTTCGTTTTCATTACAAATTTCCGTGTTTGGAGCTTGTTAGTGGTTGTACTCTACATGCCCACCATTCCCCATTCAACAGACATTCAATGGAGCGTGAATGCTCAATCTTCAACACTGCACTTGACAATGACTGTTTTATTTACTGATCAGGATACTTTTATCATGTTTACCTTTTCTGTACATGTACGATGGGCAAAGAGCGACGGCACGGCATCCTTTTTAAGCCTCGACACCTTCGCTGACAAGCCACAAGCAACCAACACCCGTAGGTTTCGTTCGTAACTCTCCGGCGAAAAATGATCGGAGCAGAGCTTCGATCTGGGGGTCGACGTCCAAGGCTTTCCAAAGTCCACTCGTCGAACAGCGTTCACCCACACCTTTTCCAATTTCCGATCCGTTGGAAACTTGTAAAAAAGCACCTCCGGGTTGCGCAGCGGCTTGTTTGAGCAGCCCACAGCGCTTTAAGTTGTACTCAGCATCTTTCGAGGAACAGCTGGGCAGTCTTGGGCGCACCGAGTTGCTCGCTAAAACGAGTCTAGGAGTCCTCACAAGCAAATAAACAAAAGGCTATACCGAAGCTGCATGGGCTACAGGCAAAAGCAACGGCTAAACACGCAATTACAAGCCGAAGTAGCGGTGGTAGCGGCACAAAGAAGCGCGCGCGACGGCTGCTCCGTGCGCCCGTCCAAAACGGAGGAAAAAAAGAGAACGATGTTGACATCACGGCCCAATGTTGCTTTAGCGATCGGCAACCCGCTGGCCGCCCGCTAAGGAGCAGCGGCTCGCGGCGGGTCGCGTTTTTGTTATCGGCATTAGTTGAGAATGCGGCGTCCCACGGACGTGAAATTTCGGCTGGGGTCGCATTTTGTGTCACTAAAGCGATACCAGTAATTTAATTCATTTTGAGTTTTGGCCGGAGTTGCCCTTTAAGGTTGGCCCCTGCCGCCTAAGAAGGTGAAAAAGGAAGGAAGAGAGTGTAGAAGAAAAGAGAAAGAGGTGGGAGGAAAAGTGAAAGAAGGAAGAAGAGGGTAGAAGAGGCGACTGACTGAATCATCCTGGTCGGGCCAAGCCAGGACACCCGTCTACGAGAAGCAGAGGCCAAAGCGGTGTATTGCCTTGCCCGGGGGGCCCCGAAGGGTCCAAACATACCCCCCGCTCAGCTCAACCACCAGGGTCCCCTTTTCGGGTACGCCACGCACAGCCAGGTGTGGGTGGGCGAACCCACATGGCTCGGGGTTCGTAATGACGCCACTCACCAAAGCACCTACTAAAGTAGGTGCCCTCTGCGTGCGGGTATGGTGGCCCACGTGGCTGGGGTCCGTGGTGACGCTACTCACCAAGCACCTAACACCAAAAGTGCAGGCGCCCCCTGTGGGGCTCGGGGTACGTGGAGACGCCACTCTCCAAACACCTGCTTTCACAGGTGCCCCCTGCGGGGGGCAAATGCAGTTAAGCCTTCAGCACGTTATGCAAAGCGCTCGCACATCACTCGCCGTACTTCAGTTCTACTCACCTGCCATGTAGAGTACTTTCGCGCCGTAGAACGATCCTTTTGTTCGCGCGTCTCCGGCCCAGTAGACCTGGTACACCTTGTCGTCTTCTTCAACTAAACCACTAAAGTCCCTTACATCGTTGGAACTCACAACAGGCTGGGTCTTGTCGAGTAGAGCCCGGGCAGTAGAGCCCGGGCGAGTAGAGCCCGGGCAGGATTGACAGGTTGGAGCAAACGGGCGAACAAAACGAGTCGAGAGCGATCGTTCATGAAAGCTCGGCGAAGCCTCTATGGGCGAAGCGAAGTCAGCGAAGTGGCGTGTTCGGCGGGCTTCTGATCAAGGTTGTCGGTCGGCTGCGTGTCATATCTCTAACATTAGCGGTTTTATGGGCTCACGTCCCGAAATCGTTTTCTTGTGCATAGATTATTTTTCGTATTCATAGATTTGACGAAATAGTGGTATCCGAACGAACTTTACGTCCTTTGACCGTACGTCTGTCTTCACGTCAAAGCTTTTTGACGTACAGTCAGAGGCAATCGATGTACAATCAGAATCGCTATCAAGACATCTTGATGGCATTTCGCGGCGGCCGACTGCCACCAGGAAACCATCAGAAAGCCGACAAGTGGAGTCTTACTGGAGTTTGACTGTCGGTTAGAGTAACTTGTTCGCCAATCAGACCTGCTTGACGTACAGTCAGGCACAGTCAGCGGTCCACTAGAAAACATTGAATGCCAAACAGGGTTACATTGATGGATTTTTCCTTCGGGGAGGGTCACGATGGTGAACCTTAGGAGGGTAACAATCGTGAGGGTTACCCTTACGAGGGTTACCCTCACGAGGGTCACGATGGTTACCCTCACGAGGGTCACGTGGGTTAACCTCGCGACGGTCACGAGGGTTACCCTCACGAGGGTCATGAGGGTTACCCCCTGAGGTCACGTGACCCCCTCATGCCACGTGACCCCCGAGCTCACGTTACCTCTGATGTCACTTGACCACTGATGTGACGTGACCCTCCCTGATGTCACGTGACCCCCTCAGGTCACGTGATCCACCTCAGGTCACGTGACCCTGCTGAGGTCACGTGACCTCAGGGAGTCACCTATTCTTCAGTACCCTTCTATCCGATCCCTCAGTACCCTTCCATCCTCCTCCTCAAAAGCTGCGCTCTAATCCGTCGTTACAGGGAGTTATAAACTGCTTTCATTTTTTCTCTTCTTTTAAAACATTTATTTACATTTATTTACACAATATTAACAGTGTTCAATTTTGTACAAATTATGTACAATATATACAGGTGTCAATGACGCAAAACCTTTTAAGCAAGCGATACGTAAATTTGGTAGGGTGGTAGGGCACCTACGTGACCTTAGCAAGGGAGACATCTTGCTACGGTAATATGTTCTCCACGAATAGCTGGTTGTTATATAATATCTGGCGACTGACTGAGGTTTTTAACTGTGTCTTTCCATTCATCGTTCTCTTGGCATGCAAGTATGCTGTGGCCAACTTGAATTGCTATGTGTTTAAAATTTACCCAGGAGGGTGCAGCTCCCGCTTCGGTATCTACTTTTCGCGTCTTCCATAAGCTATAAAGTCCTATTACAACTAAAACATCTTGGATTGTATCCAGGTTTTCGTCAAAATGTAAGTACCAAAAATTTGTTTCAACCACTTCAAAGTCCCTTTTCAGTGTCCTTTTGAAAACATCCCCAAAAAAGACAGCGTCTACACATAAAACGAAAGCGTGCGTGAACGTTTCAGTTGTTTGGCAAAAACGGCAATTAATGGTTCCATATACTCCAATGCCGCGGGAGTCGAGCCACTCTTTTACTGGTATGGTACATGAATGAAATTTGTAAAAGAAAGTCTTGCACTTAGGGGGAATTTGCATTTTCATGACTCTTTTTAGAACATCCGTTCTGCAACTCTGTGGAGGGTCGTAAGGGTACATCGAAACACTGTGTCCGGAAACAGCGAAAGCAGAAGTTTCCTTAACAGTGATTTTTTTGAGCACGATGTTAAAAAGTTTAGGTCAAACCTCGCTCTTAGGGAATCCAACGTGTCTGCTACTTCTTTATAATATCCTCGTAACGATATTTTCCTTGTGGTTAGTCAATCATCAGCCGGTGGTACCAAGTATTTTGACAAAAAGAACTTTTTGCACATCTCTTAGAAAGAATGCTGTTCGTGTCTAAAAAAATTCCATCTGGCAATTAGCTGTCTCACAAAGATGTGACCTAGACCAAGCACCCCGTCTTCAATTTTCCGAAATAAGTTTGTTCTTCTCATTGGCTCATACGGTGACCTCCAGATGAATGTCGCAAATATCCTGTTGAACCAATTGACTGTTATTCTGGAACAATGCATAACCTGCAGAAGCTATGTTAGTTTTGACAAAAAGTGAATGTTGCAAACGGTGACTATACCGAAGGTCGATATATATCTGAGGTTCCACATGCGTGCAGCTGATTTTACATTTTTTTCAACGTTGTCCCACATTGCCTTTGGATTGTCCACTGCCTTCAGCGGTACTCCCAACAGTTGTGGTTTCTCGGTGGACCATTATACGTTCACAAATAGGGGTGGAGTCGTACCCCACTCCCCACACCACGAACCGCAACTTTTGTCATTGTTTACTGCCGCACCAGACACGGCACAAAAATGCGAAACTCGCGACATTGCGTTTTCTATGCTTGGCTTGTTGGGGCACACAAGCACAACGTGGTCGGCGTAGGCCAGAAGCTTGACTTCGCAGCTGTGGAGACTAAAGCCTTGAACTTTGTTGTCGTTCAGGATGCTTCTGCAGAGTGGTTCAAGGTAGAGATCAAAAAGGAGTGACAAGGGTCATCCTTGTCTGACCGAACGCTGAACTTCTATTGATCATGTAAGAGCTCCGTTGACTATTAATTTAGTTGATATGTCAGTATAACAAAGTTTTATCCCACGCTCGACATTTTCTCCTACTTGTATGTGCCTCAGAAGAGAGAACAGAAAGGAGTGTTGAAATTTATCAAAGGGCCTTTGCAAGATCGAGTTGTAAAATTGCCGCGGCTTCATGTGTTTGTTGGCAAATCTCTATTATAGATCGAACTATGTGAAGGTTGGTTTGTATATTCCTTCCCTTGATGGAGCAAGTCTGGTGGTCACCAACAATCAAAGATATTACGCTTTGGAATCGACCTGCTAGCACGCGTGCAAAAATTTTGTAGTCGCTATTGACTGAACTTATAGTCCGATAACCTTCTGCTCTCTGAAGCTTGTCTAAGTCCTTTGATTTAGGTCTTAACACTGTGTGTGCCTTCCGAAATGATGGAAGTAGACATTCGTTGCAGTACGATTCCTTGAAAACATTTAAGAGTACAGGTGCAAGTCTCTTGCTCCATTTCTTGTAGAAACTGGCTGGTAAACCATCTGGACGTGGGGCCTTTCAGTTTTCCTTCTCTTTTATATTTAATTAAACTTCGCTTACATCGATGGGGGTGTTCCGGTTTTCGGTTGTCTCTTTTGGTAGTGTTGGTAGCCCAGATAATAAGGATTCCCGCATTTGCATGGGTGCGGTAAGTGACTTGGACGTAAATATGCTTTCGTAATAGGCTTCAAATGTTTCGCGAATTTCCTTTCATCAGTCAAAATACAACCATTTCCTTGTAATGTGTCAATTCGCTTCTTTTTCACATATTCTCTCTCGGCATTAAGGTACCTCTTCGTCGGTTGCTCTCCCTCTATGACTTGCAAGGTACGTGTTCTTACTGCGGCTCCTCCGTAGTGCAGTTTATCATGTTCTTCAATTTGTTGTCTAAGGTTCTTTATGTCATCTTTGTATTTCCCTGGTTCCTGGCATTTAAGGCGATACAGGTAAAGAATGTCTTCATTAAGTCGCCTTTCTTCCATTTTTGTCGGTATGTCACGATTGATGACAGTTCGATGCTCATCTTCCTTATTTCTTGTTTAAACATTTCCCATTTCTGTCCCCACCCATGTTTGGTACCCTCGATATTTTTAAGAGCTGATTCTACTCCCTTCTTGAATTCTTCGTTTTCAAGTAGGCTCTCATTTATTCTCCAAAGGGACCAGGCCTGTGGGTTCCCTGTCTTCTGAGATGTTTTCGTGCCTATTGTCACTTGAACCATACAATGATCAGAAAAGAAGGCAGGAATCACGTTGTAGCTACTGATTGCACCGGAGACTTCTCCAGAGATGTAGATTCTATCCAATCGTGCATTTCATTTCATTTATTGGTTCCCCTTAAGACCCACAAGGGGTATTACAAAGGGGGGGGGACATTTGGCAGGAGAGTGTCAAAACAAAAGAACGCTAGTAATATAAAACAAGAAAATTATCACAGATGGAGATGAACGGCAACATTATCGACGAATTTCTGTGGGTCTATTATTGTGACAATGGCTTCGGGTAGTTGGTTCCAGTCACTAATAGCAAGCTGAAGAGGCGACAACTTGTGAAGGTTAGTTCTGGGAATGTCAAGGTGTAATTTGCAGGGGTGGTCAAGTCGGCGTGAGGTAAAAGGGGCAGGTTTACAATAGATCGACTTAAGAGATGGAGAGTGATAAAAAAGTTTGTGAAGCGATTTCAGTCTGTTTAACGTTCTACGGTCTTTCAAAAGAGGAAGCTGTAGAGATGATTTTAGAGAGGTTACACTTACTGGGAAGTTGTAGTTTCGCAAAATGAAACGAGCTGCTTTATTTTGAATTGACTCTAATTCTTTTTTTAAGAAGACTTGGTGAGGGTTCCAGATGGCTGAAGCATATTCCAGAATGGGTCGTATTAGAGCGGTATAAGCTGTTAGTTTAGTTTTTTGAGATGCGAGATAGAGGGAATGTCGGAGAAAACCGAGTGATTTGTTAGCTTTGGCTGATATACGGTTAACATGATATTCCCAAGAAAGATTACTGCTTAGGAAAACTCCGAGGTACTTATAGTGCATCACTTGCTCTATGTGGTTGTTGAAAAGAGTATAATTAGATTTTGTCGGAACACGTTTAGTACTAAAGACCATTAACTTAGTTTTTTGAACATTAATCTCCATCTGCCATTTTCCACACCAAGACTCGATCTTGACAAGGTCATTTTGCAAAGTGCTACAGTCATTTACATTATGAATTCTAGAGTACATCACACAATCATCTGCGAACAATCTTAGAGTCGAGTTAATACAGAGAGTCAAATCAATAACAGAAATCAGAAAAAATAACGGTCCCAGCACGGTTCCCTGCGGTACACCTGATCTTACTTGCATAGTCGTAGAAGACTGTTCATGAAGAGAAACATACTGTGTTCTAGATGTTAGAAATGATTCGATCCAATTTATTACGCCTCTGTCGATATGAAAAGAGTGAAGTTTTTGAAGCAATCGACAGTGAGGAACTTTATCTAAGGCTTTTGAAAAATCAATGAAGATGGCATGAATATCTGTCTTGGCATATAGGCTTTCATGAATATCTGTAGTTAATTCAAAAAGTTGCAATTCACATGAGAGAGACCGTCGAAAACCGTGCTGGTTTGCAAACAATAGATTATTGGAAGATAAGTGATTCATTATTTGTGAATATATGACATGTTCCATCAGTTTACTAGGTACACTCGTTAACGAAATAGGTCTGTAATTTGTTATACACATTTTAGAAGCGTTTTTGAAAACTGGGGTTACTTTAGCATGTCTCCAGTCGACTGGTATGTTACAGGAGTACAACGACTGATTGAATAAACTGGATAATAAAACACATGACACTTTTTTGGTTAGCTTAAGTAGTTTAGTTGAAATACCATCGAGCCCAGGGGCGGAATTGAATGGAAGATCATTTATTAGTTTTTCAATGCCGGCTGGTGAAACGTCGAATTTGGCCATTTCATGAACAACTTCATGGGGTGAAATGGGCATAGGTAATGGGCATTCTTCCTCTGTGAAAACACTACAGAAAGCTAGGTTCATGGCTTCACATGCTTCTAATTCGGTTCGACCATTCCCGTCGGGATCAATAAACTCGGAAGGTAATCTGTCTTGGGGGGGCCGAATCGCTAACCAGAACTTTTGAGGGTTTGTTATGAGTAGATTTTGGAGATCGCAATCAAAATACTTATGCTTGGAGTTTTTTATCTGGTACTTATATTGTGAGGCACTCTCGCGATATCTGATCCAAGTATCTGGTGACCCCGTTGATTTGGCGAGTCTGAAGACGCGTTTCTTTTTCCTTAGGAGCTTTGTGTGCTTAGCAGAAAACCAGGGCTGCTGGGAACTGGATGCAATGCAGACCCTGGGCACAAATCTGTTTAACGACTCAATAAGAGCCCCTTTAACCAGTCTCCAGTTCTCTTCGACAGTTCGACTTTGAAACCCTCGAAAAAACGTAGTGGCGAAATTAGACATATATTGGTGAATGGAATCTATGTTTGCACGCGGGTAGCTAAAAAACGTTTTCTTAAAGGGCAGCCGTCGTAATATTGGAATTGAAAGTACAACGTTAATTGGGATGTGGTCACTAAGCGGCTCTAAATATGTAATTGCGCTTACAAGTTCAGGGGGAGTAGTAAAAAAGAGATCAAGGACAGCTGTGCCTCGTGTTGGTTGATTTACCACTTGTGATAAGGAAAGGGCGGTGGTTATATTAACGAATTCCCGGCTTGAAGTGGACGAAGACGACCCGTAAAAAGGTGTTCCGTATGCAGGTACTGTAGGCCACTCGATGTCCGGGTAGTTGAAGTCGCCAGCAAGTACGATTGTATCCATTGGGAATTGAGAGGACCCTTGGAAGTGAGTAAAGCCGATCGCTTGGTTTGATGTTGCTGATGAGTCTACCAAGTCGCAGTTCGTACCAGTGATTTTAAAACTTCTGCGCTTGGATCTACATTGGTTGTTGATCTAAACCTATCCTTTTTGTTTAGAACGCAGTTGAAGTCTCCTAATGGGATGATATTAAACCTAGTGTCGGCGTAAATTCTAGCCTGACAGAAGAGGCTTTCCCTTTGCGCAACGTCGTCGTAAGCGTACACAATAATTATTCGCCAAGGCTGGTTTTGGCACAAAAAAAACAACATGAACAGAAACACACCAGGGGATTACAAAAAATGGTTGCAAATGGCACTTTTGAAACGGTCGGTGACAGTGATTGAAGCGATGGAGGCGGGGAGGTGGTTCCAGTCGGTGCAGGTTTTGGGAATGAATGAATGGAAGTGCAAATTGTTTCGGCTGCTTGGGACGCCAACTTTGAACTGATGGTCGCTGCGGGAAGAAATGTACGATGGTGGCAGAAAGAGAGAGTCACTGACTAGAGAATTGAAATGATAAACCTTATGAAAGAGACAAAGACGAGATAGTTTACGACGCAATGAAAGATCGGGTAAGTTAAGAATATATTTCATAGAAGTGACACTGGCAGTTCAAAAGTAATTTGAGAAGATGAAACGCGCGGAACGGTTTTGAATGGCTTATGTTTGAAGAATAAGGGAGTTAATATGAGAGTCCCAGATTGATGATGCCTATTCAAGCTTTGACCTCACTAAAGTTTTAAAAAGTATGAGTTTCAAGTTAGTTGGGGCTAAAGAAAAATTACGCCGTAGATAACCGAGTGCGCGATTAGCATTAGTCGTGATGTAGTCGACGTGATCTTGCCATGAAAGGTTAGCAGATATGATAATGCCAATATATTTGTAGTAAGAAACTTGCGTTAGGCGAACACCGTTAAGTAGTCACACGGCAGGATGTGATTTGAATGACGTGAAATTCTAATTGACCTACATTCGGCAGGGTTAGGTTTCATTAGCCAGGTGTCACACCAAAATGAAATGTTATCGAGGTCAGACTGAAGAGCAGGATGATCAACAGGTTCCAGAATTTTGCGATAAAGTTTGTTTTATAGCATCCCGTCTGCTACAGCAACATTCCAGCATTTTGTGGCAACAATCCTAGAAGGACGCGAAGGTTCCTTGTTTTACCTAGACGACGTCATAGTCTTTGCAAGAACGAGAGAAGTAGACCTGGAGTGATTGCGCCCTGTCATCCAGCGAATTGCTGAAACTACTCAAGCTTAAAGGTGCCATGAAACGATATCCGGTTGGATGTTCATGACTTTGCGGAACCGTACTGGTCCTAGCTTGGCCCAAGTATACTCGCACAGACCGCAACTGATTCAGAAGCTTCTATGTCAAGGTGAAATTGCGAGGATAGAAGGAGACTATTTCGTTCAGTCTTGCCTTCGCAAAGGTTGATGACGTGATTATGGGCGCGATCAAAACCACCCACCTGACGACATCCGAGCGCGGCTCATGGATTGGACACGAGAACAGCGTAAGCACTCGATTTCGGCTCGTAACTACCAATGCATATGGCAGACACTCGGGTAGTGGCTCGTGTCGATTCTCTGTAGTGATGAGAATAGCTGAACTCTAACGATTCCTGGAGCTCAGCTCGCGTTTTCTACTTTGTCAACCCCAGCGCGGGGGTATAATTAACGTTGGCAGCATAGGATATGCACCAGGCCACACGGCCGCTTGTACCGGAACCGAGTTGAGGGGATGAACGATGTTCATGTTTCTAGAATTTGGCTACTGCCATTGCCCAGGAAGCAAAAATTAAGGCAAGCGCATTCAGCTATTAACGTTTGGGTGTGATTCTAAGTTGTATTTAGCGAAAGTTGAAATATAGTTTCATGGCGTCTTTAACATCAGCGGAGAGGAATCTTACCACTTAAACAAAAGGTAGACGTCATCAACACAGCTCCCATCCCGACGGACATTTCGCAATTCCTATCATTACTTGGGATGGAAGAGTATACCACAGCCATATGCCCCTCCTTTAGCCACAGAGGTCGAGCCCCTTCGCAGGTTCTTGCGGAAAGGCATTCCATTCGTTTGGGATATTGAGCTTGGAATCATCTTCAAAAAAGAATAAAAGCAACGCTATTTTCAGGAAGCGTTTTGAAGATTTTTGATCCCATCCTCGTCGCCAGAAAGAATGTGGTGTCTGGAGGGCCGCAATAAAACGACTACAAACAAGCGCGACTGACACGACTGATCGTTGTAATCTCTACTACAGAAGAGAAAGTATGAAACGAAAATGACAAAAGAGGACGAAGACAGTTACCCTCTACATCGGTGCACCCAGGATTTTCATCTGGAGGGGGGCGGGGGGGGGGGGGGGGTCTTCAAATTTTAAAAACTCAGCTGTTTTTTTTTCTTTGGTGGAGGGGGGGGGGCGAAGGGGGCGGGATGCTATGCAATTTTTAATAATTATTTTCCGAGCTATTTAAAAAAAAATATACAGCAATGTCATTACTTCAAAATTATTAAAATCATCGACCTAAACACCTAAAGAGAAGGACGAGGAAAATATTTAAAAATTACACCTAAATAACTTAAATTGTAATCTAACCTGATGAATTGAGCACACAAGTTTGGGCAACAGAAGGGTAACGATCTCGAAATAGTCCAACTTACCGACTTGCAGGCGTGTATCCCGAGGTCATTCGGATGAATGGCTTAAAGGGACACTGACAGGCTATTTATGCTCGACAATGTTCCTTATTTTAACATAACACATGAGAGCCCAACCACCGAGAACACAATTCGCGGCTCAAAGTTCGTTTTCTTTCGGCCCGAAAACCGGCGATCGAGAACTGGTCGGTATGAGTTGCGCTCACTCTCTTCTCCGTGGTCACGCGCCGTTTTCTATGATTTAGACAAAACCACCGAGGGTAATGAAAGTCATGGGTCATTGAAGGCAGACACTCAATACTAAAAATAGACGAAAAATATGATACCCATTTTTTGTGGCTTTTAAAAAAGTCCAAATAAGCTAATAAAAAAAAAGAAAATTTGCACAGCCACGTGACTTTTGGTAACTTTCTCCTGCACCATATTTTGTCTTCCTCCCCACCTCCAGTTTCGGTTTTGAGCAGTTGCGTTTTTTTTTACTTGATTAAAAATATACGTGACGCTGAAGCAAAATATTGCTCGGGGTGTCTAGTGACGCCTAAACTAATCGCCTGATATATATATATATATATATATATATATATATATATATATATATATATATATATGGGTAGTTTCATCTCAAATCGTGCAGGCAAAAAGGGTCGAATTTTTAATTTCGATCAAAAAAATATATGTTATGGCGGCGTTTCTAAAACCGGAGTCGACACAAACCGCAAGTTCGTCGAATTTTTTGTTCTCGACTTATGAATTTTTAAAGAGGCCGCGGCGAAAAGCAGTGTTTTTCACACCCGTCGTGGGCCGGATGTTTCGCTTGATCTCCCGCCACGGATTTTCAGTCCACATTATATTATCTTTTTTGAAGCACTCTGTAGACACATTTAAAAGGCTCCAATACCATGAAATAATTTTAGGCCTTTTGCTTTTTTTCTGTAAAAATGTCAAAAACGCCTCCTCGGTCAATTGTTGACGAACTTTGACAATTAATTACTGGCGATCTACTTGGGTTACACTGATATTTTTTATGTCCACTGAGAGCCCAAAACACGCTCTTTATAGTTATTATAAAATTCCTTGGCTGTATGAAACATTCTTTGCGGTACGTTTACGTTAATATTATGCAAAAACCAAAAAGTACCATTTTTGAAATTGATTTTCTCAAAAACCCCATTTTTTATTTTTTTTATTTTTTGTTCAAATGTAGATATGATAGTTGTCTACACGAAAATAAAGCCTAGAAAGTGTATATTTTGTTTGCATGTTTCATATTTAGGCCTCAATATCGGAAAAAAGACGTCTTTGTTTTGCAAGACCTAAGTCAGACATAGCGACCCATGCGTCTCTATGAATTGTGAAAAAGTTTTCTTGAATTTTCTTCTGCATATTGTAATCAATTATAAACGGATTTTGTGGTATTGATTATTTATGTATGTTTTGATAAGAGCGGGAACCATGAGATACATATCTAACCAAATCAGCAGGCCTAGTAGACTTTCAATAACCAAAAGGCACAGACGTTGTATTGTTTCGATTTATAAACCTTTCAAAGTAAACTAGCACGACTAGCTATTAGCTGTCATATTACTAAGACAAAGAAAGTCACCAGATCGTCGATATATTACATACAATTCTTTACGAATTGTATGTCACCGCACATCGCACAGGCCACCCGGGAATGTCCTTTCACTTCCGTAATACACAAAAGTGGTGACACAGAAACGGTCCGAAACACACAGAGAGTGTGTCATGGAGAGGGGTAGGAAATAAAAATAAATAAATAGGAATTAAATTGCCCAACTCCGATCTTAACGAAAATTGCGTTAAAAAAAATAAAGTATTTAGGTTCGAGCGGTGGCAAGGCAATAGGTCCACGCCTGGTGGAGAGTCAGACAAAGAAATTTACGGCACGTAAAGGTAAAACAAAAAAAAAATCAATAATTTAATAAAGACGGGAAAACTCAGCCGCACATGGCAAGAACAAACACCAACTCCCCCGGGCATTCCCTAAACGGGACGCAACCAAATGCGTGCGAACACGCTCTCTACATCACCGCCAGGCCGCTACGCCATGACAAAATAAACCCAACAACTGAACAGTGCTAACAAACAGTTAGTAAGAAAACATTGAAAATAAAAAAAAAATTCAGAAAAAACCGCACCCGAGAAACAAAGTTCAGCGGGGCGAAGAAACACACACGAGTCGGCCCCACGACATTGAAGGATGACGGCGTCCAGATGATGCTCGAATCTGTTCCTCCCGCTATTACGCACATTCACGACGGCTGTGCGGAACAGTGGCTGTACGAAAGAAAGTGAAGAATAGATTCGAGCAAACGATGCGCGAGAAGGTAACCGAGACTATGCTTCAAGCTTCATATCGGGAGAGGAGCTTTCGAGGTAGTTTCTGCAGTTACTCAAACTTTCTCTTTCCCCTTCTCTTTTTCAAAAGAACACGTCAGCCGGCGCTAACGTTTCATCTCGGGAGAAGCCCACTCTTCACAAACGGTTATAGTTGACAAGGGGGCTGACTTCGACCCAACTAGTCTCCGTGCAGAATACAAACACAAGTATATTTACCAACACGCTCGTTTTAATGTCAGTCTCCGGGCTTTGCTGTTTCCAAAAGAGATAACCCTTTATAAAGACAGAACGAGCGGGTTGGTGGGGATAATTAAACTTAAACACTCCCTTCTCGTTTTCTTCCTCAAGTTTAATAGATAACCCTTCGGTGCTATCGGATCTCCCCGGAGAGAGAGAGAGAGCACGGCCGTTTCAAGGTAAGGATAGGGCGCTCGAAGCTAGGGCAAACAGGCGGTATCGTTTCACGCATGCACGGATGGCTGGTTTCAAATTTCCCCACGTCCCTAACGAAACCGGCCCATCTTCATGTGTGCGTCTGCGGGATTTCTGTCCCGCGCCGCCGGTTTTAGCGCGCACGCGGCGTTGTTTTGGCTGGCAGAACAGTTGTTGACCGTCGACATTGTAAGGCCATGGTGTTCTCATCCTTTCAGGCGACGATTCCTTTGCTTTCCCTTGTGCCTCTGACAGACTCCTCCTGGGTGGCTGTCACTGTTCGCCGCGTCAACGACACAATCGTACCATTTCACTCCTCGTGACACAGGGTGCGCTGCTCGCTTTACTGTCACGGGCCGTCCCATCTAACACAACGAGCGCGAAAGGTCGTGGTCATCCGCTGGCTCCGAAAGGGCGGGACGTTCATGCAGGTCAATGAGGGCCCCGAATCAATAAGACGCCTGCCGACTCCTACACGTTAAAAATTTACGACACCTGCTGGTCTGTTAAGAAGTGTTGCTTTCTCTTTTTGGAACTCCTCCGATGTAGCTTGCCGCCTATAATAAAATTTAAATAATTAATAAATATATCAGGGTGGAAATACCGTATTTCATTTTTATGTGGGAACGTTGAAAAAAAGAAAAAAACTATTTCCAAGCTTGTGAAGACGCGCAATTCGCAAGTCCATTTCGAGCCGTAAAAACTTTTTTGTACGATATTGATGCTTAAATGTAGAACATACAAACAAAATATACACTTTCTAGGCTTAATTTTCGTGTAGACAACTATCATATCTACATTTAAACAAAAAATAAAAAAAATAAAAAATGGGTTTTTTGAGAAAATCAATTTCAAAAATGGCACTTTTTGTTTTTTTCATAATATTAACGTAAACGTACCGCAAAGGATATTTCATACAGCCAAGGCATTTTATAATAAATGTAAAGAGCGTGTTTTGGGCTCTCCGTGGACATAAAAAATATCGGTGTAACCCAAGGAGATCGCCAGTAATTAATTGTCAAAGTTCGTCAACAATTGACCGAGGAGGCGTTTTTGACATTTTTACAGGAAAAAAGCAAAAAACCTAAAATCATTTCATGGTATTGGAGCCTTTTAAATGTGTCTACAGAGTGCTTCAAAAAAGATAATATAATGTGGACGGAAAATCCATGGCGGGAGATCAAGCGAAACATCCGACCCACGACGGGTGTGAAAAACACTGCTTTTCGCCGCGGCCTCTTTAAAAATTCATAAGTCGAGAACAAAAAATCCGACGAACTTGCGGTTTGTGTCGACTGCGGTTTTAGAAACGGCGCCATAACATATATTTTTTTCATCGAAATTAAAAATTCGACCCTTTTTGCCTGCACGATTTGAGATGAAACCACCCATATATATATATATTATTTTTTGAAGGGGGGGGGGGGGGGGGGTCAGTGTCTTTTATAGGGATTGAAGAAAGCTCGGCACTGACAAATTGATCAGATGATTGTGCTGAAGTCGATAGCGTCTGCTAAATCACCTGTTCTCGAATTCTTAGAATTTCACATTCCGGTGTTGACGGAAAGCCCGTTGAGTACAAATCTAGACTTTTTTTTGAGAAGCAGGTAGGCCTCATAATAGACTGTCGCTTCAGGCAGGTTTTAATGACGTAACTCATCCGGGACTCTTGGATTTCCGCAGCAGAAATCACGCTCGAAAAAAAGTGGCAGCGAGTGAACGGCATCGGTGCACAACAAATTGCGGAGCTTCGATGGGGCTAAAAGAACAATTGTGAGTATAAAAAAAAGCGATTAATAAGAAAGAGAACAAAAGAAAAAACAGAGAGAGATGCAGAGAGGGAGATAGAGAACGAGATAGCGATAAGAAAAAAAGATAGATATGGAAATAAGAAAGTCAACAATATCTGAGCGCATCTAGAGGCTTCTTGTCACGCACAAAGGGGAACCCCTCTTTGTTCTACCCTCGTTCGCATTCTGGCACCGTGGGCGGTCTGCCGCCGGAGCCCACCGTCCATCTCTGCCGCACGTGCAGGTCCGCAGGGGTCACTACTCTCTGGCAGCGGGGTTTATGATTCAACGCCGCCGTACGGCGTCGTCGTTGTCCTCCAGATTAGTCGCGTGTGCGGCATTCAGACAACAAATGCGCCGTCTTAGCAACGGAGCCGAACATGTCCCCTTGCACCGGTGTCTGGTCATGAACCGGTTGTGGGACAACAAGACCCCTTAAATTCAAACCCAGTCTAGTTTTCTTTTTTTCTTGCAGGGGGAGAGAGGGAGATGACTATACAGAAACAGCTAGAAAATGACATCAAGCAAAGGAGCCGACAATAGCATTCTCTTACGCGCTCCCACAACTGCGCCACGACCTTGAAGGCAGGCTGCCACAATCGGTGTCTATTTCCTTCGGTATGCTGTCCAGACAAAGCTTATAGGAGGGACACTGTTAATGCAAAAAGGGGAGCGCAGATCATAGTCTGCGAGAGCCTTTTTTGACTTTCCTAAACGGGCCGTGTCGTCGCGTGCCCCAGGCGCCGGGGTTAGGACAAAAGGATATCCCCTTTTTCAGAAACCAGCCTAGGATGGAAGGCAAGATCTGAAAGACACTTCGTTTCACCTTACGATGGACTGTAGCGGACGCTACGAGCCATTCAATGTCACGTGACTTTCCGGAGAGGCGCAGCAGTAACGCGCGGCAAACGAAATCACGTGATGCATTCGCTGCCCTGGGTTGGCTGGAATGAAATGCAGAGTCCGCTGCGGTCCAACGCAAGGTGAAACGGAGTAAAAACCGAGATCTGCTACCAAAAGAGGCGGGAGTGTAAGCAAATGAAGGAGAGGTCTCGAAACACTGACGGGGTGGCCCAGGACCCCCCGGCTACAACTCAGGCCCTTTTTTTCTTTTTTCACGCGAGCGTTTTGTGTCCATTCTAGTGTCGGCACCCTCGTTTTTAACGTATGTTCGTGTTTTTCAAGATTTCATGAGGTGTTCGCGATGTCGGGTTTCCAAGCACAGAACTACTTTACTTTTCTCTTTTTTTTTTAGTGGCATCGTAGTGAGATTGTACCTTTTTTTTCTATTTCCATGAAAGCTGAACGATGAAGGCGTTAGTATTTTGTTGTAAAATATTTAGAAAATGCGCCATGCTGCTGCCCAACCCAGGCCGGGTCGGGTTCAGCCTTCCGTGTTGTTACCGGGCCCGTGCAGAGCTCTAGATAAAATTTTGTCTTTGTCACGGCCCCCTTCCCAACGCAAACGAAAAAAAAAAAAAAAGACAAACAAAAACAGGCAGGTTTTTTTTTTAGAAAAAGAGGGGGGGGGGGTGCAAAATACAAACCTTGCTTTCGCCACTTAGGAAATAGGGTGTCGGAGAGCCCCCCCCCCCCCCCCTTTCCCCCCGGTTCTTTACGCCCATGACTACCGAGTAGTGTAGTGAACATGTGTAGCAGTGGCAAGCGAACCGCCATGACGAAAATAGAATGGGCCTTATGGCGCGTTCACACTGGAGGCGGATCCGCGTTCGCAAAGCGGTTGCGAACGCGGTTGTATAAAGATCCAGCACAATTTCACGCGCATTTGATGATGTCAAATGCGCGTGAAATTGTACTCGATCTCTATGCAACCGCGTTCGCAACCGCTTTGCGAACGCGGATCCGCTTCCAGTGTGAATTCGCACATAAGCGTGCCAGTCTTGCACCCGTTACTTCAAAAAGTAATTAATTAAGTTACAATTACTTGGCCTAAAAAGTAATGGATTACCGTTACAAATTACTTGCTCTAAAAAGCAATGGGTTAACTACTTCGTTACTTTATTCAATTATGTTTGGGTAACTCCAATGAAACTCGAAAAAGACACACTATGCACTGCGTGTTTGAGGGGGAAATTTTGGGCCCCATCATAATTAAAACAAGAATACAACACATTCAGTATTATCTACGCATCCTTTTATGTTCATAATTTTAGGGGAACGAATCTATAAGGTTTTAAAGGGCTTAAACAGGTGCTCAAGCTAAACGAGTCTTGTGCTCTCTAACCTAACCGGTACAGAACTAAATCTTATGAACATGCGACGAATGCACTTGGGTGGAGGAGGCACGCACCATATTCGAATTAATCGGCGAGCTTCAAAACACGATTCCCCCGAAGATATGGTTTTTCTATATTTGCTGCATGTTGCCTATTAGGAGCTGGTTTACCTGGGTGCGACAAATTGTCCCGGAACTAATGGCACCGGAACAAATCGTTCCGGAACAAATCTGTTGTGGCGGCGCTACTGTTGCATTTGTAGTCTGAAGAAGAAGAGGATCGAAGAAAAAGGTTGTTCTTCACCGGTGCTAGAGCAGGGCGGTCGACTTCAGCTGCCACGGCAGCATACAACAGATTGGCGACGAGGATGTACCGACAAGCATGAGCCTAGCCGTGCCGCCTCCTTTCCTTCCCACTCCTGGGAGACCTGCTATCCCGTGGAAACAGTGGCGGCGGGTGTTTCAAAATTACTTGCTCGCCTCGGGGGGCGACACCCATGGACCTGCTCGGCGGAAGGCCTTACTTCTACATTGCCTCGGTGTTGAAGGACAAAGTCTTCTACACACTTCCGGAGACGCATCCTCCGGTACCACTGCAGGAAATAACTGCCGGCACGAAGAAACCGACTGCGCCGGACGAGTACAATGTCGCTTTGGCGGCCCTGGAGACCTATTTCGCGGCGACTTCGAACGTGGTCGTTGCACGACACCGCTTCAGGCAGCGAGCGCAGCTACCGGGGAATCTGTCGAAGTATTCGTTGCCGAGCTGCGAGACCTGTCGGCGGACTGCGAGTTGGACTCCTGGCGAGTTCATCCGAGATCAGCTGGTGGCGAAGACTACGAGCCAGCAGTTACGAGAGCGTCTACTGCTGGAAGGAAGTAGTCTAACCCCGCGACAGTACCTAAGAGTCTACCATTGTACTCCTCACGCTGCCACAGGTGAGAAGCCGGCGTTCATCTTGCATGGACGCCATCCAAGGACGAGGCTGGACATCGTGGGGGGCCCGTCCAAGGATTTCTTCGATGAACCGACAAAGAGTCTGGGAGAGCTGCGACAACGAGTGACTCAGTACCAGCAGAAGTTCAAGAAGTATACGGATGCTCGCCGGGGAGCCAGAGTCACCGTGCTGAAACCTGGAGATAGAGTACGGGTGAAGCTGCCAGGACACATTCCAAAAGGGAACCTTAGCTATTCTGCGCCCCTCAAGGTGGTGAAATACCTGGGGAAAAATGCTTACCGTCTAGAAGACGGGAAAGTGTGGAACAGGAAGCGGCGGGTCGTCATACCACCAAGCACGAAGCCACCTCCTCAAGCTGACCTGGGCCACATGCCATGGTTCTCGACACCATCAGTCATCAACCGCATCTTCACCTTCTATGGTCGCGCAACCCCAATCACCTCCCGCGACATTGTGGGAGACTGCGTTGCCGGCATCTCTATCGACCTCGCCGACACCGGGATGTCCCCTTATCAGTTCGCCCAGTTCAGTGGCCATGGAACCAACACGATCCGCCAGACAAACCTCCAGATCACAAAGATTGCGGGATTTTGTTTTATATTAGTGTTCTTGTTTCTAATGTTGTACATAGCATTTCCTTTTTATTCTTGAAGGGGGGAACTGTTGTGGCGGCGCCACTGTTGCATTTGTAGTCTGAAGAAGAAGAGGATCGAAGAAAAAGGTTGTTCTTCACCGGTACTGGAGCAGGGCGGTCGACTTCAGCTGCCACGGAAGCATAAAACAAAATCGTCTCGGAACAAATCGTCCCGGAAGTACTGGTCCCAAGTCCAAGGTAGGAAAAAATGGTCCCGTAATATATATCGTTTTGCAACTAAGATATATTATGCAATGTACTTCATCCGTTATGCACTTTGTGATTTCAAGGTGGAAGGAAGGATCTCGTCTATATTTTGCGGCCGGTTACTTCGAAGAAAGTGGTCGGGTATTGAACTTAATTTTATTCAAAATCGTCAAAATATTTTCGAAATGAATACTGTCCAACAGTTATGTTCATACTGCTAATTTAGGGACCTTACACGATATTATGAAGTTTTTACTATTTTCAAATGAGGGGCTTTAGAATATTATTGATATCAGCAGGCTATTTTGAAAGGAAAAATTAGTACCCCTAGTCATACTGTTGAAGCCATGAAAGGGAATTGTTTGCATCTCGTCATGGCGTGTGGTGGTAGCACACGTAAAGAGCGAAGCTTGACGCCTTTGTAGGCGTATTAGGTTTTCATGCACATTTGGTGCTCCTCCATGTCTCTAACGAAATCAACAACATAGGCTAAAATATGTGCAGGCCGTATAACGCACCTGCACAAACCGCTTAAGTGTAACTTGTACGGCTTTTTTTAAACAAATCTGTAAAGCTTAAACAAAACACCCTGTATATGTGCTCAAGCGGTAGAACACAGCATGTCTGCGTGCCTGTTTTGTGCATTTTGTTTATTGCCTGTCATGTTTAAGGAAGGGAAGGTGAATGAGGAACACATGACAACTGTAGATGGCTCCCGACGAAAAATAAGACCGGAGATGACAGTTGACCTTTATCAGATGTTTGAAACCTAGGAATTTACGAGACTTCTTATTGAGTAAGAACTTCCATCTAAAATATGCTTTAAATTGCTAAATGAAAGGAAGAATTAGCACCTGCTAATTGGTCCCCGCAATTCTTCTTAAAATAACGCTTGAGAAACCTCACTCACTTATTCCAGATTAGCAGGTCTCAAACGTTTATTTATTAGATAAGCATCTATTGAAGAAAAATGAAGCACATGAAGTATACAGAGAGAATCTGAAGGCGGCCAGACTCTTAAATTTAGTACTAAATCCACTTTTTAAACAAATTTCGGTGTCAATAGGTTCACAGGTATAATAAGGTGGTGAATTTGTTAAGTAAAAGTATATAATGATTTGTTCACTTACCAAAGGAGCATAGGAACAAAATTCTACATTTTCTATCATTCGACTACAACAAATAATTTTTGGGTCACTGCCGTGTTTATTTTTGACAAACTGAAGAGGATATGTAAGTGAATTTGGATTATTTTCTGTTACACCTTTTTGCATTTTTTATAAATTCTAAATATGCCAACTGAGCATTTCACAAAAAAAGGCTCAGCGTGGAATCGTTAATAGGGGGGAAAAAAAGCAATCTAGAGTTTCATCTTGTTTTTTTTACTTGAGAGAGCTTATATTTTCATTCAATGAATTTCCACTGCTGTAATTTATTTTGACTGCGATCGTGGTATCGTTTTTTATACCTTGCACTTGGGACCAGTGGTTCTTAACCATTTTCTTCTACACAATTTTTCAGTGCTACAGAACAAAGCGCCGAACTTGCTCCGCGGGGTTTCCAAGATATTTGCGGAAGTTGACAGAGCACACTACGTCATTTCCTTTTAACTCGGCGGTGCGCATGCGCGGCGAGGTCGCCGGGCCGTCTATGCCGGGCCAGCCGTGCCGTCGAGTTGGATCTGTTCGGATGCGTCGGTTGTTTACGCGGGATTATGACGGCTCGAACGCTTATACCTCGCGTAATAATAATTGGGGTTGTAGGGATATTTATACGGCGTGTAGTTGGTCTGCCATGAAAGTTGCGACGAGTCACACGCTGTAGATGAGCAATTTAGCCAGTGCAGTACAACCGCTAGCCTGGGGTCTTTAACGTGCACCACGCAGTAGTGATACACGACCGCACGCCGGTACGATGCTCATCCAGATCGAAACGGGCAGGGATGGGGCTCGAGCCCAGGATCCCTGGGTTCTGCAGCGCGAGCTTTTCGCTCCACGCGCGTCGAGCTGGGTGTGCGCTTCAGCCCACTCGGCCACCGATCCCCCCTATAGACGCTTTGCAGCAGCTGTGAATGGACGCCGCCATAACTGACCTTCAGTTTTTGTTTCCTCTTATTTCGTTTGTTCCACTTCATCATTACCATAGCAGGCCAGGTTATGGCCATATTAGAATCAACTGTGTCCTTTTCTAAAGCATCGGCCTTTGTAGAAGATCGTCAACTACCGTTTCAGTTGCTCGGCATCTCGGTAAGACAAGAGAAGGTCAGCAATGGCGGCTGAAATTTGGCGCGTGTGTAAAGCGTCTATACCTCGCGTAGATCAGGGATACAAAGCCGGACTGGAGTCTGGCAAATCGTAAGCGCTGACGTCTGTGATCGTGAGAGGAAGAACGAGAAAAAAAAAAAAAAGAAAACGACAGAAAATCCGGAAACAGACGCTGTTCATTCTGCAGCCAATGATTGCCTACGATTTTACACCGCATGCTGCCTACGTTTCCTCGTGCAATAAACCAAGAACAGATAAGGCAACGACCGTGCACGTTATGGTTTGCTACCTATTTGTGTTTATTCAAGTCTTACCAGCAATCTGAGCTCCGCGATCGCTGTGCGTACCCCGCCGCTTCGAGGCGTCCGAAAGGTATGTGACGGTGGTGAACGCGGACGTATTCCTCGTTATTTGTGACACGGGTTCCACGGTACGGACCCTTTCGCCCGGCCTGTGTCGCGTGTTATTTCTGCAGCTAATCAGTGACAGCTGTGACTGGTCGCCGGAAAGCTCAGTCAGCTGAGGCGTCGGTCGCATTGTCAAGTCCGAGCAGCGGCCATTTTGAATGGCCGACCGTCTCGAGAGAATCGGTGGGTCTCTCCAAAAATGCGCGTCCATCTTCCGCTCGTCGATCCGGAGCGGGTCCTATAGAGTGGAATGTGGCCTCCCTCGCGGTTTCGGGAAAGCGCTTTCAATCTGCCAGTAGAGTTCGTTATTAATCAGCGGCATGTTGCCTTCATAGAGGAAAAGCAATGCTATCGTGATTCGACGTAATCTGCCACCAAGCACCGCAGAAACGCAGACCCCTTTGTTTTATTCACAGCAACCATTTTTAAGCCACATATGGTAACTTAAAAAAAAAAAAAAAGTTTCAAGATTTTTATACACTTTTCTTGTTATTGCACAGACATCAATTCTTTCAGAGGTATTCATTGCTAAAATATGCTTTTTATTCACTAGTTCTTGTTTTTCACTATGCAGAAAGTACTATTTCTACCCAAGATATCATACAGGAAAGAGTCGCGCTGCTTCCTGCTCTAGTCAAATGTCTTCCACAGTGTTTACATGACTCCCTTGGATACTGCCCTGGTTCACATTGACGGAGCAACCAATGACTACCTCGAAAGATGGCAGATGGTTGGAGAGCGAGGTCCGGTGCAGACCCGGGAGGCGTATTTGCTGAAATGTTTATGCTAGTTACTTCCGTTGGCGTCTCCTGATACAGGATTTTCTGCTTGATTTATTTTGTCGCAGACTTCCTTGTCATAAATTTTGTATTTAGGATATCCGCAGATGAGAAGAAATGCGTATCAAGAGCTGGACGGAAGTTTCTTAAATAATGAATCGTACGTATACGTTGTTTTATCTGCAATCCCAGACTCGTCCTCGTTTTTCTCACTTTCTTCGTACTCTGTTTTGTAACGCCTCTGGGAATCGACCCATTTTTCTTTAACCAATCTTCCCTCAGCCAGAACTCACAAGCTGCAAAAAAGATCGATATCTTGAGACAAAGGGCATGACGGGCATTTTAGTATATAAAAGTTGCTTAGGACAAAATAATTAAAAACAAGCGTTTTAACAGCGAAAATAAAATTACGAGTTTTTCTAACTTCCCAACGTTGAATAAAGAAAGACCGAAAAGACTCCTTTTGAACTTCGCACAGCAATAAAATAAAAATGAGATTCAATTTTCATAAACACAGTGCAATCGTTTTAATTGGCTTTCAAACGTATGTCCCTCTGCACTACAATTGATTTTTCTGCGAGTTTAACCTTTATGTCAGTCAGTTTAGCTTCCCCTGTGAGCTTTTGCGACATGTAATGCAGCACTATATCACCGGTGTCGTGGTTAATATAATCCTATCGAGTATATTCAGGAGCACTTTCAATATTGGGCTGTTTATTGAAATTAAAACAAAAATTTAGCACGATGGCTGCCGACTGTTTCCCCGATCTGCATGAAATAACAAAAATAGCACACTTCTTCGGCCCAGGCTAAAGCCAGATTGGCGCGACAAAGAGCCAGCTTGGCTCAAGCCTGGCCCAAGTTTCGCCAAACGGTCCCAGTATTAGCCGGGGAAGTGTGCTGCTGGGGAAGGGGCTTCAACGTCGTGAGGTTTTCTACAAGTAGAGTGAAGATAATGAGCTGGACATCATGTCAGAAAAACGAAAACCTAATGGTTTATCCGACGCTTTTTGTCTAAGAAAATATAAAATACTAAAATAAGAATACACAATATTACACACGACTTGACCGCTGGTCGCCGCTAGTAAGACTGTTTCTACCTTTGTATTAGGGACGTTGCACTACATTATGCCAATCGACTGTTTTATTTTTACATTGTTTTTTTAACAGAAGCTTCGAATATCCGCTGCAGCCGGGTGGCACAAAATTCAGATCTCCAAGCATCATACCCCATAAAATTCAGACCTGGAGATTTATATTTGGATATTTCATAAACTATTGTGTTTTCTGGCCCATTGCTACCTTGATTGCCTACTTCATTTATATCTTTATTTTTTCTGCTTTAGTGATAAAAAAACAAGAATGGGAATATATCTTAATATTAGCATTGGACGAACATGGTAGCTACACAAGCACTTTTTTACACTTTACTTCACCCGGTGGAATAATTTAGTGTATTCACGAACCGTAGATCTCACAAGGACCGCTCTAGGCTTTGATGTGAGTATATAATGAGTAATATACCCATCCGGCAACAGTTAGGTTGCGCCAGCAGAGTGAGAGCCCACGGTAATACCGTGTCTCGTTTAACTTGGCAAAAGGTGAACGATAAGTTTCAGATTGCGTGCCCGACGGCTGGGATATGCGCTACTTTTATTCGAGCGACACACACAGATATTAGGGCATGACGCAGCGAAAAGTCAGATACTTCGTAGTAGAAGCGTACTCCGGTGATACGTAGTCGCGTTCCTACTCGTCTGCTGAGCGCCGTAGCTTCCGCCGTACTGGCATGTTATGCGACCACGGCTTCCCGGCCTACTCAGTATTTTTTGCTTCAGACTCCAGGCTAAGAGGCGCCAAGAGAGAAATAGCTCATGTTTGAACGATGCAACCTACATACTCAGGCATACTCATTGGTTCTTGCTTCAGTCGCTAGACACGCACAGATATTAGAGCATGACGCAGCCCATACAAAAATGTCCTATGGTCGGCTATAGA
Source organism: Ixodes scapularis (assembly GCF_016920785.2). Classification (NCBI taxonomy): domain Eukaryota; kingdom Metazoa; phylum Arthropoda; class Arachnida; order Ixodida; family Ixodidae; genus Ixodes; species Ixodes scapularis. Next base: position 1,264,359 of record NW_024610108.1, on the reverse strand, counting down.
AAATTCTTTGTATGGTCGGCTTTAGCTATTTGGCCCAATTAGCTATAGATTCTCGTATGGCTGTCCTTAGCATTTTTTATGGTCGCCCTTATGGGCCTCTTTAGCTTTGTCTATGGCCCTATCGCTATCCAGCCATATCGCTCTTTAGCTTGTGTAATGGTTGGCTAAAGACTTTTCTATGGCTTACCCTATGGCTCTCTTTAGCCAGCGAACTCTAAAAAAATTTTACTTCAAGTTCCCCTGACTTGTGAACGCTATATGGTAGATATTAATACATCTCTGAATATACAGAACACAAGCAGAACACTTCCCCACACGACAGCAACAACGCAGCGCTTTTTTTTTCTTCTTTTTAACAGGCAACAGAGCACCGCCACCGGTGCGAACATGCACTATGTTCGCACTAGCTGTATATATGGCAGTCTAATTTTTGAATCCGATTTTTCCGGTGACCCATCATTTGTTGCAAACACACGGAGAGGCGGAGCAAATATTACTCATACTTATTACATTATTTGGATTGTCTCGTGGAATAGCCCCCATCTCTTAATTCAACACCCAGAAAAAAGCAAATGTAGATCATTAGGCTAATTAACTAAAATGTCTTAATTATCTTTTTAATAGGTTGATGAATCACGTTGACAATGCAGTGATGACATGCAGTACACTAGTGCTGAAGATTGCAATCAAGCTATGGCTTGATTGCAGTGTTCAGCGCCAGTGTAATTTATTTTCACTTTTGGGGGTAATAATTAATTTTAATTGTTGCACAAGTATTTTAATGGATTTTTCAAACAAACAATATCACTGGTTTTCACGACTCGTTGCAACAGCAAAGAACAGGGTTTGTCACCGGCATTACAGAAATTGAGTATTGGTTTAATTTTCTAACTTGGAGTGTTTTTTTACTAAACAAGTAAGCGTCGGTAGTTATTTTCTATCCGCGACTCCAACTAACTATAGGTGGCGCCACTGATTTTCCAAGATGGCGGGTTTAGTGAGGGTCAGAGATGCGTGCCGCTGTTGAGCCCGTGTAGTGTGCTGGCTTCACTGAGCGACATAAATTATTTCTGGTAATACAAGGAAGCGAATGTTTTATGAGCGCAGGTTACCCCTTTAACCTGAAAACAAGAACGGTGTTTAGCGTATTTTTTACGGAAGGATGCGCGTTTTAATTCTGGAGTGAAACCGAAACTTACCTCTATTTTGGATTTAATTTCTTGATATAGGCCTTAATTTTGAATTATTTCACGACTCAAGATGTGTCTCACATCGTAATTATTTACTTAGAAAAGTTGTTCGCGGAAACTTTATTTTGTGACATATTGTTCGATCCAGGGTGATATTTGTAGATGCTGAAAAAATCAGTGCTGATATCTGTGCGTTCTCGCAGCCTTTCTCTCGCTCAGATAATTGTCATGGGAAATAAGGACAATTATTCCAGCACAAGAATAAGAAAATAATTTTAATTTTTATAATATGTCCACGAAACGTATAAACTAATAAACGCTGCTCTCACTGCAACAACCCAAAGACGGAATCCGAGTCAGAGAGCTGAAGTGTGTGTGTGTGTGTTTATAGCACCACGTGACGTGTAGGACTTAATATTACATCCATTGTTTGACTGTTTGTCTATCTTGATAACTATGTCCGAGTTTTTCATATGCTAAAAAGAAAACAGAATTATACCTTTCTCGAAAGACTATTATTGTTAAATAGCGTATTCTCGCGATCTTGGCGTTAATTAGAGGCATACTTTGCCGCGATTTGTATTAATAATAATAGTATTAAAAGTCACATATTTGAATAAGTAATTCTTCAAGTTCTAATATAATTTGTTGCTTATGATCTAATTTTAAACGCGCGAAGAGATATGACAATAAAAACTGTGCTAATTATCATCACTGGTTTCAGTTGCTGCATTTTAATTACCAATAAAAAAAATAGTCTAAAATCAATCAAAACATTTTAGCGAATGTGAGAAATCCATGTAAAATTACATTAATTGTGAATAAAGTATATTCTGCTCAAAGTCGCGACTTTTGACAACCCGCGCAACGCCCAAAGTCGCCGCCAATAACCTTCCAAACCAAATGCCCAAAAATAAAAAATAAAAAAATAAAAAAGCTTTTTTTTTTAATTATTAGTTTTTTCATAACATTTATTTACTTTTGTATTTGCTCGCCGTTGTTTTGCCAATCTCAACCTTTCCAGTTCGAAGGAACGCCTACCTGCTTGCACGTCTGGTCACTGCAGCGCGTTTCGTTGGCGTTGGAAGCCGGTGAAACAGTTGTGAGTTTTAATATTGCGTATACGAGCGAACTCAAGCCCTGTGTGTTTGCGTTAGCTTTACGTGTTCTACACTGCGCGTGCGCGGAGCCCGAAACTGCGGTCTTGGATGGCGCATGGCGATGGAGCGCACGCACAACGTGGGGCACGGAACTCTAACGCAAACGCATACCGCTTGCATTTGCTTCTATGCGCAATACTAAATCTCTCCAGTAAGGTACAATCCCATACCGGCTGCAGCACTACGTTGGGACAGTGAAGAGTCTTGTTTACATTCGGAAACGACATTTCGCGAGCCATGATCGCGAGCAGTTCCGCCATGCCCGCTGACCAGGAGAGTCGGGGGACCCTCACTAGAGCGCTTCCCGTTTCCGCCGCGGGAGGGCGAGCGTCGAGCTGGAGACGCGAATAGGCGTGGAAAGAAAATTTATTGGTTCTTAGTCTTTAGACCCGGGGCCATACATTTTTCTATAGATGGGTAAAGACAATTTATTGGTGTTATGTCTTTAAACACGGGGCCAAAGAATTTTGTACGGGCGGGTCAAGAACATTTATTGGTTCACTGTTTTTAGACATAGGGCCATATAATTTTTTATAGGCGTCTAAAGGAATTTTATTAATTCCCAGCCTTTAGACTCAGGGCCATACAATTTTCTATAGACGGTTATAGACAATTTTGATTTCGTAATGTATAACCAACTAGCCCGTCACATGATCCTTGGGCAATTTTTAGGTTCCCAGACTTTAGACCGGCCGCCATAGAATTTTCTATTGGCGGGTAAAAAAAATGTATTGGTTCCTAGTCTTTAGACATAGGGCCATAGATTTTTCTATAGCTGGCTGTAGCTGTTTTTGCAGATTTCTATGGCCGACCATAGAGGGCCATAGGGGGCGATAGCCTGCCATATAATTTTCCATGGACGGCCATAGACTATTTTTTGTATGGGAGCGAAAAGTCAGATATTTCGTAGGAGAAGCGTACTCCGGTGTCACGTAGTCCCGTTCCTACTGGTATGCCAGCGCCTTAGCTTCCGCCGTACTGGCATGATATGCGACCACGGCTTCCCGGCCTACCCGGTATTTTTTGTTTCAGACACCAGGTTAAGAGGCGCCAAGAGGGTAATAGGTCACGTTTGAACGATGCGGCCTACACTCCCAGGCATACCCATTGTTTCTTGCTTCAGTCGCCAGATAGCGCCAAACGAAACAGCATTGCAGGTTGCCTATAAGTTTCCGCATAGGTAAGCTTCGCGGTAGTGTGCAATCCTGCCTGCGACCCCCGACAACAACCCGTCCTATAGATCCTTCCAATAATCCCCTTCTAAACGCTGCCTTCTTTGTCTACTGGGCTGCGGAACGCGTTTTGAGCATGCGCAGTTGCTTACTTCTGCGGAGTATCAGACGGCGCACATGCACCTACATCCCAATGAGTGGGCATTTTAGCCTGGGCGATAAGCGCTGGAAAGGTCTATTGCCTTTTGCTTGTACGGAAGAGGGCTCTCGTCGCATTTGTGTCTGTTATTCTGAAGATGCCACCTGCATTGATAGCGAAACGTTTATCGTTCAGTTATAGCTTTGTTGTGTTAAGTCGGAGTAAACTCTTTACACTTATCGTCCTTTGCTCTGAAGAATTATCCCGGCCTTTGGGACATTTTTGTCCTCAATGAACGCTTAGTTGTGTGATCCCGGACGCCACGTGACTTGAAATATGCAGACTTTTACCTATCTTAAGTACTCTACTCAAGATGCTGTATTTAAAATACTTTTGGTAGTATTTGGGTATCTTGAAGATACATTTAGTATAGAGCATTTGTTACTCTATCTTAATTACATTTGTCACTACTCTTGTACTTAGTATCTCAAATACATATCGCAACTCTAGGAAACGATTTTCGCCAGAGCAATCTATGGAACTAAGGATCGTCAGACTCCACGGCAAAGCTGATCCATTTCAAACTTTGAGCCAAGTGACCAAACACACACCAGGAAACAATGCACGAGCAAAACATAATCTCCAAATGCCAACAAGAGCGGTTCTTCAACGGAACGTCATGCTTGGAGCTAGCAAAGTGCTGGTGACGTCATCCGGAATTCACACTCAGACCCCACCTCTTGTCTGGAACTGGAGTTGTTCCGTCAGCGGAGGATTGTGATGCCAACACTCGGAAAAATCGCAGTGGACCATTTTCGGAAATCACCGGTTCTGGGCGTTTCAGTGTGAAAATAAGCGAAGACGCTTTCATGCGGGCACAGGGACTCCCTCGTCAGACCCTGCTGGTTTTATTGCGCTGCAGTGACCGAGATTTAGCTTCCCCAAAGCCTCTTGTGTGCCTATTGTGGCTTAATTGTTTTGCTCCGAAGCTCGTTCAAAAGCGTTTCTTTCATCTTCTTTCAAATCCGGGCCTCGTTTCTTCCTCAAAACCCCCAAAACCAATTTTCCGCTGATTTTCAACTTGGCTGCCGGGGACATAAACACGGCCGGCAAATGTTTGGCCAGCAGTGCTGATTTTCAGCTTGGCTGCCGGGGACATAAACACGGCCGGCAAGTGTTTGGCCAGAAGCGCTGATTTCAGCTTGGCCGCCATGGATATAAACACGGCCGGCAAGTGTTTGGCCAGAAGCGCTGATTTCAGCTTGGCCGCCGTGGATATAAACACGGCCGGCAAGTGTTTGGCCAGCAGTGCTGATTTTCAGCTTGGCTGCCGGGGACATAAACACGGCCGGCAAGTGTTTGGCCAGCAGTGCTGATTTCAGCTTGGCCGCCGGGGACATAAACACGGCCGGCAAGTGTTTGGCCAGAAGCGCTGATTTCAGCTTGGCCGCCGTGGATATAAACACGGCCGGCAAGTGTTTGGTCAGAAGTGCTGATTTTCAGCTTGGCCGCCGTGGATATAAACACGGCCGGCAAGTGTTTGGTCAGAAGTGCTGATTTTCAGCTTGGCCGCCGTAGATATAAACACGGCCGGCAAGTGTTTGGCCAGAAGCGCTGATTTCAGCTTGGCCGCCGTGGATATAAACACGGCCGGCAAGTGTTTGGCCAGCAGTGCTGATTTTCAGCTTGGCTGCCGGGGACATAAACACGGCCGGCAAGTGTTTGGCCAGAAGCGCTGATTTCAGCTTGGCCGCCGGGGACATAAACACGGCCGGCAAGTGTTTGGTCAGAAGTGCTGATTTTCAGCTTGGCCGCCGTGGATATAAACACGGCCGGCAAGTGTTTGGTCAGAAGTGCTGATTTTTAGCTTGGCCGCCGTGGATATAAACACGGCCGGCAAGTGTTTGGCCAGAAGCGCTGATTTCAGCTTGGCCGCCGTGGATATAAACACGGCCGGCAAGTGTTTGGTCAGAAGTGCTGATTTTCAGCTTGGCCGCCGTGGATATAAACACGGCCGGCAAGTGTTTGGCCAGAAGCGCTGATTTCAGCTTGGCCGCCGTGGATATAAACACGGCCGGCAAGTGTTTGGCCAGCAGTGCTGATTTTCAGCTTGGCTGCCGGGGACATAAACACGGCCGGCAAGTGTTTGGCCAGAAGCGCTGATTTCAGCTTGGCCGCCGGGGACAGCAATTCTTAGAATTTGTGTCAGTAAATAAGTATAATTTAATTCTGGGGGGTGACTTTAACGTCAATATACTTGAAAATTCGGTTCAATCTTTACGACTAACGACTACACTAAACTCCGCCGGATTTACAAATGTCATCACATCTCCGACTAGAGTAACTCTATCTACTTCTAATTCCATCGACCTTTTTATCACTAATGCTAATACAGACGTTAAAGTTGCTGGCACAGTAAGTTCTGACATCAGTGACCACAATCCAATATTTCTGTCATTTTATAATCACGATTTCAAGAAACAGGTAAATAAAAATACAATAACCTTTCAGAACATTTAAAATTCTAATATTCTCGCATTTCGTAATGCCGTAATAAGCCAAGATTGGGACTTTGTTTATTCTCTCCTAGATGTAAACAATGCATACAATAAATTTATTCAAACATTAAAGATGCTTTACGATTTGCACTTTCCGAAAGTAACAGTTACTGTATCAAAGAAAATTAGGAAACCTTGGGTTACTCCAGTCCATATCAAAATGATGCAAAAAAAAGACCGTCTGTATAAAGCGTTTTTAAGGTCACGGGATTTAAACAAACTAGTCATCTTTAAGAAATTTCGAAACAAGTTAACCGCTGAATTGCGAAAAGCAAAATATATGTACTATAAAGAAATGTTTAATGACGTTGACAAACAGCGACCTGATATTATGTGGAAAAAAGTTAATGAAGCTCTGAACCGCGGGACAATCTCAAAACAAATAGGTGACTTAATTGTAGATGGCCAAACTGTGTCTGGAGACTCTTTGGCAAAACTTTTTAACGACTATTTCGTAAATATAACACCCAGACCGCATAGTGACAATGCTGTATCGTTTGTTCACGAAATCAATGACAGTTTGTTCCTAAAATCTACAGATGAAACAGAAATATTTAATACTTTTATTGGGTTAAGAAATAGTAAGAGCTGTGATATCGATGATTTACAGATAAAAGCTATAAAATTTATTATAGATATAATCTCGCCATGCTTAACATATATATTCAATTTGTCTTTAACTTCTGGCAAGTTTCCTGAAAATATGAAACTAGCTAAAATCTCAGTTATTTTTAAAGGAGGGGATAAAAACATGTTGAGTAATTATAGACCGATTTCTATTCTTCCTATTTTCTCTAAGGGACTAGAAAAAATTATATTTAAACGTATTGAACATTTTTTCGTAAAACATTCTATACAAACAGAGTTTCAATTTGGCTTTCAAAAAGGTAAATCTACTGAATCGGCATTGTTACTACAGAAAGAAATTATACTTGAAAATATTGAAAAACGACTGCTCACACTTGCTCTTTTCATCGATTATAGTAAAGCTTTTGATTGCCTCAATCACACAACGCTACTTTCTAAGCTTTATAAATATGGGGTTCGCGGCATATCCTTCGAATTGCTTAAATCATACCTTGAGCATCGCCAGCAAAGTGTATCTATTGACGGTCAACGCTCACCGTTCTCGAACATTGTTTGTGGTGTTCCACAAGGCAGTATCCTTTGACCTTTATTATTTAATGCTTATATAAACGATGTTGTAAACATTACTGATCAAGCTCAATTTATAATTTATGCAGATGATACGAGTCTTCTTTTTTCCGGTAATGATGTTGATGAGCTTATAAGAAGGGCAAATTGCGTATTAGAAATTTTTTTCTTTTGGTCAGATGTCAATGGTTTAAAAATTAACACATTAAAGTCAAAAGCAATTCTATTTAGACCCGTTAATAAATTAGTAAATATTACAAATCCGCTAGTGATTGGAAACGCGTCAATCGAAATAGTACATCAACACAAAACTCTTGGCGTGTACTTCTCTGAACATATGATGTGGAATTACCACATTGAATATTTAACGAAAAAACTTTCTCAAGTAGTTGGGGCAGTCGCTAGGTGCTGTAGTTTTTTGCCGGTAAACATTAAGCTAAAAATATACTGCGCCTTATTCAGTTCTCTTTTGAATTACTGTCACTTGGTATGGGGAACAACTACGAAGACAAACTTAAATAGCATTCTATTACTTCAAAAAAAGATATTGCGTTTTATTGCGGATGTTCCGTATAACTATCATACTGAATCCTTATTTCATAAATACAAAGTAATTCGTGTAGAACATTTCTATGAGTACCGCCTACTTCATTCAATCCGCTTCTCATCTTCTACGTTCATGAATTTTTTATATTGCACTTCCGAACTAACTTTACATGAAAGCACAATGAATACACGTTTTCCAGAGAAATGGTTGGTTCCTCGAAATCGCACAAACTACAATCTTCAGTCTCTTCACTACAACATTCCAACATTCTTAAATAAATGGCATCTTCATAGTAGCAATGCTTTTACTCTTCCTAAAAATAAACTTCGCACATACTTTGCTTAAAATCATAAGAAATGTTTCTTTTTTTTTCTTTTTTTTTTACATGCTGGTCTGACGTTGTGGCGTGAGAAATGTATTAATTTGTGATATTATATACTTTACAGAATGTACATAGGATATTTTCCCGAAGTTGCTGCTGTCATTTGTTACAGGACCCCAGACCCCGTCAAGCTGCTCACATAGCAGCTTTTTGTCTGGAGGTCCCTCCAGTGTATATCTGGAAAATAAAGCTTGAATTGAATAAACACGGCCGGCAAGTGTTTGGTCAGAAGTGCTGATTTTCAGCTTGGCTGCCGGGGACATAAACACGGCCGGCAAGTGTTTGGCCAGAAGCGCTGATTTCAGCTTGGCCGCCGGGGACATAAACACGGCCGGCAAGTGTTTGGCCAGCAGTGCTGATTTTCAGCTTGGCTGCCGGGGACATAAACACGGCCGGCAAGTGTTTGGCCAGAAGCGCTGATTTCAGCTTGGCCGCCGGGGACATAAACACGGCCGGCAAGTGTTTGGCCAGAAGCGCTGATTTCAGCTTGGCCGCCGTGGATATAAACACGGCCGGCAAGTGTTTGGCCAGCAGTGCTGATTTTCAGCTTGGCTGCCGGGGACATAAACACGCCCGGCAAGTGTTTGGCCAGAAGCGCTGATTTCAGCTTGGCCGCCGTAGATATAAACACGGCCGGCAAGTGTTTGGTCAGAAGTGCTGATTTTCAGCTTGGCCGCGGGAGACATAAATGCGGTTGGCAAGTGCTTGGCCAGAAGTGTTGATTTTCAGTTTCGCCGAAGGGACACTCATATTCTTAACTTTGATCACGCTGACGAAACTTTGGCATGACGACGGGCAGCGACAGAAGCATCATAAGCGAGTGGTTGGCAGGATTGTAGTGTGTGCATCGCGCGAACACTGTTAGCGCAAGCAAACGATCACCGTTTTACTCAGTTTTTTTCCGTTAAACTTGAAAGGCTATTGTCTTAACTAGCACTGTCGTGTGATATGTTCGTTGTAACATTACCAGAAGTGAAAAAATATTTTGCCCGTCGTTCTTTGAAAATAAAATACGAAAACAGCGCCGATGTCGTCTTCGCGCTAACAATATTTCTCTTTCGCTGCGCGGCACTCTTAACGCGAATACCACATCCGCGTTTTTTTGGTTAGTGCTCGACATATTTACTTCCCAACTGCACTCTAAGAAAAAGAAGTTGTAGTCGGGTGCATCGGGCGCACATGCACCCCTTTGCAGGAAGTTGCAGCCTCCGTTACCCAACCAGTGTGCTTGTACACCGACCATGAGCCCCCTCCTCCACCTTAAAATTCTATAGGTGTATCAATGCATTCAGCTTAGTACACCGCCAGGCTAGCCACGCGCCCCGATGAACTTGTGTTTGGATCGGATAAGATTCGATCTTTCGGGCTTCGTGTTTTGGTTGAGCCTAAACATGACGTCTCTCATATATTGAGTATACAAAAAGGTAGCAATGCTGTGCGGGCCGTTGCTGACAGGCACTGCTGCGTAGGGTACGCCCGGCACGAGAACGTTTTCACGTTCGCACGGCAAAGGATTTTCAACGATAAAGCAGCGTACTGCATCAACAGCAAGCTAACGCTGCTCGAGAGTCCCACGCTCAAATTTTCGCAGAGCGAACGCGGTCAGTCAACGTAGTCGCGGTAAACGTGGTCGCAGTTGATTCTTCATTTTATATTAGGATCTTCAAGCTTCCCGTTTTGGGGGCCATTTTCGGGCTGCGGAGTTCCTTTGGTATTGACAGCAGGGTAGATGCTATGCTTGTTTAAGGCCAATCGTGTCTTCGGGTAGGATCACGTGACTACTGTCTCCAAGGGAAAGAGATAAGAAAGAGCACGGCACCTCCCGAAGGCAAAGGCCACGGATAACATCCACTGCACTATCAACTTTGGGTCGAACTTTTAAGAAGACATAAGTCACAAACCCTCTCGTTGTGTTCATTGTTGAGATACCCCTGAAGATAAGCCTTTGTGAGCGCAACCCCCTTTTGACCTTGAAGGAGCTGTTACTTTCCTACCCCTTTTCTTTTTTCCTCTCTCTTCATCTTTCAAAGCTGAAAGGGTAGAAAAATGTGCGAACTCGCCGAACCAATCAGTAGGAGACTTTTTTATCACCTGACTCCCCTCTCTGGGCGCGGGTAACTTCAGGAGCGTGATCACGTTGTAAAGGTATCCCGGATGACGCAGTAGCTTTTTTCAATCCCGGAATGCCTGCTTCCTTGTCTGTTTTTTTTTTTTTGTGCTATGCTGCGACCTGCGGGGCTGCTGTAGATTTCGTCCGTGACAACGTATCCAAGGCAATCAGTGTTTGAAAAGTCCTTTGCGTATAACGGCAACAAGCGATTTCTTCAAGGAAGCCTAAGAAATACTTGTGACGCGTTTAGAGCGCGTTCGGCAAATGACTGCTTCTGCCACATTGTGCTAAATGAATCTTAACGGACCCCTTTCTTCCCGTTTTTGTGAGGTTGTTCTGCAGTGCCCGTATCGACGTATATCTCGCAATACATCTTTCAAGTCCGCTAAGTTTATGGTAAGTGCACTGAACCCGACTTGTTGGAAACGAGTGACCGCTGTTCTACGGGTACTCTTCAAGATTATTTATAGAATCAGGCACTGTCTATTCTCCCGGCAGACGGGACAATAATTTCCCCGAAAGTCTGCCCGCAGTCGCCTCCAAATAGCTGGCTGAAATCATGCGACAATTATCCCGGACAATACTTATTTTCTTGTTCTCTCGGCATTTCGTGAAAACATGCCATAGGAGACTTTTCGTGAATGCACGTTTGATGGACACGTTTTGTCGACACTAACATATCACATACACTCGTTACGCGAATTTCACACTGCGGGGACATTTTTTCGCGCGTGTGTCGATCATTGGCCGGCAGTCCCGTCCACGCAGCTTCGCCGCCGACATTCTGCAACGGCTCATTACAGAAACGTTATCCCACGTGGCCCACCGTACAAGAAATTTGCGGCGACAATCTGGGGTGACTTACAAAAAAAAAAAAGCTACTCATAGTAGTTGTTTATAAAACAATCTGTCGATGAGACATCCTTCGACGAACTGATTGTTACCGCCAATGAGAGGCGTTTGCAGGTAGAATTTCGGGGAAATTATTTTCCCAGCTGCCGGAAGAATAGGCAATGTATACCTTAGAATTACCCCTGTTCCTGTATGCTTTGCAATCTTCTCAGCTGTATAAAAGCTTAGAAGCACCTTTTTACATTTCGCAGAGCGCTTCCACGTTTGTACTTATCTACGGGACATGCTGTGCGTAATAAACTTCAAGGAGATTTGAAAACAAACTTTTGTGTCTGTCTTCCTGCCCGTCTACAAACACCTGCGCGAGTAATTTTTTTTACGGGTTTCCTTCATGTTTTAAGTAGGTTAATTTAGTTCGGGACATCTTTAATAAGTTTGAGATATCCAACCTTCCAGATGGTGCCCATTTAGGGCTAACGAATAATTAGCCTGGGTGCCAAATTCTAGCTTGAGAGCAATTTATTTCAACAAGCATTGGTCAGCGAAGGGAATGCCGCGGCTATGCTTCTGCTAGAGCAAGTGAGCCAACCCTGCCTTTCGTGGCTTGTTCGCGTCTGTTCATTTGCTTGTGCGTCATATATTCAGCTGCATAGTTCAGAAAGAGCTGATGGTGGCCAGTCATCCTTGACGTCACGACGACTTGGTTGACGTTACGGAAAACCTTCTAGCCTATTGTGAGCCAAGATCTTGAGAACATCTCGATGATAGACAAACGAGTGAACTTATGTAGAGCCTTAGGCATCGTCAACTTATGCGGAAGAAAACTGGAGCCGTCGATAGAGTTGGATCACAAACAATGCTCGAGAAAGAGCGGTATGTGTGTGTGTATGCGGGCATATCTTTTCGATGACAACCCGCACGCGGATACTTTTAATAGGTAAACGAGACCTTGGGTAAGTGATTTTGAAATACTGATAATTATTTGAGCAATTGCGTTCATTTTTGTTTTGCTTCAACTTTATTCAATAAAGGGAAACCTGCCGTTCATTCCAACATTACTTTTAACTTATTAATGCGCTAGGGGCTCCAATAATGCCATTTTTACTGTAATTGCATGTATTGCCCTGTACCAGTTCCTCTTGCTGCAAGCTGTACCACTTGAGTTACAATCATAAAAAATATCAACAGTATCAGTTAAAAAAATCAAGCTCCTTTGACTTCGTTAAGAATGACGTGAACCCTTCCTTGATCGAAGTTTTTTTCTTGTTTTATTTTTGATTAGTACAAAGAAGTCAATGCACATGTATTCGTTTCATTATTTAAAGGGAGCACATGCAGTGCTTGCAAGCTGCTCAGATTGACAAGCATCGAATGAAAATATTGAGGTTGAAAATTTGTCGCGATTCTTCTATTTGGTTTTATTTTAACGCACACGCTTCCACTACATTCCGGGAGTATCAGACTCCGTACCGGAGGTACACAGTACAAGTTTTCACACCTTTAAGGATATAAAAGGGGTGTTGTAGCAACTTGCACCCTGGGCTACACTTTTTTATCACCTTTAAATCTAGTAATACACCCTCATAATTTTACCAAAAGGCGCGCTGTTTCCTGTTACACTTTCCATTTAGTGAAGGGTGTAGAAGAGGGTGATAAATAAATAACACGAAAAGGTTTTGGGAAGCTGATATATGGCTCTCTTCATAATGTACAGGTTAGATTTCTGCTTGAACACCAACGCTTGTTAGCAGTGTTCTTTTTTATTATGTCAGTTGTAATTCTTGCAAATAGCTGATAATGAAGTGCCTCGTATGCATACAATTTTTATGTTTGCCAACAAAATTTTATATATGAGTTCATATTTAATTTTCGTACAAATTACTCCGCACTCAGAAATTTGAAACCATGGAGAAATGCTCAATACTTGCTTTTTTTACAAATATTTATTGATGGAAGATTACAGTAAGATATTCAGTTAGTCTCGAGTTTATATCTGACAACACAACATGAAATAAAAATAAAGTAAATATGTTCGAGAAATATTCATGACGTGCTGCTAGAACCTGTCACATGACCATGTGAACCTAGGTAAAATATTCATTTGAGAATATGATTACATGCACAATAACTCACAGACATAAAGAGGCAGAACCCATAATAAGCCAGTCCGAGACATCCCATAAAAATGGTCTATGGTCGTCTATGGAAAATTATATGGCAGGCTGTCACCTCCTATAACCTTGTATGGTCGGGCCTTAGAAATCTATAAATACAGCCACAGCCAGTTATAGAAAAGTCTAGAGCCCTCTCCCTAAAGCCAGGAAACCAATACATTTTCTTTACCCGCCTATAGACAATTCTATGGTCCTGAGTCTAAAAACTCAGGGCCATGCTTCAATCACAACGACAATAATCATAATCATAATAATAATACTAATAAATAAGTGCGTTTTTAACAGTGGCCAGGGATATTCAATTGGTCGTCTTGCTGGCGCAGTTCAATAGAACGCGCAAACAGACGCCTGCGCGCGCGCAGGCACACACACGCACGCGCGCAGGCACGTACACAGGCATACACGCGCGCAAACGTACGCCCGCGTGCAGACGCACACGCATGCACAAGCACAGACGTACACACGCATGCACGCGGACGCATCCACGAGCGCGCGCACGCACATGCACGCAAACAAATACGACGAAGTAAACGTTGCTTGAGTTAGTTTCGGTTTTGCACAAAAAACGAAACCTAAAGTTTAAATAAAACCTAAGATTTAGTAAATTTTTGTTAAGTATTACATTAAACATTATTTTGTAGTGAAATTCTTATTGTTACTAATATAATAATGGTTTGCTTCCTTTCGTTCTAAAAAAGAAAAAAAAAAGTATCTTGAAAACTGCGCAAGTCCATCGCTATTGCAACCAGTTTCGGTTGCGGCTGACGTTGAATGGCCGTTGTAGGTGCAGTGGGTTCAGAAATCTCCTTTCTTTTTAAGTTTTAGCCATTTTAGCGGATATTTTAGTTATCTTCCTTACGAGGACCGTGTTCAAGAATAGCAAGCGATGACTGAGAGTTCTGAGACGCTGCGTCGTGCCAACGCCCGTAAGTTTAGGACAGCATGGACTACTCGCACAAACGCCGGTAAGCAACACTCTTTTGTTTCTGCGAAGTGGGGTGCTGTTTCAAACTTTGTCGTGTACCGTGTGCTTGCTAAGCTATGCTTGATTCTAACTATGCTTCTTCCCTGTGTTATTTCGTTATTTGAAAAGAGCGTATCTTCTTCAAAACCTGTGGCTCTCTCCGCAGTGCGAGAAAGATTGTCGTGCGGCGGAACTGTGGGCATGTTCTGGGCGCCGTCCTCCGACGCTCCTCCAACGACGCTTTTGTGGAGCGTTCAAGTACCGTCTGACGGCAGTTCAAGCATTCAGTCGCCGTCCCAAGTGTTAATCACAGGTCATGCTAGTTCTGACGTCTTGTCCCAACAGCAGCTCGCCACCGATTTGTTTCATAAAGCGGGAGCGAGAAATACGTTACAAGAGCGAACAGCATGATTTTTTGCCCAAGCTAATTAATGCCTGTGCCGTAGAGACGCGCGGTCTCTTCGCGTTTGCCGAACCGGCACACTTTCCAAGTTTGCGATTGTGTGATGTAAAAAAAAGAAGAGTTTAGATGTCACGTTTTTTAGTGGTGGCGAAATCCCTAAAAAAAATAGAGCAGCTAGAAAAAGCAAAAGAGTAAAGCTATACGCACTACGGAGTGCACTTCGGACGGAAATGGCTATACGCACTCTGCGGAGAGCTCATGCCGCTCGGGCCACCCTTTTCGAACGGCGCGTGTATCACTGGGGAGCTCGTTAACACAGCCCCCCGCCTGCGTTCACGACGCTTCGCGGCGACAGTATGCGGCTGCTAATTACAAAACTTAACCAGTACACGCCGCTTCGCGGCGTCCAGCCGGCAACCCTAGCCCCGCTGTCCCCGATCGCACCTCCGAAAGGGGAGTCTCATTCCATTTAGTTCTGCAAAGCTTTGTCGACAACATTTGTTTTGTTTTTTTAGTGTTTATTATAAAAATAAAATGTCATAAATATCGCCAAATGCCTCGAAAAAACAAAATGTTCGAGAAAAACCAAAGTAGGCCCACCGCGGATCGACCTGCGTCTACTTGCGTATAAAGCGGACACCTTAACCCCTATGCTATGCCATCGCTCAGAAAACTCGTTGTGACCATTTATTTTATACGAGATTAGCGGAGTGCGTATAGCCATTTCCGTCTGAAGTGCACTCCGGAGTGCATATAGCTTTGAGATAAGATAGAAAAAAATGAACTTAAACGCCTAATGTCCGATCTGATTACTGCATGGAGTTGGAAGACTACCACCGTACCAACTCGCCCGGTTAATCTTTCTGTGAAAGAATAATAGCCAATAGTAAGAAATAAATAAATGCCAACTGTTAATTGGTTACAAAAATCGTAAATGATGCAGTACAGCCCTACCCTGCTCTACTCTTTTTATGATATCAGATAAGGTGCAAATGTATAGGACAGTTCATAGCAACCATTTATGTCCGACCCATTATATTGAATCTTTTCTCTAAGAGCTCGAAGTTATATAAAAAAAAGTGTTCTTCATAAATTAAGCTGCACCACTGAATGTACAATAGCATGTGACTTGTATGTATGTTCTCGGCAAAAGAAAAGGATGCATTCAAAAAGCGCCAATCATTTTGTTTCTTTTTTGTTAGAGCTTCTTTCAGGTATACACAAAATGTGGGTGCCTATATAGGTCTAAACGAGTGGAATTGACTTTTCCTGCAGGGCTGGAAGGCCTGACTCAATTTGGGTAGCAGCTTGCAACCTATGGGAACCTGGGGAACTGAACCGCAAGAGTGAGAGTGACACCCGCCTTGCACATTCCCAACGATGGCACCACGAGGAAGGGGGAGCTGCCCTAAAGTGAATGCAATGGCAGGTGGGTCGTTCCAGTGAACCCCTATACAGATGATGCCAAGCAGAAAGTTGTTGAAAAATGTATTATTAAGAACATGAAGTGTGAAGGGCACGGACAAGAAGGAGGAGATCAACACAGCGCTGTGTTGTGTTGGTATCCTCTGTTCCCATATTCTTCATGATTTATTTTTAATGATTGGCTACCAACTGGTTCAATCATCAGCACTATAGTGCTGATGCTTGATTTTGTTGGTAGCCAATAGCAGCATGCTTTTATTGACTATCTTCAATACAAGTATGCTGCTATTTATTAGTATGCATTAACACTGTGCTTGTAGTTAAATCCTAGTCATTCATTAATAAACAAAAATAAAAACGAGGGTACAAGCTAGCTATACAAGCTAAACACGAATAACTTATTCAAGACGGGTTCTCAGGAAGATAATACAAACGCAGAGAAGTGTCCATCACAGCTGAGCTTTAATGGACAAAAAATGAATAGGTGACCAAAAAGAGGAAACATAGGGGAAGACATGAAGTCACTCTTTACAATTTCTCGTCTGCTTACCACCACTTTACGGGGGGAATTCCTTCCTGGATCTTACAGCGTAATACTGTTCCCAACTCCTAATATACCCAAAAAGAGTAAACGTAAAGAAGCAACCTACTAACATCTGGGTAAATCTGATTAAACAAACAACAGGGAATGCTCTTGAGCTTTCAACAGGAAATAAAAAATATGCACAACATCAAGATTTCAAAACACAGACGGACATCACACCTGTTTCTAATGAAAAATATAGGCCAAGAAACTTCTTCCACTCGATGGCAAAACACAGGGAAGGCATTCAACTAATTTCTGGGTTTCATCATTGTTTTTGATTGTTTCAGTATACACTTGTGGTCACTCTCGTTAGTCAAAATGTTTTCAGAAGTGTTCTATAAGGCCACACAATTATCAGTCCTCAATGCGGGATTTCGTCGCATGAAATGTTCTATGAGTCGAGCGAGACTTTCTGCCGGTCCTTGGGACATGTCATGCTGTGGCTTATGCATTACTGGATTTTCTTTGTTACTTTGTGGTAAATGGCAAGCTGTATTAAATCTATTGCAGGTCCCAGCTGCACGAAGCGGGTAGACTCATCGTCCAAGACCGCTAGCCGCTCTCTTCAAGCCGCACAGAGTGTTCTAAGAGGTGAGCAGTCATTCCTGGCGGTCCTTGGTACATGCCGTGCTGGGGGTTTATGTAATACTGGCCTTGTCTTTGTTACTTTCTGGTATATGGCAAGCTGCATTAACTTTCTTGTAGGTCCCAGCTGCACCAAGCGGGTAGACCCACCGTCCAACACTGCAAGCCGCTCTCTTCAAGCCATGCAGAGTGTTCTATGAGGTGAGCAATCATTTCTAGCGGTCTATGGCACATGCTTTGCTGGGGGTTTATGTAAAACTGGCCTTGTCCACTTTGATCCAGTGTTTCTTAACGAAAAAGTGGACCTCTATAGTTGGATGGTGCACGGCTTCATGCACATGCACCCGGAACTATATATATTTTTATATACATATACGCAAAGCTTTCTACTTCAATTCAAACAAAATTAAAAAAAGAACAAAAAAAAAAAAAAAACGGCGTTAGTGTTATTTGGATGCCGCCTTCACCGTATGTTTGTGGGGCTCTGAGGACATTACATAAGGGGAAAACCCTCGCAGTATGTTATTCAAAACTATTTAACCAAAATTTTAATAATATCTTTAATAATTGTTTTTGTGGGATATTTTTCAACTCTAGTTTCAAAGGCAGTGAATATTAAAGACTAACCCGATTGACAAAATTTGCGAATGGCAACAATTTTGAGATATTCAATCTTAAACATCTGCATTTTTGTCGCCCAATAACAAAATCTTGCGCTCAGAAGGCCTCAGGATGTCGTGCGGACGTGGTTGCTTCGGACGCACCTTCACTATCCTGGAAGTATCACGCCGATGCTTCCACTAAGGACACACTCTCGAGATAGTGACGACGTACCCGGTACGACTATGTCACTCTTCTAACCACCATTAACGGCACGAACTCTTGAGCTCAAGCTGAGCGCGGTTTTTGCACCCGACATTAAAAGTGCAAAAGTTTGACAATGAATACCTTGAGGCCGCTTGGCTTTTCGTGATTGGTTTAAATCGGTATAGCCTTTCAAATTGACTGGCTTTTAACACTGCAGTTGCAACATGGTCCATAAATCCATTAATTACAAAGCTAACAGATTATGGTCAATTAGTCAACATACTGTGACAATCATTCCCCTTTTTATTGTCCGCCGAGTCCCACGAACACGCAGTGAAAAAGGCATCAGCGTAACTCTCACGGCCTTTTTTAAAAATTCTATTAGCTTTCAAATAGAGTGCTGTGTATGCATGTAAAACGACTTGTAGAATATAATCATGCACATAATTGTTACAATGGTTTGCTTTTCAACCAATTAAGTATTGCATTTTTTATCGCAACCTTTAAGAAATAAGCAAACTATCCAGTCTGGTACTCAAAATGTATTCTATTCGGCAATAAATCAACAGACTACTACTTTGTTTGCCTTTGGCTTCATACTTGAAATAATAGGAATTTACGAATCATAGATCTTGGGCTTAAATTGAGTAATGATTTGAGCTTATTAACTTTTCAGTTGAATATCACATAGCTTCTGCACCTCTCTCTAGGCTCGAGAATTCTGGGTCCGTTTACAGCAAGTCATCCAGCCGCCGCAGGTTACCTTTAGGGCCTCCGAGATTGCTCTTCTCTTGACCTAGACAGCTCGTTTTATATTTTGTCAGAACACTTTTTGTCTGTCACGAATTCTAAGGGTGCAGCGAGGTTCAAACTCAACAATGTCTCATAGATAGCTGTAGAAATATATCACGAGCACCTTTTTATGTGCACCCCCCCCCCCCCCCCCTCTACCGTTGATAGCCACTACCGTCAACCTCGCCAGGCTCGACGCGCTGCGTGCTAAATTTCCGCTGCTCCGGTTGGTGTTCGACGGGGGAGCTCATATGGCCAACGACTAGACATAAAATGTAGCTCGTGAAAGTTAATTTCCACAGCTATATGAGAGACATTATGTTTGCTGTTTTCGGTAACCTTCATCTTTGGGTTTTTCAGTGTAGAAGAGGAGGCAAAAAATTAACATTGGCCAAGGGACAAATATTAGCATGTACCGTTATGGTCAGTCGGCGGCCCTATACGGTTCATAATGCAGAGTGGCGTGGTGAGAAGGGTGCGTCCGTGGCAGACATAGATTGTAGCACCTGAGCTCCCCACCTTCTGTCTGTTTGTCCCTTTTTTTAAAACTTGCCTTCCCTTGGCTATGTTCGCTGATACCGTTAAGAACCCATTATCGCACCCAATCAACGCCGGCGACCGATGACACCGCCTGGCAAAGTGTGTCTACCCAAACGTCCCTGCTTTTTGTCTTCTGACTCTTTTGGACATATTGTTTCTCAGCTGTGCATCCTCTTACCCAAACAGTAACCTCAAATGTACACAGAAAGGCTGCTGTCTGAGAAAGAAAACCGGGCCGCTGTAAAAGCGAAATGTGAGAGCAAAGCAAAAAACCACTCTCATTGCGAAAACGAACCAGTGATGCGTCGGATTTTTGGCGTGGCTTCTATTTTGTTTTTATCTCCAAACCTGTCAGTTCATTTCCAACAATTAATGTAACAAGATACATATGTCTAGCAGCGTATCATAATGCATCGCGAAAGTATTTCACTACTGAAACACAAGTAGATTTCGCAAATGTATCTTGATAGAGAAATATAGATACTCAAAAGTGTCGCTAAGATTATATAGCAATACTTTCATGTCGTGATGTTGCCCCGATTTTAATTCCTTATTCGTTTTACATTGCTGCAGACGCCGGTTACTTGTTTGAACATAAGCACTGTATGTCTGTGTGGAGGCTGATGCTGATGGCCTTAATGGCAGCGAATAATAGCAGCTGACAAGAGCAAACATGTCTATGGCCTTTTAAATTAAAATATATTGTGCTTTATCCTTTTACCTAACGCAGGGCGAGAACATCCCACCGACACCATGTGTCCTCTACACCAAGCAGGAGCTGGACGATGCAGACTTTCTTCACCTTGTTGAGGATTGTGAGCGCTTGTTCCCCGTTTTTAATGCAGAAGAGGGGCTGTGCATGTTGTTGGCAGCATATTGGCTGCTCATCATCCAGTACGAATGCAAGGCCTCCAACACGCTGGTTGCTCTGGGGAGGCTTTTCCTTGGCTTGAGCGACATAACTCCAAGGACAATCGTAATCAAAATTTTAAACAAAGTTTGCTTATAGGTATGGGGTCGAAGAGATGTTTCAAAATGAGTTGCTGGGCGAGTTGGATAGACATCTTGACTTAAACAGTTCCTTACGTAACTTTTTTGCGCTGTTTAAGTCAAGAAGAGATGTTTTTTGAGCCGTTTTAAAAGTTTATAATGCACTTTTCTCGCCAGTATTATCAGGTTCATTTTTAGTTTGCATTCAGAACGAATGATAGAAAGTTTTATGGAGGCATGTTTTATTTTTCTTTCTTTAAATGTTGAGCACTTTCTGTGATAACTTATGCTAACCTCCTGAAGGCGAGGCATGCTTAGAATTTAGCTGTACGAGTTCCTCATACATAGTCGTCTTCCAGAACTTTATAATTTTCTTTGTACGTGAGCAAGAGGATAGCGTCTTCTACCGAAACATTCGCTTTTTTGCCATAGAGGGCAAGTTCATTATGTGATATTTTTCATTGCATGTTTGGAGATAGCATTCTTAGTCATGGAATGGCATACATTGTATTTTTCATTTGTCTCTTAGGGTTCAATAAATGTTCAATTTAACACATTCTAATTGATGTCGTAATGAGCTTCCCTTACTGAATAACTGCTGTGGTTACGTCAAGGGCTAGACCACCCCCCTCTACCCTGTTTCCAATTAGTAATCAGATGCGCATAAAGAGACAAGTGATAAGTGAAGCGTGTTGCCTGCAATCCTCTGAAACGAACAAAACATGTCACCGGATCTTCTAACAGGAAAGCTCTCTTTGCCTCGTTTGTGGCAACCCATGATGCTTACAATGGTTCAGCCATGCAGTGCGATGCTTGGGGCCACTGCTTGCTCGCTTAGAGTTCGAGAAAGGGGGGCGCCGTAGCACTTCCCAATTGCCCTCGGGGTTATGATCTGGCTAAGGAGCTGTTTTGTATTACTTCACAAGTTGCGTTCAGTGTGACACATTATTTCTTTATTACGTGCCTCGTATGTGGTGGTGTGGCTATCCCCCTAAGTGAAAAAAGTGTAAATGTGTTCAGTAAACATGATAAGTTGCAAATCATATCATAATAATAATATAAGAATATGCAATACCATATATGATTTTTGTACAATTTACACATTCTGATACGTGTATTGGACACATTCCTATACTATTTTCACTGAGGCCTATACTTCATTTCACCCTTCGTCCGAGCGTGGCGGACACTACCAGCCAATCCAGCGTCGAGAGAGCGTCATATGACCTTGGACTGCACATAACCAAAACTTCGCGTGATACTCTCTCGGCGCCGGATTGGCTGGGGTGACCCAGCATCCACTGGGTCACCCCAGCGGGCGCCCATCCATGCCAAGCACCCTTTCCCAAGGGTGTTATCAAGCACCCATTATGAAGGGTGCTTGCCTGAACATTATGAGGGTGTTGGCCCTGGTACAGGCTGATTTACACCCTTAAGTGTGTCAAAACTTTTACTGTGTACTGAAGTCTTCGCTTTCCCATTAGTGCCAGTAAGCTTGTGTAAAGTGAAAAATATTGTAACTGAATATCTTTGCACTGTCCCTTCACCTAAAGTTACTTTTTTCTTTCTTTTTTTACTGCTGCATTACCGGGGGATCTTAATGGTGGGACCACGGACGACTGAAATGGTGGTCGCAACCGGTGTCGTAAGACGTAGTGCTCAAAACGTCCAATAAATATTGAGCAACCTTCCAGCAGCTTCGGTTGTCATTAATATGTAAAAGTTTTTGGGGTTGAGTCCTCAAACTTGAGCGGCCGAAATTGTTGACAATCGTCTGAGGAACACCGACATTTTCTGGCTGTCTGTGATAAATAATATATAAAGTGTAAAACTACAGCCACTTTCTGCCAGTGACTGGCCGAAAGTCAATGGTCAGTGGCTGGCCAAACGGGAATGGCCAGGGGCTGGTCAAACGTGAACGGCCACTGGCTGGCCAAAAGTGACTGGCCAATGGCTGGCCAAAATCGAATGGCCAGTGGCTGGTCAAAAGTGACTGGCCAGAGGTGAATGGCCAGTGACTGGCCAAAAGAGAATGGCCAGTTACTGGCCAAAGGTAAATGGCCAGTCACTGGCCAAAGGTGAATGGCCAGTCACTGGCCAAACGTGATCGGCCAGTCACTTGCCTAAAGTGAATGGCCAGCGACTGGCTTAAAGTGAATGGCAAGTCACCAGACGAGGACGAAAACACTGCTATTGCCGGGCACTTTGGCCAAGCTTGGGCCGTCAAAAATCTGGTTGGCCGTAGTACACTTGCCAGCGATGGCCTAGTCACAACGTGCTGCTTGGCCTGATACTGGAATCTGAACTGTTGGAAGGTTCTCGCTTTTCACCGGAGGGACAAAAGCGCTCTCTCCTGAGCGTACACGCGTGTCGTTCAATCGCCTACTCATCAACAAGACGGGCTGCCTGATCAACTTCTAGTTCGGTGGCTATGGATATGCGATTCCGTACCACCTGTCAAGTACGCCGAATCACGGCAGGGCATATTACAAACTTATTGCGGAATGCCTCATTAGCCGAGCCTGCCGCCAATCTAAAGTATGGCAAGTGTCATACCTAGAATACCCGAGTCCTGTATGTCTCTAAAATATTTCGGCACGCATTATGTGGCATATTCCGAATTATTTCAGAGTAGACATCCATATCAGCAGCTTGAAGGTCACAAAGATTACAGAAAAATGTGATTTTCAGAGAAGTTATCCCAAGTAGAGCACCCCTTCCTGACTTTTTATTCCTGAATTACCAGATTGCAAAGCTTGCCAAGTATCCTAGAATGTAATTCAATTACTCCTTCAAAGTAGTTGTGCTCTACTCAAGATAGTAAAACTTGTTGGGTATTTGGCACAACGCTGGAAAAAATGTTTGAGTTGGTAGAAAGAATGAAACGACTTTGAATATCTTGCTGAAAGGTATGTTTGGGCTAGTAGATTGATGGAGCATCTTGGTTTAAAACAGAGCGGCAAATTAAGGTACAGTAGAGACGAGAGAAACGACGGTGCTGTCGTCTGTCTCGTCTTTGTCCTTGTTTTGTTGCGCTGTGTTAAACCAATATGTTAAGTATCTTGCATTATTTTAAATTCAATCAATTTCTTTTTGCGACTAGAAAATGTTCATTATAAGTTGCCGCAGTTTGTGAAATCATTTCATTATACTCACATTCATAGTCCTCAGCATCTTGTAGTGATCTCAATATATAACAAAAAGAATTCTCAAACAACACGTATTTTTCGGAATGTTGAGTGAACGGTTTTTACCAACATTCTTGATGATATATAAGGCAGCCGCCTAATTCACCGATGAAGTTGAAATCGAGATTGTAGCAGGTTCCATTTGGTGATGTGGCCTTACGCTGAGGCTGGCCTTGGAAGGAAAAGATGGGAGAAACGTTTTTTGTTGTTGTTGAATTAAGGGGTAGATTGTGATCTCGACACCATACGCACTGATCGTGTTTTAGGCGGGACCTGGCGTGTGGAATTAACGCCCAAAGTAATACAGTGCAAAAGAAGTAAAAAAAAAAATGGCACGAACAGCTATAATTGCAGCCAACAATGAACGGCGTCAGCAATTAGACGAAAACAAGCATAGAAAAAAGGGTATGTCCCAACGGCTCATACAACCTTTCTAAACATGTGCACACCTAGTAGCTGCTGGGTCAACTATCCGAGTACGTCGTCGTTTGAGCACGTGCTGTGAGCTAATATTAAAGACAAGTGCAGCGTCAGCGTTCGGCGAGGTCTCGGAATAAATCCAACGCTTCGTGCCCAAAAAATGGGGACGGCCAGTGCTGCTGTGATGAACTTTTCGAAAATAGTGTATTGCGTTGATTATTTAAGGCCCTGTTATACTCCGACGTCGAGCGTAGCAAGCGCGGCGTAGCGCAGCGCACACAGACACTGATTGGTCTTAGATGTCGATCTCCTGCTTGATGGCCAATGAAAAGCCCGCGTTCTGCTCTACGCTGCGTTTGCTGCGCTCAATGTCGGAGTTTAACAGAACATTTAGACTGTTTATTGAATGCTCACAAAGTACCGAGTTGAAGATTCCATTAATCTTTTGGTTCGAT
Organism: Ixodes scapularis; assembly: GCF_016920785.2. NCBI lineage: Eukaryota > Metazoa > Arthropoda > Arachnida > Ixodida > Ixodidae > Ixodes > Ixodes scapularis. The sequence continues at coordinate 1,239,765 of NW_024610108.1, read as the reverse complement.
AATGTTGGTGGCGAAAATCTTCAATGTTCACGCCCCGAATAAAAACGAAAGAAAAAGGTTTTCCATACCGCATTCCTACGCAACTGTTGGCCCGTCTACTTCTTGTAGGGGCATTTCGCTTACACCCCGGAATTGGAAGTTGTTGCCATTTTAAGCAACTATCACTCATTTTTCTCCTGCCTCCCGTATATTTCTGATAGCTTACTCCACGTTTTAATATTCTATACGTTTTGTCCCCCATACCCAACACACAGACTACGTAGGAATTTAAGTGAAGACAAGAACAATTCAGGAAATAAACAGTAATCTCACACCCACTTACGCTTCAACTTACAGTGTAACACGAGATCGCGGTTTCGGAACATGCTCTCGCTGAACAAGCACTCCAGCAGGAATGTATGTCTCAAATTAAGGGTTGAGCGCCAGCTTGCCCGTGTTTGTCAAAAGTTACTCCTCATGCGCTAGGCCTTGGCTTTGAATCGAGGGGTCTTAAAGCACGAAAGAGAGACCGAGTACAATACGTAGGTCCTGCGACAACTTGGAAATATTAAAAGGAACTGTAATTAAAAAAAATAAAGAAAACAGCAGCGCAGCGCGCACATGAAGCGCGCGCGAACAAAAACGTTTAGACACTAACACGGATCGCTTTAAATGCAGATGTGACGGAGTGTACTACCGACCATTCGGTGCTGTGCGTGCGGGCACGTGTGTGTGAGTGTGTGTCCCACCGTGGCGTTCGCGCCAGATTACAAAGAATCCTCGCCTCGCGGCTAGGGGAAGGGAAGAGGACAAAGAGGAAAGACAGCAAAAAAGGACGGTTAGCCATCGCAAGCCTTCGGACAGAGAACGTTGTAGCAGTTGTCTGTGTCGCGAACTCAAGCCGAGTTTAGATAAAGTTCTATGTGCCGGAGCAAGCGCTGGGTACTGTCTCTCCTCAACGTCGGGCCCCGACGACGGTGTGTGTGCAGCTTCTAACCAGAGTCTTCACAATCGGTGGCAGCGGTGGGATTCTACGTTGAAGGTTTCGCGGGAAAGTAAACCCCCGCAATCGAGACAGTGCCCATATCGTCTGAAGAAGCAAGTACGGCGGCCATCAACACCGTAGCCGAAATCATGGCAAACTCGATCGGCGCCGGAGTGCTCGCGTTGGGCTCAATGGTGCCCTCGTTTTCGGGTGAGGGCAGCGGCCCCACTGCGCCAGACTTTCTTCAGGTGCTAAGCCAAGTTGCTCAGATGGGAGGTTGGAGTGATGAACAACAGATTGGCATCGCTAAATGCAAGATGATCGGAAGGGCCTACAACTTTGCCTGGCACGATGAAGAAATGAGAGCGGTGAAGAAATATCCCGAGTTCAGGGATCTAATGCTCAGGAGATTTGACAATGAACCGGAAAGTCTGAGGCTTGAGAAGTTCATGGCTGCCAAGCAAGAGACTAAAGAGGACGTCCGAGAATTCGCAAGTCGACTGCGGGCGCTGGGTGCGAAGACTATCCCGAAGTTCGAAGGGGCCGGCGCGGCTGAATCACGAGCAGCTGCAGATAGTGTGCTGCAGCGACAGCTTCTCTCCTTGTACGTAAATGGACTGCGAGATCCTGTCAGACGCTACGTGTTATCAAAGGGTCCAACTAGCTTTGCCGACGCCGTGGAGGCTGCCGCTGCAGAAGAGCGCAACGAGAAGTTAGTTGCACCCGGGGCTGCATTACGTGCGGTCGATGCGCGCGAGGAAAATAATGAGACGGACTTACTCTCTCAGCGCCTCGACAGGCTTGAGAAGATGTTTGCTGACAGCATCGCTCTTCAGCGGGCGCCGATGGAGAGGGGTCTCCCTCGGAATACGTCAGTGCGTCTCCCAATGCGTTGCTGGTACTGTAACCTGGTCGGCCATAGAATAAGAGAGTGCAGAAGTAGAATCGAGAATGAAAGGGGTTCACTCTCGAACTCCGTACAACAAGGGGTACAGCAGCCCTACAGGAGCGAAGAAAGAGGAAAGGCCGCTTCGGGAGGGTCCCACGGGCAGGGAAACTAACAGGTCCCCTTCCGAGCGACACCGGCGGAGGGGGAGAAATAAACGTGGCCATTAGGTTGTGCGGGGAGAGCAGTCCGGTGGTGGCGGCAAATATTGGAAAAATGGAGCTACGTTTTCTGGTGGACACCGGGTCGAAGGTCAGTCTCCTTAAAGAGTCCGTCTTCAGAGAACTGAGTCAGAGTGGTCGGACGTGCAGCGAGCACCTCGGGGGCACGCGCACGCGGTTGACAGGCATAACAGGAGAAGAGCTGGAAACCCGTGGTTGCTATATCATACCACTTAGGATCGCGAAGACCTCGTTCTGCCATCCGTTTTTTATCTGTAACGACAGTGCGATGATCCCCGTGTCCGGAATCCTGGGGCAGGATGTTGTGCGCGCTCACGGCTTGGACCTGCTGACCACGAAGGGGGTGGTTGTGCTCGACGGAAAAGAGGTTCCGATCTTGAACTGGTCACCATCGCAACCTGTGCGGGGTGTATGCTCTGCTGAGACACCTGACATGTTGGTGTCGGAGTGCATCATTCCACCAAGGACAGAGATTATCGTGGCTGGTAAGCTCCGGGGGAACCCACCCCGCGGCGCACTTGGTGTGGTGGAGATGGTAGAGATTGAGCCTCATGGGCTTCTGGGGGTTGATGCTCTGGCACGTGTAGATCAGAGGGGACGTGTGCCGGTCTGGATAGCAAATCTTACGTTGTCTGAAATGCGCCTGCCCAAGAACAAGCGGGTCGGAGTCTTCGTTGACGTAGAATCTGACCCACAACTTGAGGAGATGATACTGAGTTGCGACACGGTCGACGGCATGTCGGAGGCGGCTTTCTTGGGAATGTTCGAGCTGTCCCACGTCCACCCCGGGGAGAGAGGAAGGATCGCTCAGCTCCTGTGGAAGTACCGGGCGGCATTTGCTTTAACGAAGCTGGACCTCGGTCACTGCATGTACAATCAAACACAGAATCAACACGTCGGACGCTGCACCCGTATACCGCCGAGCGTATCGGATACCATTCGCTAAGAGAGACGAGATGGAGCAACAGGTCCAGGCCTTGTTAGACAAGGGTATTATAGAACACTTCGTTTCTCCCTGGGGTGCACCCGTTCTCCTGGTTCAGAAGCCCGACGGGTCGTTCAGGTTTGTGGTCGATTATCGCGAACTAAACAAGGTGACAAGAATCGACCCATACCCTCTCCCAAATATTCAGGAGACCATTGCTCAGCTGGGCACTGCTAAGTACTTCACCGTGGTCGACATGGCCTCAGGGTTCTGGCAAATAGAAATGGACGAGAGTGACCGAGAAAAGACGGCCTTCAATGCGCCGTCTGGACACTATCAGTGGCGACGGATGCCCATGGGGCTGGTTAACAGCTCGGCGGTATGGCAGCGCACAGCCGACGTAATCCTTGCAGGTATTTTGGGGAAGTCGTGCCATGTGTACTTAGATGATGTGATTATATACAGCCATGACTTTGACCAGCACCTAGCGGATGTGGTGTCCGTCCTGATGCGGTTCCGGGCAGCGGGTCTGAAGTTGGGACCCTCCAATTGTCAGTTCTTATGGGAGGAGGTGAAGTACTTGGGACATATCCTTTCGAGGCAGGGTGTTAGGCCTGATCCTGACAAGCTGAGCTGTGTCCGTAATTTCCCAACCCCTCGGAATGCGAAGGAAGTACGACAGTTTTTGGGATTGCTTGGATATTACCGCAGGCATGTGAAAAACTTCGCGGAAAACGCCAGGCCCATGACGCGGCTCACCTCGCCAAAGGTAGACTTTGTGTGGGACGAGGAAGCACAGACGGCTTTTGAGCTAATGAAGGATGCTCTAACCAGTGCCCCCCTTTTGAGATTCCCGGACGTTTTGAGGGATTTCATCGTTATGACTGACGCATCCGGCCAAGGCTTGGGCGCAGTGCTGGCCCAGGTTTTTGATGGACAGGAGCATCCGATCGCATTTGCGAGCCCCCAGCTGAACGAAGCTGAGAAGCTCTATGGTGCCACTCAACAAGAGTGTCTGGGCGTAGTGTGGGCTGTGCGCCACTTTCGATGCTATCTATTCGGACGGCATTTTCGTGTTATTACGAATTGCAACGCCCTCAAATGGCTGATGTCCGTCCGTGACCCAAACTCGCGCCTTGCGAGGTGGAACTTGCTGCTTCAAGAACATAGCTTCGAAATCGTGCATCGTGCGGGGAAGTTGAACCAGAACGCAGACGCGCTGAGTCGGGTGGTCGTTCGCGGCGTGGCGGACTTCAGACCAATGCTGGACCTAGAGCGTTTTCGACAAGAACAGAGGAACGACGATGAGCTGGTGAGCTTGATTAAACACTGTGAGAACGCTCCGGGTCGGCACAGCGAGTACTATTCAGACAACAAAGGTCTACTTTGCCGACGAGAGGGAGACAGGCGGACGACACCGGAGACATCGCGCGGCCACGTCGTCGTTCCGGTTTCACTTCGCGATGAGCTGCTGAGAACAACGCACGATGCTCCTTACGCCGGACATCTGGGAGCACGGAAGACGGCGGAGAGGCTCTCCCGCGACTACTACTGGCCGCACATGAAGCAGGACGTCAAAGCTCATTGCGATCGCTGCGGCTCCTGCTCTCTGCGGAAAACTCCTAAGGGCCGCAAGCCTGCACCTCTACAAATATTCGAGGAAATCTCAAAGCCCTTCCAACGGACGTCGATGGACATCATGGGACCCCTGCCCCTATCAACCCAGGGAAATCGCTATCTGCTCGTTTTCGTTGAACACCTCACCCGGTATGCCGAGATGATTCCCATGCCCGACCAACGGGCGGAGACCGTGGCCCGCCTCTTCGTCGAGCGCGTTGTAATGCGCCACGGGACGCCTCAGCAACTTTTAAGAGATCGTGGTGCAAACTTCACGTCAAAGCTCCAGCGAGAGGTATGTAATCTCCTGGGAATCCAGAAGATTCTTACAACGCCTTATCACCCCCAGTGTAATGGAGCGGTGGAGCGCCTCAATCAGACTATAAGCGGAATGCTGGGTCACTATGTGGCCCGTGACCAACGGGATTGGGACGTATGGGTGCCTTACATCACCTTCGCGTACAACTCGGCAACCCACGAGAGTACTAAACAGAGCCCCTTTTTCCTTCTTCATGGCTGCCATCCTGAGATGCCATCAGCCCTTTACCAGTCACCGACGGGAAGTTACGGCACTCTAGATAACTACAGAGATGAACTGCTTCAGCGACTCTCATCCGCCCACGAGTCTGCACGCCTGATGCTGGCTGACTCTGCCGAAACAAGGAAACACCTATTCGATAGGGAGGCCGCAACTTCGAACTTCGCCGTGGGTGACGTCGTGTGTATCAACGACTTGGCCGGCGTCCGTGGGCTCGCCAGAAAGTTGCAGCCTAAATGGCGCGGTGCGCTTCGGGTCGAAAAACTGTCGGAGGTCACCTTCCGAGTAAAAGACACTCGAACAGGGGAGCAAAAAATAGTTCATGCTAATCGCCTTAAGCGATATGGTGCCGGAAGCGGTGACCGGGGTGACATTGGGCCTCTTCGGGGGCCGGGCATGCCGAATGATGTTGGGACTCCTACTGCCATGCCCGCCGTTCCAAAGCCCCACGGCCCGTGTCCAGCAGATGAGAACAGAGTGGATTCTGACGAGAAGAGGTCAAACGATTTCATCATGCTGGCACTCTTGGAGGAGTTGTCTCACAGCTCGGCTGCTGCTCCTCCTAGAGCAAGCGAACCCGCGCAGGAACACCGCTATGCTTTGAGAAAATACGGACCAGTTGATTGACCTTAAGGGACACACGTACGAGAAACCTGCGGGGCCCACCGGGTGGTCTGTAATCTGCGGGAACATCCTTAGTGAGCTCGTCATTGTTCTGGGTTCAATGTGTTGTCCCATTCTGTTCACTGTTCTTAGCGACCACGTGATGGTGTATTCTGTGCACTTTACCCAGTGTTTCTATAGGTATCCTATAGTGAGTTCATTACGGTCCGATAATTAAGTGTCTTTATAAACCTGAACATGAACATCCCTTTAAGTTTTGTCAGATGAATTTTGTGTAAGAGAAAATTCCTTTTTTGTGTGGGCGAGTGTGACGGAGTGTACTACCGACTCATTCGGTGCTGTGCGTGCGGGCACGTGTGTGTGAGTGTGTGTCCCACCGTGGCGTTCGCGCCAGATTACAAAGAATCCTCGCCTCGCGGCTAGGGGAAGGGAAGAGGACAAAGAGGAAAGACAGCAAAAAAGGACGGTTAGCCATCGCAAGCCTTCGGACAGAGAACGTTGTAGCAGTTGTCTGTGTCGCGAACTCAAGCCGAATTTAGATAAAGTTATATGTGCCGAAGCAAGCGCTGGGTACTGTCTCTCCTCAACGTCGGGCCCCGACGACGGTGTGTGTGCAGCTCCTAACCAGAGTCTTCACACAGACAGCCGCCATTTTATTGCTCTCAAATGCTACGTTGTGACGTTATTATAAAAAAAAGAAGCTTGTAAGTGTAGGTAATCTGAGAACATTTAGTGGCTTCAGGTTAATGCGAGAAAAGTGTCAAAGATGCATTAGACATTGCCTGTCTATGCATCTATATTCAAGCCTAGAATAGTAGTTTAATAACATGTGGAAGTAAAATATCATAGAGAAAGAGCGTAACTATTTCACGAGTGTCTATAACTGAACACGCGTACATTTTGAAAATGAAAACAGCAACACATATAGTAAAAATATGTTGAATCTTTTCAGTTTACTCTTACACACGAGGAACAAAATGTTGCGTATCAAATAAGAGTGATAGTTTGATTGGCAACATCTTAGTGGTGTGAGGCACTTGGATATTGTCAGCGACCTCGTATTCCTAGCAAGGTTATACCAGTTTATGTGTACCGCCAAAAGCTGGATACCAAATAGCTCAGTGGTGTCTATTCAAACTAATATTAACTCCTATGCATCTAGAAAAGTTATTCAAACATGACCCCACACCAAAACCCACTTTGCGGGCAAATAAAGAAAAAAACTACTTGCACGCTGCCGCAGCCTCAAACACATGTGAGGGGTTAACCATATAAATAAAGAGAACACGAAACATGCAAGAACAGTATTGTTAGTCAGCGGATGGCCCGTTAGCAGCTTTCAATAAAACTGCGGTTCATAAATTTATAAATTGCAGCTGCACTTATTGTGAGTATCCCGGTGACAGCTCGTTCGCGCTCAATGCTAGCCAGAATTTGTGCGGTGACGATGTTAGCGTTAATTATTACTACAAAATATATAAGATACGTACCCAGATGCATAATATTTTCAATGCTGTAACCCTTTTGTTTTAGAGCTTGAACATATTGTGTTCTCCATTTCCTGTCGCACAAAATGGGATAAATGGCTATTTGTAGAAATCATGCTTACACACAAGACGGTTGGTGTAAATTTACGGGAAAATAATAAGGTCGGTGAATTTTTTCTATTCATAATCTTGCACGCATTTTCTTAAATCCATAGTGATATAATTTTAAGACATCGTGTATTTATATTCTTTCAAAGTTAAAATACAAAAATATGAAGGGCAACAAAAAGTCGCCGCCAAGCTATCATTTAGCAGTTTGCCTACGTTCAGAATAATTAAACTTATTTCAACCATATGTTATAGACTTAATGCTTCTGTGAAAAAACGCGTTCCAAGAATTAAAAAAAAAAGTTACCAGTTCTTGGTCTTCGTTATAAACAAAAATGGACGTTTTCTTTGAAAGAGCAATACCATCCAAAATATAATAGATGCAAGCACCTGAAAGTTACCGACTAGACTAATTTTTGGAAACTATGTTACAACCATGAGATTCTTAGCCCTAGAAACTCCGCATATGTCTGCTTCAATGAAAGTGCCACGTTTGCGAACATGTTATATTTAAGAAGGCATAAATGAGACCGTTTCCCATTTGGAAGTTTATTTCGTGAGACCATTTTTTGTCATTAAGATCATCTGGCGGGCTAGTTGCTTGTACATATTGAGATATTGAAACGCAAAACGGCAGTAACGTGATACGAGGGAGACAGGAAAGAGCGCTATTTCCTTCTTCGTCGTTTTGTGCATTAATATCCCACTTTTGTCAATTCTAGCCAGCTCCCAGTGGGAGCCGGCGATTTATTTCTGTTTTCCGTAAACGGCCCTTTTTGGTTTCTTCACGCAAAGCGGTGTGTGTCGTTATGGTGTTTTTTTTTATTTTCTTGCCCTAATGGAATTAATGTTTGTTTACTTTCGTGGTTTGATCAATGGGTCACGTTTGTGCGTTCAGTGAGTTGAGATTATACACTTTAAAGGGGTGCTGCGACAATTTTCTGGTTTTGGACAATTAACTGCGAACATTGGTCCGTGTCACCTGTACATTAGAGAACACAAAACCATCTTTGCTTCCGCGCTAGTTTTTATTTTAAAAGAATTAAAAAGAACTGGATGTCGCAGTACCCCTCAACTTTCAATCCGACTTTTGAGTGACGCCACTTGTAGTAGTACTACATTGTCTCCCATTGGTTTAAGAACCCAGAGCTGTTATATTTCTACAGATTAGCGTCGCCAAATGTTGCGGCGTGTGATCGAGACAAGAGGCGGTTCACCAAGGGGCTTGCGCGGATTGTGGCATCGGAGGGGGACTGGTTTTGTTGACTTTGCTCCCAATGACGGGGCACCGTCACTCCTATAACTGCCAGACCCGTATATATATATATATATATATATATATATAGTATATATAACTAACTAACTAACTGAGAAGAAAAGAAAACCCTAGGTGAAAACAGCAACGGGCGGTTTATTCTTCGACGTTTCGGCCGGAGTCCGGCTTTCTTCAGGAAGGCCAGACTATATATATATATATATAACTGAAAAAAAAGAAAGCTGAAACAAAATAAACGTTTAATGGGGCGAACTTGTGCCCAAAATAAAAAAAAAAAAAATGAAAAGAAGATAACAATAGAGCGTGGCGGGCGTCGATGGCAGCGTAGCAGCAGGATCGAACGCTGGGGCGAGACTGAGAGCGGGTTTTACCAGTTGTTTTCTGTTTTGAAGATTTGTGTTTGTCCTTTGTTCCCTTTTTCCAGGAATTCTTATCGTCGTCTGTTAATATATTTTTTTTTTAATCCGGCCACGTATAATAAAGATTTGCTCGTTCTTGGAGCCTGTACATTATCGTCGAAATGAATTTTCGCCGAGTATATTTACAACGGCACACCTATATATGCTGCACGCAAGTTCGTGTGCGGGACTCAGACGATGTCTCTATTCTGCCATAATATTAATCCTATCTTAGATATCAAAGCCTTTTTGTACTTTTGTATGCGTCCTATATTTAAGCCTCAGTATACAGTTTGAAGTACTATATATATATATATACCAAATTATTGACTAACAAATGAACTTGCTCAAGCACGCCGACCGTGCTTTAGTAGTACTCCTAGGTGAATAATTATCGGTTTTCTAAATGACAACTAACCACTTCAGTGAACACCAAAATATTATGTATAAATTGTTGAATATTTTATCAAACCTGTTTATGTTGAGAACATTATAAAACAATAAAAATACTTACACTTTTTTTAGATTTTGTATCGTACCATTTTGATGTGTAATTGGCACTCTTCAATATGCGATTAAGGTCACTTGAATGCACTTGGAGGCATCTCACATTTTTGTTATGTTCTTGGGTCCCCAGTCCGCTACTATAAATGAGATAATAGCTCTGGTTCGCCGTACACTTGATTATCTGAAAATATAACAATGTATATTTTTAAATTCTTTGTACGTATATTAAATGCTGTCCTCTGGTTTAACTTTGAATGCTTTGACGAGGCCGTGGTGTGAAGACGGTTCTACTGAAAGCTTAGCTAAACGTAAGAAGACTATCAAACACAATTTCTTTGCGTTGATCATAAATTGTGATGAACATCGTCGAAACACACGTTCCAGTTTCGTCCATGTCGTCTACGAGTGAAAACACTACATTAATTCTCCAGAAAAAAAAAGTGACAAGTGCATGAACTAAAGAGCATACTGAAAAGGCTTAAAAAGGAATGTGCCCGCTTGTAAAAGTGACATTAGAGGACAATATTGTTGAAAAAAAAACGAACGAACAATCAATATTGATCTTAAGTAAGAAGAACGGCAGCGTTGTTTTACCTTTATTTAGAATCCTTCATTCAGCTCGGTTTTTATTTATGATTATAGTCATCACATTTTCTTCTATCGCCCTTTGAAATTCGTGCCACCTGGGAAATCAATACATCAAGCCGCTGACAATAAAACAAAACCGCTTTCCACTTTTTCTAACACTTAAGAACTACACATTTCCGAAGGCTCAGACTTCGCCCAAACGTAGCGCAAAACGTTAGTGAAAAAAATTTTAACTAACGGTCTCGGGATATAAAATTGTACGGAAATTAACAGCAATCTGTTAGCAATGGGGTTTGTTTTTAGCAGGGGCATTATTCGCGTACATGTATTCGTATGGTCATTCGGCTGCCATCTCCCCACTTATATAAACAGGATCTGGACTGAAACAGCGATCGCTTCATGACAGGCAAGATGACCAATATTGCTAAAATAATTGTATCCCCGGTGAAAATAAATCATACCTTCAATGCATCCTGCATCGCGCCAAGGTCTTTCCTGTTTAGGTCAGGATTGTTGTCCGGCGGTTTCTTCCAACGTCTAAACTCTACGTCGGCGTATACCACAGAAACGCTTAGACAGAGCACCAAATGTTTCAGGGCCAGCATCGTTGACGACCTCTCAAACGTAGTTGCAATATGGGCAGACGTGTTCGCTTTATAGCGTTCCATAGATTACGTCATTCTTTGAAAAATCGAAATTTATTTTTGTTCTTACGTTGCGAAAAGAAGCACTCACTTGCGTGCAGTTACAAAAGTCACACTCTCCCAACTTTTGTTTTTTGTCGGATTAGGTAGGTGTGTCTGTTCTTCATTTTGTCAGCAAGGAACCCCCCGCTTGCAAGGATGTTTAATACCCTAGGACCCGGCATAACATTATGTAAAGCAGTGACGCCTAAAAAATAACGCAATCCCAGGCCGCCTTGCGCACCGGCGCTGTTCCCACCGTCTGCTCGCCGCTCGGTCGGCTCGATCGGCTACGTGAGGCACAAAGCCGAGTACGTCTGCTCCGTGCTTGTGATCTGTTTCGTCAGCTCGTTGTTACGGCTGGCTTTCGGTACGATCACGGCACACAAGAAAATATTGGTGGCTTACGAAATGGCAAATTTAATGAGATTTTGATATTTGTTGAGCATGAATCGCCAAAAACTTTCCATTTTGTTTATTCACTCCAGAAAGGAATGCTTTATTGTCCTGTCTTCTCCTGCAAGCCCTTCTGTTTTGCAAACGTGTTGACGAAACGGCGTTCCAAAGAACAACCTTCATGGAACGCGTTTCTTTTAGAAGGAAAAAATGAACGCCGCCGTTCTATCTTGCATCAGTGGAACTGGAACAAGAACGCATTAGGTTTTCGAAAAAAAAACGGCAGAAGGGACGGCAATTTTTTAAATATATATTCGCAAGTTAATTGAAATCTATGGTAGAAATTTATAGTCAGTGAGAGGCCGACTTGTAAGTAACGCGTTACAAGTAATGAATTACTTGTAAAGATTACATTTTACTGTACTTTCGTAACGCTTCAATTTCTTCCTTTAAGGAGTAACGATCCTTGTAATTGAATTACTTTATTGCTGTAATCGATTATAACATTACGCGTTACAATTTTTCTCTTTTTTTTTTTTTGGGGGGGGGGGGGTAGATATGCTTGAGTCACTCAGCTCTGGACAGCAGTCAATTTCTTCTTTTTCGAAACCACTAAGCACGGTACCTCAAATATTAGTATGGCACTTCACGATGCTTCGTTTCCTGGGTACATTTTTTGTTTTGTACACCGGAGACTACGTACGGGTATGAAAAATGACGTTATCCAGCTGAAAAATGACGTTATCCAGCTGAAAAATGACGTTATCCAGCTGAAAAATGACGTTATCCAGCTGAAAAATGACGTTATCAAGCGCTGAAAAACGGCGCCCATTTTTCATTTTATTTTTTCATGAGAGGGTTTGGGTATGTTGGCGTCACTCACTCAGCTCTAAGCAATAACAGTCAAGGCTTTTTTTTTCCCGGAACAACTGAGCACGAGACACCAAGGATTATGCTACCGTAATAAAAAAAAAGTTGAATGACAAGTAGCGTTGGGAAGTAATCGATTATTTGAGAGTAATTTTTCGATTAATTTTTGAGGCTGTAATTGTAATTGTAATCGGTTACTTTTTTCAGTAACGTGTACAAGTCTGCAGCTAACCCGCTAACCCCCTGCTAATGATAAATTCCTCGCAAATTTATTTATTTATTGACTTTATTTATTTGGTTGTTCGTGTCTCAAATCGAGCAAAGTCTTTGTATGAGACACTTAGGTACAAAATACAACATGCTCAGAAACAGCTATACATTCTTAACATGCATACATTCCCTCATTCAATCTCATAGAAAAGGTTTCAAAACAGTATGGTTGCTATATGTGCAAGAGTGACTCAACTTCACGTTTAAAATGTTTCCAATTAACAAAAAAATATACGCGGAGTCAGTGAATATGTCATTCAATATAAGTTGCTTACGAGTAATGGGACATTGCTTGTTCCGATGTGAATTATAAAATGGAAAGGCACGTCTACTACCAGGAATAGGTCCGTGGGAATTCACAGAATATAACGTGGCACAATCAAGTTGACCGTGAATCACTCTATTAAAGAGCAATACGTCTTGCACGACTCTTTCGCTTGATAAAGTTTGTAAGTTGAAGTTGTTAAAATTGTACACATAGTCATAAAAATACTTTCTATAGAAATTCTGATCATAAATCATACGAATGAGCCTCTTCTGAAGATGTTCGATTAGTTCTGATTCGGAAAACGTAGGATGGTTCCAAACAACACTGGCGAGCTCAATCCTTGAACCCACTGATCTCTATTGTAGTAGGCTGGATCGCGGATCGCGGCCTCGGCAGCTGGGGCCGAGTGTCGCCACCGGCGGCCATTGATTGACACCAGCCAATGCATGGGACTCTATGGGAAGAACGAGAAAAAGTGCCGTTTTCCCCTGTTTCTAAGCTGTTCTCGGCACTGAAACTTTTTGGATGCTTTTCGATAAGCCCGTTAAATAGATTACTTACAAACATTAAATTTGACAGCCCTCTCAATTCTAATAAATAAATATTTTGTGGTTGAGAGTGATTCCGCAGTAGTGCAGCTCAATGATGCGAGTTACCTAGAGTTACCGCGGAGTCGGTGGCGGTTTCGTTGAGTTGGGTTTAGCAGACGACAAGCTCCAAGGCTTTGCAACGCGGAATTTGCTCACTCCCGGAAAGCCGCTGTCGAGATGGAACTTCTTTGTCATTCATCAACTTCTGGGCTTTCCCGAGGACGGTCTTATTGACGGCAAGTTCCTTTGTTTACTCCACTAAGAGAGCAAGCTTGCCTGCTCAGCCGTAGGTGCTCCGGTACGTTTGATTTTTTTATTCGGCGACCGGACGTTTGACAAATACCGATTCGATCTCCAAACACCCGACATAAGGATCGCAGCGCACAATAAAATACTCGACTCCGAGCACAGCGTACATGCTTCAATATGCTTACTTTTGTGCGTTTCTCCCATAGACTCGCGTGTATTGCCTGGTGTCAAGCAATGGCCGCCGGTGGCGACACCGACGGGCTCCCGATCCGCGATCCAGCCTACTAAAATAGAGATCAGTGCTTGAACCACTGATCTCTATTGTAGTACGCTGGATCGCGGATCAGGAGCCCTTCGGTGTCGCCACCGGCGGCCATTGCTTGACACCAGGCAACACACGAAAGTCTATGGGAGAAACGAACAAAAGTAAGAATATTGAAGCATGTACGCTGTGCTCGAAGGCGAGTATTTTATGTACTGCGATCCTTACGTCGGGTGTTTGGAGATCGAATCGGTATTTGTCAAACGTTGGAACACCGATTAAAAAAACCAAACACACCGAGCACCTACCGCTGAGCTGGCAAGCTTGCTTTCGTAGTGGAGTAAACAAAGGAACTTGCTGTCAATGAGACCGTCCTCGGGGAAGCCCAGAAGTTGATGAATGACAAAGAAGTTCCATATCGACAGCGGCTTTCCAGGAGTGAGCGAATTCCGCGTAGCAAGGCCTTCGAGCTTGTCGTCTGCTAAACCCAACTCCACGAAACCTCCACCGACTCCGCGGTAGCTCTAGGTAACTCTCGCCTCATTGAGCTGCGCTACAGCGGAGTCACTCTCGACCACAAAATATTTATTTATAAAAACTGTGAGGGCTGTCAGTTTTGATGTTTGTACGAAATTTATTTGACGGGCTTATTGATAAGCATCCACAGAGTTTCAGTGCCGACAACAGCTTAGAAATGGGGGAAATGGCACTTTTTCTCGTTCTTCCCATAGAGTCCCATGCATTGGCTGGTGTCAATCAATGGCCGCCGGTGGCGACACTGGGCCCCAGCTGCCGAGGCTGCGGTCCGCGATCCAGCCTACTACAATAGAGATCAGTGCCTTGAACAAATGAGGCTACAATAAAGACGAATAATACACGAGGGATTAGTAAATATCCTTCGTCAAACGGTAAGTCATACCCAAAAGTTTAAAAATAGAGTTAACAATCTGGGATATATGAAAAGAAAAAGAAAGATGGCTATCGAAATATAAACCAAGGTCACGAACTGTGGTGACGCGTAAAATAGGAATGGTACCGAGAACTTAGTCGTTAGAAATCGGTTGCCGTGTTCTATACATTGATAATACGTTGGTTTTATTAGGATCGATCATTAAATGATTGGATAAATACCACTCATGCACATGTAGCGTTTAGCGGGGTGCGAGGCTTCACTTCGAGGTAATATTTGGGCTGTGATATTTTTTGTCACTAATGCGATACGAGTAATTTGTCTTGGTTTAACTTTCGTTCGAAGTTACCCTTCAATCATGGAATGTTATTCAAACGAGACATCGTTTTTTTTTTTTTTTCACCGGGGAAGTTTTTTGTTTTTACGAAGCGGTAGCTGCGTGCCCTTGTAAATGCGTGTTGCATTTACAAGATCGCTGGCGCAAAGATGCGTCCTGATAGCAAACCGAAACCTATAGGGGTTATTCACTGTCAGGCGTAGCTGAGTGCATAGCCATTCAACGCGTGCTGACGGCGGGTTTCCACTGCGCTTTTGCGACGTGCATTCCATACCACCAAGATTGACGGTCATAACAACCTATAAGTGTGCGCCCGTTTCGAAAATGCCAAGTGTACAGTGTACTCAATATGGCGTCCAGTGAATACCCCTTATACTCCGTGAGTCCCTACGCTGACAGTGCTATCGTAGCTACACGCTTGCCGGACCAAGCCACCCCGTCCGTTTCACCACCCGAACCCTCTCTCTGTGTGTGGGTATGGGCGGAAGCGGGATCGCATGTCTGAAGATGTGCTAGACGACTGGGTTAACAAGCACGCTGCTTCCACCGAACTGTCAGCTTAAAGGGAAGCTGAAGAGTTTCTTGAAGTCGAACAAACAGTAAAAGTTGCAATGTAGACAACTTAAAGATTATGTGTCTTAAGTTTTCTTTCGGTCTTATTAGTAGGAGCGTCGCAAAGTCAATTAAAATTTCGACGTAGACCCACTCGCTACGGCGCGCCGGCAGTAGGAAAGCTCGAGAGGTGAAAGAGAAGAAAACAAGCAAAAATGACGTCATCACAAGGGTCAGGTGACCCTTGCTCGCCACTAAGCTGGATCGGGTAGGCTGTCAATGACGTCACGACACCCTGGAAAGATAGCAGGGGGCAGATCGGATCGTCGCATGCCCGACGGCAATCCCTGCGCGTAGCTTGCAAAAAAATAAATGCGGGTCGCATTTACCTCTGGCTAAGATGAGCGCGATAACTGAATCCACGGGACAAAATGCTATAAAAATCCACTCCTAACTTAGATTTCTTGAAAAGTGCTTTAGTGTCCCTTCAAGAGCCAATGCAGTATAGAAACGCTTCGTGATTATGTATTTCCTTGAACATTTTAAATTGCTTTACACACGTTATATCTTTCTAAGATGATTTAATAATTTTTGACCATGCCTTGAAAGTTTGAAATTTAAACCATACCCTTAAGTCTCATAATTAAGAAGCTATTTATGCTAAACTAGTTAATAATAAACTTACACCGAACGTTACTAATTCTCTCAAATAGGTCCTTTGGAAGACACCATACGACATTTTTTTTTTTTGGGTATGACGCGTAATTTTCGGGGGAACGATTTTACCCACGTTTCAAGGAACACCAAGTAGAACATTCGAAAATATCGTTTATGAAATGGTCCACAAATTTTATGCAGAAGTCAGATGCCTGTATCATACTCCACACCAGTTTTCTTGGAAACAACCCAAAAGGAAGAAGCACACTAAATCGCATATAGGCGAGGCTACAGTGTTTTTGAACTACGTTTCAGCGTTAGTGCAGACACAGGCGACGCTATGAGCTAATGGGATCAATCGAGCAGTTTTTAAAGTGCAAGTCACTGGGCCTTTTTCTTTGGCCGTGTTTCAAAATTTACTCCATCTTACTCCAGGGTAAGGGTTTTGTACCCTTGGCGTTCTAAAACCTACCCGCGTCCAGCGTTTTTCAATTTGTGCTGTAACGTGACACGATCCGCCGGAGTAACTCGGATCCATTTGGGTAAGACATGGAACACAGCCTTTATGATTGGTTCAGAAATTATATAATACCGAAAGATACATGACGACCACCATGATGATGCCCTTTTGACGGTGTCTGATTGGTTCCATTCGCTTGTAGCGTTGGCTGCGTCTGGACTTGAGCTGAAACGAAGTGTAACAAATGTTGGCACTGCCCTCCGCCTCCCTCCGTGACGTCTGGGACTCTAGTCTGGACACTTGGCGAAAAATTGGGGCACGATCATGGGGTCATTTGGACGGCGGTAGCTGTGCTGCTGATTCGACGATAAGACGATGACGATTGTCATATCGTCACCAAATCTGCCAAATTTATCGGGGAACCTGAGTTCATCTGTAGGTCCCGTGACGGCAGGGTGAGGCAGCATCGCGATACAAATGTGTCGCGATAGTATTCCAGAAATACATGATGTATTTACATGTCTGTATTGTGATAAACCTGTCCAACTATATATATATATACGTATAAACGAATATGTGCAGATGAATGAACCGTACTTAATCCAATGAATTAAAGAATCCAAGTTTTCAGGAACCCGCCGAAAGCCAAAAATTGGCGGAGCCAGGATTTGAACGCAATGTCCGGTCGGGTGTGCTAACCACTACACACTCCACCTTAGCTTTCTGGCGTTTCCTACCTGTCTTATTAATGCACAAGAAACGAAATGTGTCCAATCGGAGGTGTTCTGGAAACACACGCCGCCGCGTGGAACGCGGTACGACGCTTAGTGTCACGTGGTACGTGCTCGTTTGTGCTCCAGAAATCCTCCCACTGTTTGTCTCGCCCCGTGTACATGTAGTATTCTTTGCTTATGAGCTTTTTTTCGTTACACTATTGTTAGTTATCATATCGGGTCCGATGCATTTTGTTACAATTTTAAAATGATTTTTGACCTCCCACAAATTTCGAGACCAGGTTTCGTATGAGACGTGTTGTGTGTGCCTCTGAGCGCACATGACTCCCTTCTTTATTGTGCAAAAGTTAACACACGTTTTCCCACACTTGGGACGGTGGACTATTCCAGCAGATTCCAAAAGTTGAAGGCACAGTCGACGCGCCCAACTAGCAGATAAAAGTATACGGGTTTCTTGAACTTTATTCAGCGGTGACGTCATAAGGTCACCGCTGAAAGAGGCGTTCGGACTGGATAAAATCGTAGTGACTTCTCGAGGTTATTCGGGAGGACAGAAAACTCATTTATATGTCCCTGTGGCAGTAAGTACTCGATCGCTTGCTGGTTTAAAGACAATATCACGTAATCTAAATTGTGCTTCTTTTTTGTTCCTTGTGTTGATTGAAGAGTGCACCAAAACATCCAAAATAATGTTTTTATAACAATGTATTTCTGTTTCTGTATTCCAGCCCCACCCAATTGTATTCCTGTATTTGTATTTGCAAATATTGTTCAATTTTTCAAATGTATTTCTGACACGCATCTCGATACATTTTTATAAATGTATTTTCAGTATCAGTATTGCATGTGTTTTTGCCATGTTTCCCAGTATTTGTGTTTACAAATAGTTTCGAGAATATTTCTGCCCAACCCTGCGTAATGTCAGGTCACATGAGATCAATTTTCCTGCCAAATTTAGCTGAAAAACTGAATGCGTTCTCACGCCGTCGTGAATCATGGGGACGAGCACGTAACCACTACCGCTGTGAAAAGTCGGCGAATCCAACCACGACGGTCAAATTCCTTGCCAACGTTTTCGTCTACTGCTCTTTTTGGAGCCCCTTATAGCATCCATGATTTTGAACGAGTGGATTTAAACGAACCAGTTAATTATTGAAACGATACACTGGTCTTCGCTCTTAGATTATAGGCATCAGCTCGGGTATTTTTTATATCCTGAAAGATGTACTCGTTTAAGCATAGAAAAACACTGATTCTGCTGAACATGTCAGTATGCGGGAGATTTTTAGAATATACCATACTTAAACATAAATTTAATGCTTAAACATTATGAACGTTCTTTTACACGCGGTGCCCAACCTTATCGTCTTTTTTTTTTCAACATACCCGCGTCTATCACGTTTTTCTTTTCACATTTCATAGATGTTTTTAGTTCCACAGTTTATTTTGAACACACTACCCTTTTAAATGATGTTGCCATTTCATTGCGTGTCTTCTAACGGGTAAAGTAGTTAAATTATTTTCTTAACTGCGTTTCCTCCGGGGGGCTCTAACTTGCAGGATGTTACCTCGCCGTCAGAATCGTGCCAACCTAGCGCCACTCTTCTTCTCTTTCCGAGCTTACTATACTCCGCCACAACTTTTCTTGGCACTGCAGTGGAAGGTACAGGCCCGCGTCCCCTCTCCCATTCTTAGTGTGCGCAGGCTCTCCTCCCCCCCCCCCCCATTTCCGGGGAGAGGAGGAGAGCCCGCGCACACTCAGAATGGGAGAGGGGACGCGGGCCTGTACCTTCCCCTGCATCGCCAAGAAAAGTTGTCGCGGAGTATAGCCGTAGATGAGCAATTTAGCCAGTGCAGTACACCCGCTAGCCTGGGGTCTTTAACGTGCACCACGCAGTAGTGATACACGAACACACGCCGGTACGATGCTCATCCTGATCGAAACGGACAGGGGTGGGGATCGAACCCAGGATCCCCCGGGTTATGCGGCGCGAGCCAATATACTTATATTGTTTAAATAAATAGTGTGTTTTAGTACAAGATTAAAATTTAGTCCTACCTCTTTTTTGAGAGATGACCTATAATATGTATTAACCTTCATAAATTTCTTTCTGTGTTTGTTTAACATTAAATAAATAATTAAATAAAAATAATTTAAATAAATAGTGTGTTTTAGTACAAGATTAAAATTTAGTCCTACCTCTTTTTTTAGAGGTGACCTATAATATGTATTAACTTTCATAAATTGTCCAATAGTTGTCAAACTTGTTTAGCACAAATACCTACAAGAAAACAGCATATTTACTGTTTCCTTAAAGTAAAGCAAGGTCGCCTTTTGATACGATAGAAAAATGTTTCCACAGCAGAAATGGACTTTAGTGTTTTTATCTAAAAAATTCATAATGCATTATGGTCAAACTCATGACAAGCGGCTCTAATAGAGAACGGTGAATAACCCCCATTGAAAAACAAACAAACAAAAAACCTTTTGCTTAGTTTTGGCGCAGCGCTTTTAATAATGATTGTGCTGTTATAATGCCCAAAGGAGGTTTTCGATTACCAAAATTCCAGAAAATAGTCCGGTATATGTATGTCTGTGTGAAATAATATTCTGGTTAAGAGTCTGTTATTGTTATCAAATAATTTTTACAACAGATTTAATAAGTTTCATTATGAAAAAAAATATTGATTATAGTACGAATCGATTAAAAGTGTGTCAATTGGTATCACGTGTGGATGAATAGTACAGAGCAGACACGAACTTTCACCACAAGGACCATTAAAAAAACGAAACACTAATGCAAACGTTTTGTATCTTCGAAATGAATAAAGCGCTTTGAGAAACAAGATATATATTTTTTTAAATGTGAAATTTTGTTATGGGTTTATTAAGCGAGTTCAAAGCATTTAACAAAATCCTTCAATGCGCGACTCGTCACGACAATTCGGCCGGAGATAAGTTGGATAGAAAATTTATGACACTTTTCTAAACATTTTCGTGATAAATTGGAACAAATTTGGTTACAAGGAAGGAACACAAGGCGCATAGACTTCAAACACCCAAGCACTGAAAGATCACGTGAAATTTCGAGCCAAGAATGCCACCTCGCGTCGCACAAAGAGAACGCGACTCGAGGTGAGACCGAACAAAACTAAAACAAGGGGAAACTAGGTGTACGAGAGAGGTGCACTCATATGCCTTTAGGGAATCAGAGGCCTTCTACCTCCGTACGAAGAGGGGCGAGCGATAAAAGAACACCTCTATTGGCCAGCGGGGCGAAACCACCATCCGTCTCAGGAACTCCTCTTCACCTAGCGTAAAAAAAGTTCCGAGACCAGAGGCCGGAGCAAGTTTCCACGCAATCGCGACAGCAGGGGCCACATTGCTCGTGTTTTAAATCGTTGCTGGCCGACGGCTGCACAACGGTTCTTCAGAAGAAGCAGTCGGCCGATCCCCAAGAGTAGGGCGTCGCCCCATGGTGGGCGGCCTTCCGAGACGTCGTTTGCGAGACCCAAGCTTCGGAAACCGCGAAGAACCGCCAATCGCCAAAACGAACGAGCGACCAACATTCGACGGAAACCTGGACGTTCGTCTCCTCACATTTCGTGGCACGGGGATCGGGAACCGTGCCCCAGCGGTCAAGTCGCCGTTTGGTAGGCAGGAACCCCCGACGCTTAGGTAAATCTTCTTGGCCTCGGGGACTTCCATTAAAATCCCCACACGAGTCCCACGACGCGTCGCACTGTTGCCTCCGTGGTTGTACAAGGTTTCTGCAGACGTTTGTACTTGAGCTCGCCGTTTGAGGCACGGGTTTCGAACCTCTTTTCGCGTTTGTTTTCAAGGTACCTCCATCGCCCTCTGAATTCAGATACCGACAGTGCATTCTTTTGCCCGGCGCTTCGAATATCTCACGCGAAATGATTTCCTGTTTCTAATTTTTTTTAGCAGTCCTTGATTTTTATGACGTATGAACCCCGCACTTTATTTGGGGCAGGTTTATTTTTATTTTTCTCGGGTTCACATTAAAGTTAAGTGCAACACCTAGAGACAAGAAAAAAGATGTTTCTTGGAGAAATATTAGAGGGCTCCTTGTTTTATTGTTTCCCATTTAATACATCTTTGTTTAATTGCATTTATAATATATTGTTTTCTTTTTCAGAAAATACTTCGTTTTTTTTCCATTTATTATACATTTTTAACGTGCCTCTGGAAATAAGAAGAAATCATATTCGTCGGGACTCAACAATCACTTTATATACGTTTTTGTTTCATTGCCTACGGGCACTGATCTAGTCCAGACGCCGAGTGATTGTTCGATTATTTCTAGCGAAGGCAGCAAGACTAACACGTTTTCTGTCGTTTATTAGGCACATATATAGATACGGACGGATAGTAACGTACACTCGGACGCCGTGCCTACGGCCGACTCGACACAAATGCGGATAATTTGCGACGGAAGTGACACAATCGCTTCCGCCACTCCAATAGGAGAGGCCGCTAATTTTTATTTCCGCTTTTCTGCACCGCCACAGCAGCGTAAGGCGTGTTTTTATTTGCGCATCTTTTTATCGGAAGAAACCATCATAGTCAAGCAGTTGGCAATAATAAAAAGAAAAGTATTCACGAATGATTACGTTGGTTGCCAGATTGTTGCTTGTAGATTTACGATACCGCGAACGTCCGAAAGACGGCTCTGTCGAGAATTCGAACAAAATGAGGGCATCTCAACAGGAAAGGAGGAGCGAATTTCACGAGCCGTGCGGACGGACTCGTTCGGATATAAAAGCAGCGCGGGACACGGCTGCAACCACGCATTCGCTCTTCCAGCTGCCAACTGCACTACACTGGAAACATGAGGACTCTGGTAAGTCTCGTCGCTTAAAGGGGCGGTGCAACGATTTCCGGGCTTCGGTCAAAGATTTGCGGAACTCTGACACTTCTGAAGAACAGAAAACCGATTTCATCTGCGCGTCCTAGTTGCTGCGTAAAAAAAAAGATAAATATTGGCATTTCGGGCACCCTCAACTCACTCCCAGTCTTCATTGTCACACCTGGTCCCCCTCCTAGTGACGTCATTCGGAGTGCCGTGTAGCTTCCCGTGTGCTCTCTCGGAGGGCGCTTCCTCTCTCTGCTGACATTAGCGGGCGTTATGCTGCAGCTTAGAGCCGAGAGAGGTCACGTAATCTTCAAGCCGTAGTTCCTTCGGCGGCCACTTGGGACTGCAGGTGGGGGGAAAAGCTTGACTTTTGGTTTGGGATTATGCACCTTAGTCGTGACATTTTTTAATGAACGAGATGTTTCTTTATCCTCCGGGACACGATAAGCAACGTAAAAATGACGAGATGCAAATTCTTTTAATTATAAAATCGTTGCACCGCCCCTTTAATGTCCATGTTCGTCTAGGTTGCTTTCACATGAAAACAAGAAAAACACGCGTGTCGGAGTGACAAGTGATATATTATAGACCCATTTCCTCAACATACAAAACCACCTTTTACTATTTTTTAAAATTATATTTGTTCACAAAATATTTCGAGAGGAGCAAGTTGAAATGCTATATCTAGGATGCTTGACTATTGTACCGAATTCTATCGGTAGCTAAAAAAGGCGAAAACAAATACACTCGCAGTAATTTTAGTTTCCAATGTACTACGCATGTGTTATTTCGTTTCCCGTTAAAGTGCTTTGGCATATTTTATATACGAGAAAATGCCAAATATCGAATCTTCGTTTCGGTGACATATTCAGAGCCTCGTATGTTGGACTCATTATATGTTTAGCTTATCATATACTACGAACCTGTAGGCCGGATACCTGTGCTATCGACTGCTACCTACATTGTTAGCTGTATTGATTTTCACGGAATAAAGCGGGAAACACATGTACGACGAAACCGTCCGATCCGACGTCCGACCGCGCAATACGACGGTCGGATGCGGACTGTTTGGTCGTGTCGCAACGTCGGAAGGGCGTTGCGGCATGCGACGGACTGCATGCGGTGGTCGGATGGCCACAGCCAATGACGACGCAGGTAGCGAGAACGTCATGAGGACGTCACGTTTTGGGGAGTGGGCTATTCAGGAGCAAGATTCCGGATGCGAGTCCCTATTCCGACGTCGTAATGGCCACCGCTCTGGCAAAAAGCTCTCGCGCGTCGGAAAACGAACTTCTGATTTCGCTTATCCATAGTCGGCCAGCGATTTGGAACCAGAGGGATACGTTATACAGAGACGCCGATGCGCGACTTGCGAGTTGGACGTTTGTCGCGCGAGGCATGGGCTTCGCTGGATCTTCAGGTACGTACACAGCGCGACAGCGCTGGTTTCCCATGTTCCTTGCACAGGTTAGATGTTGTGATCCTCTCTAGATGTTTGCGAAGGGCCTAAACTCGGGGAGGGGAGTTTCGTGTAGTTTTATGGAATTGCGTTTCGTGGACAATTTTTTGTTGACACTGACGTTTCGTGGAAAGTCGTTTCGCGAAACAAGCTGTAGCGATATTTTGACGCGCGTGAATCACTGGGACACGTGTTTATCTGCCTGGTCACTCTGCAGCGGCTGATTACAGAAAAAGCTAATTCGAGCTGCCGACGAAACGATCTGTCCATGAAACGTTGTTCGACGAACTGATTGCCACTGAGGTAGGTCTTCCATTCAAAGATACCAGATGGGTTGTTTTGTTACTATACTTCCCTCTGCTTTTTTTTTACGACTTCTGGTACCTGTAGAAGACATACATTTCCTCAATTTTTTTTTGCACCATAAATTTAGTAGTGCAGATAGGGAAGTTTAATCCCTCATATCAAACAAAATGGTGAGTTCATGTCATGCAAATATCACATGAATTGACAGCTAGTATATATCAATTTGCCCCAACATTATTTGTAACGTTGACTGTCCTGTGTGCAACTTCTACAGAACATGTTTTTGGTGACCAGACTTATCTTTCCATTGACATCTGCATCTCAAAAAGCCTAAAATGTATAAATCTTCTCATAGGCGATATCAAGGCCGTCACCAATAGGTGGCGATACCTAAGAGATACCTTTGGAAAGAAACTCAAAATCGCCAAAATGAAGAGCGGTGCTGCAGCTGGGGAACCGAAGTCCCCATGGATCCACTTCAAGCAGATGCTGTTCATAAAAGACTTTGTGGAGGGACGCAAGTAAGTATAGTTACAAATTTTTTTTTTTAGTGTGGCTGAAATACAGCAGTTTATGTCATAAAGTTCCTTTTTAACCTTTCTCTCATTTCAAGCAAGAAATTCAAGATAACCACCTACTTGTTCCAATATTTCATATTTCTCTAGGACCACGAGCAACATGAATGGTTCAAGACCCGCAACACCCACAGCGCCTGAAGAAAACTCTGTGGACGAGGTCCTGAGAGGGTACGAACAGGAAGAGGAGGAGGAGGAGGAGGAGGGGGGGGGAGACCCATCTGAGCTCCTCTTGTCCATGGTGTCTTCTGGCAGTGACGACAGTATCTCCAGCCGTTCTCCCATTTCAACCCTCCCTTCCACTTCGACTTCTCAGCCACGCCATAATCAGTCTGCCTCTTCTGCTCCCTGCCGTTCCCTGCCTTCTCCTCAATCCATCGCCGCTGCTTTTTCTCAACCGAACTCAACTCCACCACGCAATGCTCCAAATAGAAATAACGTACCTAAATGAAGGCAGAACACAGATGTCATCATTGAGAGCATAGATCAGCAACTTCAAAACAAAATCACTGCCACCGAACACTTTTTATTATCACTTGCTCCTCTCGTGGACAAAGTGCCTGAGGACCTGCACGGGTACTGCATGATGCATCTTGTGGATGTGATCACGCAGTACCAAAGGGGAATGGTCCCAACCACCCTGATGCAGGTCCAAATGCCTGAACCCGATACTTAAGATCTAAATCCATGTTTATTGGACAGAGACACACACATGCGCAATTAAATGCAAAGGTGGAAGCGAGCTTGACTGGTGTGCGACCAAAAGAATCTGCCTGGTCCGGATATCGAACCCGGGACCTCTCCATTTTCAGTGGATAGGTCCCGGGTTCAATACCTGGACCAGGCGGATTTTTTCGGTCGCGCACCAGTCACCTACATGTGTTTGGAGATTTGTGTTAGTCTTTTGTCCCTTTCGTTACATACGCACCTGTCTTACCCTCATTCGGAAGGGGATTCTTTATTTTTTAGTCTTTCAATACACATCCCCACCTCAAAAGTTGTCTTACCCTCATTGCCACGTGCACTGGTCATATGGCCCTAGGAATGCAAGTTACATATCATAAAGTGTACTAGGGATGATAGCATCTGCTGTTCCCTCGACTGCTTTGTATGGCAAGGATTTAGCGCTCCCATGGGCATATTGCCAAGAACGTTCGCGAGCAAGCGCGTGCATGGCCGAGTGGTTACCGCGCTTGACTGTCGCGCAGAAGGTGTAGGTCCGATTCCAGTTAGCGGACTGTCCATTTATTCTTTCAACTTGGCCTTCTCATAAGTTCGAGAACATTCTCGTCTAATCAAGTTCCGAATGCTCTATGCACCAAAAGTTCCACGCCGAACGATCCAGAAACCCACAAGGCTAGATAAGGGATTCGGCAAGGCGAGTGAAGTCAGTCTCGCCCCAGCGTTCGACTCTGCAGTTACGCTGACTTCGACGCCCACAACGCTCTGCTGTTATCCTGTTTGCCTTTTGTTTTGGGCACTAGTTCGCCCCATTAAACATTTCAGTTTCCCCAGTTAATATTTGTTTCCTCGCCTGTTCGTTTGTGACAATATGACCAATGTGCGTGGCAATAGGAGAAAAGCATGTGTGTTTCAATGTCCAATCCATCTACTCATTCATTAATGCAACACTTCACTGAATAGCACAATATTTATACATGACACTGAAATATAACAGACAAACAATGCTTGAGTTTGCTACAGCTTTTTTATTTTTTCCTAACCATTGGAGAAAAAAGTGCAATAAAATCTTGACTTGAAAATATTTGTTTTGAGACCAACATTGGAACCCCAGTAAAATAGATCTTTGAAGGAGCAAAAAGTGATGTAATTTTTTACATTACTTTAATAAATAGCATAAAGAAAGAGGAACTGCATGTTGCAATTACAAAATGAAAAAAAAAAAAAAGATTGTGGCAGTAGAAAACAGCACAAACAATAATAAAGAAATAATTATTAACTAGTGCTAAGTGGAAAGAATAGTAGTGAAAGGACTACATAAATATTCAATACATCTTAAAACACGAGGCCATATGTTGAGTGCGAAATCCCAGCACCCTTCAACTGAGCTCATCGAATTTGCAATGAAATATTTTACCCTACTGCTAGATGACCTACTCTGAAGCCCGGTGGCTTCAATATATATGACAATTTTACATCACCCAACTTTATTAATTACTCGTCTTCATAGCGCCGAATGGCACAGCAAAGTGAATCTAACTAAACCTCCAACTCTAAATATTAGTTGAGTTGGATTCGGATCAGATTGGCGACGACAACGGGAAGGGGGAAGCGAAGGAGAAAAAGATGAGAATGATCTACTGAATAATGTAGAATAAATCAACGTTTTAGATTAACCAATGAGTTTGTAATACCAATATAGGGATCATTACATCAGTTATAGCTATTAACTGTAGGATATCACCGCACAATAGTATATCTCATTATCTGCAGGTCGATGTGCCGTACAAATGGCAACCAGCATGTAGTTTTGAAACGCCGCTGTTAGATGGCACAGAATTGCTAAAAGGGTCTATTGCATCCCACAGTGCACTAAAAAAATTGCAATTAAAAAAAGAAAAAGAATGAACATGGCCCAAAGGGCAAACCTGAGCTTTCAGATTGCTTAGCGCTGCAGTACAGCATCTTGCCAAGAAACCTCACCTGCAGGACTATTGAAGTACTGCATGTAAAGGTCTCTGACATAACGGGCCGTAAGGGCAAAGCTCCGAGCTAGAACTCTGGCCACTTGCATCGGTGGCTGCACAAGGAGCCTGCGCCACTGGCCGCCTTTCCTTTGTCCAGCTGCATTGATGTAGTCGGCGTAGCTTGCAGCGCAGTATGTGTCGTCTCCCCCATGTTGACTCATGAGAAAATTGTGCAGGACGCAGAGAGCTTTCACTAGCTCCTCTGCATTCTGCGGATTTTCCCCGAGCCTCCTCTCGAGAATCCTCCAGCGAGTCACCAAGATTCCAAAGGCGTTCTCGGCGCATCTCCTGTTACATGTGACAAAAGCAAAGAGCAAGGTCATTTCTTCAAGCCCATCTACACTTGGTGATAACCTATTTCTGCAATGAAGTGTGAGGCAGGCCAAGCCTTCCAAGTGACCTAAGGAGAGCTGGGCAACAAAAAATAAAGGGAAGGTTAGAGACATTATCCCCTCCTCTCTCGTTTACTTGCGTTGCAACAGATGAGCATCACTGAGGAGAGAGAGCTAAGGGAACTTTCTTTTGTCCACCCCCCCCTCCCTTTGCTGTCAGTCATACAGAGAGTGGGGCCTTCAGCACTGTGGAACTATGCTAGCCTTGACAACGTAACAAAAAATTTTTACGCCATTAAAGACATTTTAGCATACAAATAAACCTTCCCAAAGTTTCTGCAAAGGGTATGAACACAGTTAAAATGTTGGCATTGGAATCTAGAAGTAAAAAATTGACCTCGAAGGTATGCACTCCTTGATCAAGGAGTGCGGACTTTAGAACAACCATATGTGCAAAGTGAACAAGAACTGTCATCCGACTCAAGAAATAACTAGTGCAATCAACCATTTTCTGGTGATTGTGGTGTTCAGAATTAATTTATTTATGTGCACGTAAGAATCGGTAGTGAGTTAGTTTTCAAATAATTAGTTGTCACATATACCTGCGCGTTAGAATCGTGCAAATACAGTACATAACAATTATTAGAAAAGTTTGTATGTTTTGCAACTGCATCATTACAAGACTGGAAAGGTTGCTTTGCTCTTTTAATGCGTGGAACACATAATAATAAAAACACCTCATTCTAGAAATTTATCCGCCCTCACATAGCCACACCTACCCGTCCATCCTTTCCTCTTAGGAAATGCATTCCATGCAATGGACTTGCGAACAAAAGTCGCCGTTACTTCTTTCTTTTTTATTCCTTTTTTTAACTTTCAGGTTTCTTGAATTTAAAAGGCCTGAGAACAACCACCTCACATTTTGCTCGCAATGTTAGACACTTTTATTGGATGCGTTCTTGCAAAAGCTGAACCCTTACCTCCTTCCCCGGTGTTCGTCACCAGTTATTTGAAGTGTAACTCTTTTGGCATGCTGCATCCACTGTCGATGCAGACAAGCAGAATCATCCGAAAAAGGTGGCACTTTAATCAGCTGGTGACAAACATCGGAAGGCAGAGGAGGGTGTATATGTTCTGTTGAAAGTTTGCTAAGTTGGTATGTAAAGTAGAAATCGCCCTAGCAAACTATGTGATGAACATTGATCCAATAGAAAATCTGGAAAGATCCCATCTCAGTGGACATGTAATTTGTTGCGTTTTATGGTTTGCCTAAGCATTCTTCTGTTGTTGTTTTTCGTGAAGTGTACAACTACGTCTAATGAATGGTCATGGCGTTCACCTAGTCACCAGTTTTATATAGTGATGGCATGCAACAAACCTAGTGGCACTGTACCTGCCCTTAGAGGAAGCAGAGTAACGCAATTGTTTGATGCGTGCACTTTGCTGACAAAGCGTTCCTCTCCCTCGTCTTCCCCAACAGAGACTCCAAATATAATCCACTTAATGGGAGGGATTGACGGAATGCTGAAATAGTAGACAATTCAAAATCCGAAGCTGGTCTTACCCTCTTGAAGACTATACTGACGTGAAAATGGTAAAGCATTAACATTTTGAAGTTTTCTTGCATTACTATGCAGAGTTGGAGCTTTGGTGGCATTCTCCACTAGTTGCTGACATCGCATTCGAGTTTGCGTTACTTTCCTTTCTTCAGGAATATATACAGTGGCTCCAAACAAACCTATACCCATCAAATCAAGGCATTTTGCACCTTGTACCACCCAAAAAAGGCAAGATGAAATGTGTACTTGGCAAGATACTGAAATACTCTACTTCACTTGGTGACTAAGGCAGACTTCAAGCTACATGTCGCTTCACTGAAACACCAAAAAATACGTGTGCGGAGCCAATCCCTCTCCTCCACTAGAGTATTATGAACATTGGAGTTGGCAGGTTGGCATTTAGGCACTAGTATCAGATTAGCCTTACAGAAATTTAAGTTTGTGTCACCTTGCTCGGCTGAGGCGGTAGTTGAAAATTCGCTTTTCGGCATCAACTCCACGTCCAGGGTAAGGCCTAAGAAAATCTGGCCTGAGCTGGAAAGCCTCGTCCCCCACGAAGACACAAGGCGCAGGCAGCCTTGTATTGGGCAGCGGTAGATCCCGGGGCAGCCCCAGACGGCCTTCCTCGAGGAGTTGTCCAAAAATGGACTGCTTGAGGACTCCTCAATCGCTCTGCTTCCCGTAGGCACCGACATCCACGACCACAAACTTGTAGTCGCTGTCGACTACGGCAAGCAGCACGATGGAGTATGTCCCCTGAAATTTATGGTGTGTCATTCACGGGCAGCGTGCGTAGTCATGAAATAATTAATAAGAAACATGATTTTAGGCAATGTAAGAGACAATAAACCTCCGAAATCTTTTTCCTATTTTTCAACAGTTCGACCGTAAACAATCAGCAGTTCGAATTGAGCCACAGCCACATGCGGCAGCATTATGTATGCTCTGTACTGAAATCATTAAAACTTCTTTGTGATCCAGTTGACTGCTTTTCGGATTGGGAAAAGTACAGAGAAAGGAGTAGCAACTTTCTACAGAAGACACCATGAAACCTTCTGCTGCATTACACCAGTAGGCATATCATTAACTGCATTTAAACAAGTACCAAGCTCAGGGGTTGATGTAATTAGTAGATGCTAAGAAAATTGTAAGTAATGCTACATGTCATGCAAGGAAAATATTTGTGTTAATGAAAAGAATTATATGTTTTTTCGCAAAGATATTTTTTGCTGTAGAGCAAGTACTATGATGGATGTACCGTAAAATACCGAGCGTGTGCCCTCGCTTGTGTGAGCAGTCCCCTCCTATTTTACGAAAATTTTGATATTTTTGGCAATAATTGTATAAGCACCATTGACCCCACCCTCGGTTTCCGTCGAACAAACTTACCATAACCCAGCAGTGTTTTTTCTTTCTTTTATAGATTTCTTGTAGTAACAGGATTCTTTCATATAAAACAGAAATATATGTTATTATTTAGCTTTGTTCTGGGCTCTTTTGCTGTGGCAGTGCTTGGAGACAATATGAAGTCAAGCGAATCCAATCCAAGACGGAAAGGAACCCGACACGCAACCGCCATCTTCTCTTCGCCTGCGTCAAGAACTGTTGTCTTTGTGCAGAAGAAAATCGAATTCGTGGAGTGGCATCGGGAAAATGGCAAGAATGTGTATTTGACTTTGCACCATTTCAAGTTGGACCGTAAGAAAATCCACGAGCGGGAGGAGAAGTACGAAGTTTTAAAACTAAAAGAACTTTGGAAAGAGCAAGCTCCGGTGCAACATCGTAAACATGTGCAAAACAATGGTTTGAATGGACACACCTGCGAATAGAACCAACAACCTCGGGGGTACAGTTTGGATTGCCAACACCGGCAGTGCTAGGCAGGGGTTCACGGTTGCTTTGACAGCCTGCGCCTATGGCCACAAGCTACCAGCGTTCGTCATCCTTAAGGAGCCAAGCAGGAAGGTCCCAGCAAGAGCCTTGATGAGCCTCCATATACCAGTTGAGAACCTTTTTGCTTGCGACCTTATGACTTAGGAATGCTACGCATTGTGAGGTGCGGCCTCACAATGCATAGCATTCCTCAGTCATAAAGTCGCAAAAAGGTGCTCACCTGGTATACGGAGGCTCATCGAGGCTCTTGCTGAGATCTTCCCGCTTATCCCTCTTTCTTGTTTTTTCATCCCTAGCGAATGTTTGCGTCACAGTTTCCAAGAATGGATTGGATGACAACCGAAAAGTTATACGGGTGGCTAGGGAGGATATGGGGCCCAAACATTGACAACGGGCTGCGACTGCTAGTGTTAGGCCAGGCGTCCATACGTAAGACCCCGGCGGCTAAAGACACAATCGAGGAGTGCGACACTGACGTCGTGTACGGGCCAGCTGGATGCGCCAGTCTGCTTCAGCCCGCAGACGTGTTCTGAAATAAGCCATTCAAGGCCAGTCTTCGAAGGACCTGGGAGGCCTTTATGAAAAAAGAAAAGGGGACTCTGAAAGGCAATCTGCAAAAGCCATCATGGCAGGACGTCCTGGACCTCGTAGCCGAGGGTGTTCTTCCGCCCCGTAAGGACCTGTCGCGCGTTTGTTCAAAGGGTGTGGCATCGCAAACGCACTCGACTGGACCGAAGAGGGCGATCTGCACAAGCGGCTCTCCGACATCGGTGCCGTTGTCTCCGAAGACCCTGACGAGCTGAAGGCCAAATGTCTGAATCTCATTTTTGGCTCGAACTCCGAAGAATCTTATTGCGGATTCGACAGCGAATGATGCGAACGCCAGACGCTCTGTTATGAATCTTTTGCAGATGAAAAAATGAATGCTATTAAATAAACTTTTTTTTTTTTTTCAGACGATGCAGACTGGCTGTTTCTTTTCCGTTTTACTGGTTGCCATTTTGTGGACGCCATCTTGAATTTTGGTCCCGGTTCGACCAAGGGCCCCCTCCATATTTTGGAGGAATTTATCTCTAAATATAGGGGGGAGTGCTTGCCCAGTATTTTATGGTAATGTAAACACAGACAGTAATGAAAAGCCTTAGAATTCCATCCTTACAAAATGCTATAAATTAAAGAATGTAGCATGAAAATTGAGGCATACCTTGTAATTGAAATACATGCTGCCGGATTTCGCAGGAGCTTGGATCATGATGTGCTTCCCATCGACAGCACCAAGGCAATTCGGAAACTGCCAGCTCCTGCTGAAGCCCTCGGCAACCTGAAGCCACGCATTTGTATCTGGTTTCTGGAAAGAGACAGGATACAAGAACTTAAAAGGCTCACTTGGAGTTCCAAATGTTTCCATGCTTAATATTAGGCACACACACATAGTGACTAACACTCATATTTCCAGACATTGATTCAGTTAATCCATATATAAATGTTTATAATGAAATACAATGTTACCCCTCAGGTAGCAGCAGTGCCGTCAATCTAAACATGTGGGCTTGCCAAGAAGGTTTCTCCCAGTCTGCCACAACCACTGTTGATGGGCTGCTTTGACGAAAATATCAGCAATTGCTGGTGGCACCAGATGGAACTAACCTAGATTTAAGTTATAAGTGCCTTAAATGCATTGTTGCAATCCCACCCAACCTTAACACTGCCACAAAAGCGCTCAACTTTTGCGGAAGAGTGCTATCTTAACGGCTACTACTTAAGATACTTATCACAGGATGGGACCTATCCAACGACCAGACAGTGGCATGAGGAAATAGATGGACCGCTCAAGTAGCTTCTTGATTGCCGAGTCTGTTTTGCAAGTGCAACAGTATCAAAGAGCAAGTTGCAATATCACCGACTCGTTTAATTCCAGTCACTTGTTTCATTGCCAGAAAAGTAAGCATGTTCAAGGCAACAGTTTCATTTCTGATGCATGTGACTGCAATGTGTACAAAAAACAAATGATTTTGTAAAACACAAACACAAAGAATGCGACCTTGATAAAATAACTAAGTAATTTGCAGCTTCCCCTTTGATATCGGTAGACGACGAAAACAGACACAGCCATAAGTCATCCACCTGAGCAGTCCATCTACTCTCCTCCACCCCGATCTGGTTATTGGGTACGTATGATCACAAGATGAGCATTTGAAAATTATAGCTGCTAGAACAGCACATCTCGTTGAAAGTTTGTTGCTCCCGTGGGGGTATTATGGTTGGGCAGGACTGCAGCAAGCCAGTTTAAGGAACTTATACTTGTACAGTCGCGTATAAAAGAAACACAAATGATGGAGCTACAGCCTCTCGCTCTCGTCGCACCATTCAACGGTAGCCAGCGGAAGCTCGCGCACAAGCGCTTACTGTCGTGTGCTTCGAAAGTAGTGACGGTGCCGAGAGGTCGGCCCTGTCGAAAATTGTGATTCGCACAGTGATTTGTTTCAGAGTTCCAGGAGCCTTTCCAGAGTTGGCAAAGCGGTGGACGCTTATCACATGACCCGCAACACGTGCAGAAAGAGGAACAAAAAGAAAAACATCCGCTTTATATTTATCTTGACGTGACATGATGATTCACGCTTTCGCGTGGGTTTGACTGTTTTTTGTGCGGCAAGAAACGCACAAACAAGAAGTGATACCATTTTTTATTTCTATTTAGACGTGTGGGCAGGCCGAGGCCACGATTATATACTTCGCATTGCTTTTCCAACTCTGCAAAGGTTCACCGCTTAGTGCAGTATGTGGCAAAACTCTGAAACGAATCACTGCGCGAATCCCATTTTCCAACAGGGTCGGCCGCCCGGCACCGTCACAGCTCTCGAAGTGCACCATAGTCTGTGCAAGTGCGAGAGATTTCGCTGGCGACCGTTCAATGGCGCGACGAGAGCGAGGCTGTCGCTCCACCTTTTGCGTTCCTTTTATACGCGGCTGTACATCGAACGCTGGTTCTGGGTTGGGCTGCCTCCGCTCTTTTTGATTTCTTGCAAAATCTGTTTTTATACTGCTATGGAAATTATGTTTCACAAAGTGCGAAGACGTCTTCAGTTGAAACTACTGATCCCGACACCCAAACAGATTGTGGTATTAATAAGCACTGCCCTTACACACCCATTTATATGACCGTGCTGCATCATAACGTTGATAGGTCCAGACTTTGCATGCTGTTGATTAACTTTGCTTAAACACATGCACTTAACTGTGACACAGTGTCGACATTCTGCGCTTCACGCATGTGCAGTCACCTTAAATAGGGCTCTTTGTAGGAAATGGTACTTACAGCCATGTACAGTGGCTGCAGTCTTTTCCACAGAGCTCTGCAAGTGTCGCGAATAGCCGACCGTGCGGTGGATATGCCCACTCTGAATGAGAGGGCAATGTCCTGCACCAGGTCACCAGATGACATATATCTGCAATGGGAATTCAGAAATTTGGTTTTAAATTGCGGTAGAAGTTGTGAAACGAGAATTGTGATAATGAACATATTAATATAACGGAGAGAACAACTTGAATGTTTCACAGTGTGCAATTAATGAGTTTGTAGCCCAACAGTCGTGGTCAATTTGGTGTCTACTAACACTAAACATAGAAGGACTGGTCTAGGCAGTGTATGCTTAGAAGGTGGACAGCAGAGGTCCGTTAAGGGATACTTCAACAAAATTAGAAATATTCCCGTCGTGTTCAAAAATAGGTTGAATATGATCCACAATACCCGTAAATGACAATCGCACATTTGTATTTTGAGCCTGGTGGCTGTATTTTTCGTTATAAACGGCCCACTCTGGCAAGCGCCCAAAGAAGGCCCAGCGGAGACCACCTGACATCCAACGCAATTGTGACGTAGGTCGTCTCGGGACGAGCAACGCTACGGCGAGGCTGACGCCAAAAGGATGGCCTTGTCGTTCCAGCCACCGAAGCGACTGCTTTTGTACGAATTTTGAGTGACGGGTTAATCTTCTATAATCTTGTAGGGAGACAATAGCGACTTCTGCGACACACAAAAGGCATTCTCGGGAAGGGGAAGTTCCTCCTTCCTTTCTTCTCTCGTCGTGGCCGGAGGCGAGACAATCACCGTCACTAGCTGTCAAGGTCCCTAGACGGGCATTACAAACGAGGTGTTAGTGATATCCACCAGGTGCTCTCTGCTAATCGTTTAATTCGTTTTAAAATTCCTTTTCGTGACTTTTTTTAACAAGATATTGGTATGTTCGATGCGATACTGCTCGTTTGAACACATATAGACCAACAAATGAGCGCCGAAATTTCGTTGTAGTATCCCTTTAAGTATAGGTAGAAGAAATGTTATGTGGCACAACAACGACTGAAGCGCGAAACACATGTACGACGAAACCGTTCGGTCCGACGTCCGATCAGGCAATACGACAATCGGAAGCAAGAGTTTTCAACGCTCTCCGGTGCTACGAAAACCCTCCCCAACGAAGGTCATTCCAGCAGCTCGCACGTTGAATCGCACGGTTTCGTTTCGCACGGTTTCGTGTGTTTCGCGCTTTATGGATGTGACACCACTGATGAGTGGAACCAATATTCGCAACATCTACTCGAAAATGCATAAAACTGTAAAAGTATGTTCCAATAAGCATGCATGCACCTTCCTTAATATGTCCACACACACAGCCTGCTATTTGTTAATACCTTAGCGTCATGGCCAGCCGCTCCCCTGGGCAGATGGGCTCTCTGCATAAATAGGACCTTTCAAGGTCCGCATGAAGAAGCCTCAGAATAAAGTCAAATTGAAGTGGCGTCATCCGGTAGAACTTTTTAAAATACAGCAGGTCCCCGTCACGCATCCTTTGCATCTGAAATAAAAAGGAAACAATACAGATTACCAATCATTTAGGACACTGCAAACATTAGTCCACTAGGCAACACACAAACAGCATCTTTGTCCACATGAGAACAGCACTGACTTAAGAACATCTTTAGTCCACTTATGTGGATAACAGGTAAGAAGTTTGCACATTTGTACAGACATAAGTAGTAGGATTGTATAGGGCAGGGGATGTCAAGCTGCGGCTCTTCGGGTGTTGAAGTGCGGCTCGCGGCTCCCTTCTCTCTTCCTCCGCCCCCTCCCCCGCCTCCCTCCAAAGAGAAATGGAACGCTTTTTATATCGAAAGACAGGTTGCAGTTTGGTAGTCTTCTGCTACTGCTACCTTATGTACAGTCGGGATGCTTTTGACTCGGATAGATTGAAAGTGGTTACAGTTTCGTTTATTGCTCTGAGCAGACGTTTGCCCCCCCCCCCCCCCCCCCCCCCCCCCCCCCGGTGCTCTTGGAAATTTCGCGGTTTTGTTTGCGGCTCTTGGGCCGGGTCAGCCTGGCCACCGCTGGTATAGGGTGTCACTGTAAAACGCACCGCAAAAGTCTGCTGCGCCTGTACGCAGGAAGCACACATCTTCTACGAAGGTGTATTGAGCGGCGGATGTACTCACAATATAGTGTGGGCGGAGTTCAGTTTAAGCAAAAATTAAGAACAACCTTTTCGTGGGGGGCATCAATGTAGACCAATGCACACAACCTAGAGTGGTGCTCGTTGCTCGCACGAAATCGGTAAGAAATAACAGCCACAGTTGAAAGCCAATTTGTCGAAGGGCGTTTGGTTGAATAGGCCAATTCACATTGGAATGACTAGTTGAAGGACAATTCGTCGAAAAGGCCAACTCGTCGTCAATCGTCGGAGGCCACTTCATGGCCATATTGGAATTAGCTCCTTTATCAGAACACAGATACACACTAGAAATATTGTCATTGGTACGTTTGGCGTCTACGGTCCTGTCGGCGAGGGTTCAATAGAGCGTTTGCGATATTACCCAAACACCAAAGGGCATTTTGGGAATGTAGCTGCATGCGCCACAGCAGCTTGCTCTTGGGTGTACAAAATTATTTGAAGTTAATAACAAAAATAAGGCAACGAAGAGCGCACGTCCAAAGAGGTATTTGCTCCCAACGTCTACTGCTGCAGATGCAAGCATGCGCAGCACGTGGAACTACAAATCCAGCAGGCTCCTTGGCACTTGGCAATTTGGCAAATGGTTTATTGGTGCTTCATAAAAATGTTGTTCAAAAGAATGTTTGCTTCTTCGGTCAAAACTCTTGGTAGCAACTCTGGAAGACATTTCGTACAAAGAGCACAAATTAAACAAGGATAAAAAAAAAAGTATGAGGATGACACAATCCTGCACTTGTCTCAAAGCTCGGTTCTATCTTTGCCTTTTTGTAGATATCCCTTCACTATTCTAACCTAACCAGGATGCTCTACTTTGTCAAGAAAATGTATGAGACTGGAGGGCAAAAAGTAGTAAGATACAATTATAAAAAGACATTCGCCTTCTACCGTCTTCTAGCCAAGTCGACAAATCGCCTTCGCAATTTGCAATTGCCCTTCGCCGAGCTGCCCTATTTGACTAATTGGATTTCGACGAGTTGGCCAATCCCTCTGTCACTGGAGTGAGAGCAAAGCACCCCAAACAACGAGCTCGACTTGTAGCATTTCCTGCAGTACAACATAAGGTGAAGGAGAGCATACTAACTGTAGCCCAAGTCAAAGTTAAACTGACTTGGTCACAAGAAGGCTGCAGGGAATGACATTGTAGCCAAGAGCGAAATCTCCTAAAAACAGCAGGAAAAGAACAGTCCCACGACCCAAGGCAGTTGCAAAGATGACAGACGGTGTAGTGCGTTTGTCGTTGTCGGCTCCGAGTTTATACTGTTAGTGACGTGTCCTCGTGCTGTATAAAGTGTCAACAGTAATAATCCAGGTACTCTGATCAAAAGGAAGCTCATTGTTGCCACTTCAAAACGGTGGGTAGAATTGCTCATTCACCGTGTTCACAGTGACTACAGTCACACCAAAGGTGATGGCATGCTCGTGCATATGGTTGCGCCTTCTCCTAAAGAGCAGCACCGCTTGTGAAGGCCCGTGTTGCAACATCATAGTATGCCAAACTAAGGTAACATTTTGCCAACATTCATAGTGCGTCCCCACAATACGCAGCCTCCCTCCCGTGCGGATGTCGACGCCAGCCTTATCACTATTGGGTCTAACCAGAGGCCTATAAAGCCGGGGTCCTGCCCTTGCCAGCACATCATGTGGTTTGTACTGGTCACCGGTTACATCGCCCCAAATCCCAGACCGTGTCCAACCTGCCCTCACTGCGAGAAGGCAGTTCATGAGAATGAGACAGCCCTACAATGCAACCTATGTGACCAATGGCTCCATCGCAAGTGCGAAGGACTTGTTTTGCGGGTCGTGCCAGCTTCCACCACTGGATGACTTAATGTTCTCGCATCCTTGCTCTGGAACCCCCCCCCCCCCCCCCCCCCTGCAACCCTTCATACTACTGCCAAGGTCTCACCCAGCACCCCAACCATACTCCCGACACACTGACTCCGCGCCCAGAAAGCAGCGGCACATTGACATCTGGTACTTGAACGCCTGCCGACGGCAAGTACACTCTGGAGGAGTCTACCTGGAAACCTCACCGAACACATCCCTTGTGATCCTAAGAAGGCAAAGTCAACAGCCCTCGCCAAACACATACCCCGTGATGCTGAGAATTGGCAAAGTCAATAGCCCGGACACACCCACAAGACCTTCCAAACAGTGTTTCATTACTTTCTTCTCTGGTCATTTTACAGCTCATCACCTTCATCTTTAAAAGTTATCGCTGCTTTTTCCATCCTGTCAAATGTAAATATATAGAAGGAATATATATAGGTCGGCGTTGTGGGCACATCAGTTGCATTGGCCCCAGCTTTCGCCTAACACCAGCACAGCTGAACATTCCTACCGACCAAGTGAACAAATATTATCAATATTAGTTACATTAAAAGTTAAAGGAAGAGTGCAAGCGAGCTGGTTGAGTACAGACATTATTTTTTTTTAGACTTGTGTTGTGCTCTCCTCCTTGTCCCCACTCTGCAGTGTTAAAATAATGTCTATAATCAATTACATGTTCCATCCCCTCGCGATGCGAGCAGCAAACACGACTCTCGGTCAACTGCTTCGGTGCCCATCCTAGCCCTCTTCAAAGGTTATGTTGATTATTACAGAAAGGGAGCTCCCGGTGCGCTACACGTCGACTCTAAATTGATGCCACACTCAGATGCGCAATAGTGAGTCAATTAGTTGTGGACACTTGCAACGCTTCGTTCGAAGGGTCAAAGATCTATTCCCATATTTGTAGTTATTTCGTCTGTCGCATAGCCTTATTACCCGGATACAGTCTCGCTTTCATTACAGTCCTGATAATCAAAGGAAAGTGCTCTTACCGTCGTGAAATATTCGCTCTCATGGTGGCGTCGTCTCCACGCTGGGCGAATCCACCACTGTCGCTTCTTTCTGCGCTCCCGCAGAAGAAGAAGCTTCTTCTTCAGTAGAAGGAGTCTCCGGTGGTGCGGAACGTGCAACATCGCTAGAGCAACGCGTCAGAGGCGAGATCGACCTGCGTACTTCGGCGCGAACGAGGTGAACGAGGCGCGGAAGAGATAGAGATCGAGAACCGAGCCCGTTGCCAACATTTGACGTCGAATTCCTCTAACCTTGTAGCCTAAGTAATAATGGGCAAGTCAATTAGCTCTGAGTAAGTTAATGAGGTGTACAA